>NC_042623.1:44555750-44930750 GCF_901001135.1 Rhinatrema bivittatum | reverse complement strand
CCCCATTTGAGCCTTTGCACTCCTGTGATGTTAAATTTCTTACATGGAAAGTTCTTTTCCTAGTAGCCATTACATCTGCTTGAAGGGTCGGTGAGTTACAAGCCCTTGTCACATACTCACCCTATACAAGTTTCCTCCATGACCGAGTGGTCCTCCGTACTCACCTTAAATTCCTTCCCAAGGTGGTAACCGTCTTTCACCTAAATTAGTCTATAGTCTTGTCCACTTTTTTCCGAAGGTCTCACTCTCACCAGGGTGAGAGAGTTTTACACACCTTAGACTGTAAATGTGCACTTGCATTTTACCTAGACTACACTGCAGTCCATAGGAAATCCATCCAACTCTGTTTCTTTCGATAAAAACAAACCAGGAGTTGCAGTGGGCAAACAAACTCTCTCCAACTGGCTAGCAGACTGTATCGAATTCTGCTATGAAGAAAGCAGGCCTTCCCCTTCAGGGATGAGAGAAGGTACACTCAGTAAGAGCCATGGCAACTTCAGTAGCACACTATCACTCAGTACCGATTGCTGAGATCTGTAAAGCTGCAACATGGAGCTCTCTTCACACATTTGCAGCACATTATTGCCTAGACATGAAGGATGTCAAGACTCTGCCTTTGGCCAATCCGTCTTGAAGAACTTATTTCCAGTATAATCCCAACTCCTTCCATATCCATCTGTGTGATTTTCAGGCTGCCTTATTTTTCCTATCAGTACACCAGGTGTTGTGCCTGTTGCACAAATTGTATGCTGTTGGTCCAAATTAAATATGTCAGCCTGTAGCTTGCTAATCACCCACATGTGAGGACTATCATTCTGCTTGTCCTGGGAGAAAGCAGAGTTACTTACCTGTAATAGATGTTCTCCCAGGACAGCAGGATGTAGTCCTCACGCAACCCACCCGCCACCCCGCGGAGTTGGGTCTGAAGCCGTTTTATTATTTTATTTTTCGCTTGCACCTTTTGCTAAAAACGAGACTGAAGGGAGACCCCTGTGGCCACAGGGATTATGGCATGCTGGGCATGCTCAGTGTGCCAGTCAAAGTTCTAGAAACTTTGACAAACGTTTCTGTGACAGGGCTCCATCTGTTAACGTCACCCACATGTGAGGACTACATCCTGCTGTCCTGGGAGAACACCTGTTACATGTTAGCAACTCTGCTGTTTTTGGGTACTTGCCAGGTTCTTATGCCCTGGATTGGCCACTGTTGGAAACAGGATGCTGGGCTTGATGGACCCTTGGTCTGACTCAGTATGGCAATTTCTTATGTTCTTATTTGGTGCCCCAGGACAGGGGTTCCCAACCTTTTTGGGAGCATGGACCCCTTTTCAGCCTCCAAAATTTTTGTGGACACCCACATGCTTCTCTTTTATTTTTATTTGCAGTAATATGCCATATATAGAAAAGTTAACAATGTAATAGCAAAGAAATAATATATGCACCCCAGATTCATTCAGAATATATAAAACTTATTAAATAATGCTTACTGATATAAACAGAATATATAAGTAATTGCAAAGCATAACAGTAAATGTGCAAGAACGTACTTATATTCAATAACTTGTGGTGTAACTACAGGCAGATGGATCTGTCTGGATCTGGACCAACTGAGGAGAATGGACTGGGAGAAAGAGAGAGAAAGACAGGCTGGCGGAGATGGGCCGATGGAGGGAGAGAGAGAGACTGACTGGCAAGAAAGGGACTGGTGGAGGGAGAGTAAGACTGGTGAAAATGGACTGGTAGAGAGAGAAAAAATTGGTGGGGATGGACTGATGGAGAGAGATAGAGATTGGTGGGGAAAGCGAGAGAGACTGGTGAGGATGGACTGGTGGAGGGAGACTGAGACAGAGACAGACTGGCAGGGGTTGGCTGGTGGAGTGTGAGAGAGAAAGATAGTACTTGGTAAGGATGCACTGGTGGAGGGAGACAGAGTTACTAGAGAGACTGGACTGATGGAATGAGAGAGGAGGACTGGTTGGGATAGACTGTAGAGCAAAGACAGATAGAGAAAGACAGGTGAGAAAGAGGGAAGGAGAGATTTTTGAGGCAGTTCCGTATTTCCCTCCCAACTCCCCCCGCCCCCGCAAATGTTTTGGGGTTTTTTTGTTTTTTTTTAATTATTATGATTTTTAAAGAAAATTACCTGTGACAGGGAAACCACTCTGTTTAATTTTGGTGGGAATTCAATGGCTCTCTCCACAGCTGCCTGTTACCAAATTCCATACATGCAGAGTCAAGACACCCTCATTCATAAAACAAGAGCCTCTGCTACTAACAGTTTACACCATTGTTGCAAAGTGCAGGGCATGCATCTCAGTGGCATCGCCAGACAGAAGAACCTTCTAAGCAACAAAAGAATCTCTGGCCAGTAAAATTACTGCTAAAATTATTCAAGAGCATCAATAAAAAATTCTTCTAAATAGGAGTGGGGCAAATCCCAATATAAAACCTGCACCTTACATTCTACAATACCCTGCGTTCACAGACATTCCCTCAACAAAGTGTGCAGAGAAGAACAAGGACATTTTCCCCTATAACTCACCATAAAAACATAATAATCAAATTCTGATAACGCCTCAATAACAGCAATACAAACTCCATCCACTACCAGGAACATTGTATAATACAAAATCCTCCAAAAAATGTACTTAGAGCCTATAGAAAACTTGCCATCCCATAATACTGCCAGATTCAAACAGTAAGAGCCTTACCTATGAAAAGGCAGCATTGTGAATATTACACCAGGCCCTAAAACACCAGTACAACTCCTTATTAGGAAAACAGAACAAATTAGGCTGCTATAGATCCCTATTTAAAAACTACATGCTAGCAGAATACCTTGCCTAATCCTTATTTAGAAACTACATGCTAGCAGAATACCTTACTTAAGTCATACATACAGAACAAAGACAGATGCTCTCCAAATATAGAATACAAAGTCTTAATACAAATGTGCAGACAAAAACTGAATTGGAAACTGCAAGAAGACAGACTCTGTATGCACTGTGACAATGGGAAAAACAGAAACATTACCAATACAATAATACAATCAAGAAATATAAAATAATAAAAGCAAAACCATATTAATAAAAGAATATTTTAAAATTGACACATACAACATCCAGTAATTTAAAACTCATTTAAATTATTTTTAAATTTCCCAATCAACAATAAAATATTTCAAAACATCAGACACATCAAATAACAGCCAACAATAAAAGTAAAAAAAAAAATTTTTAATTCCCCACTCTCAATAACTGGGACTTTTTGATTTCAAGTCACCCTGAAATTGCTGTGAATTAGTAGGATTGGGGAGAGGGGTGCACAAACTTTCTTCTCTCATACATGTACATATGCACACATTCTCACTCAAACACACAAACTCCTTCTGTTTCTTTCATACACATACATACATGCTTCCTCTCTGTCATACATACATGGTGTCTCTCACACACAGTCTTACATTTATCTCTCATAAACACAGGCTCTCTCTCGTTCATATTGACACACACACACGCATATATACATGCTCTCGCACGCACATACATGCTCACACAAACCACATATACTCCCTCTCTCTCTCTCATACACACACACCCCCTCACGCACATACATACATACACATTCCCTCTCTTATACACACGTTCTCTCACACACAAGCGTTCCCTCTCTCTCATACACTCATGCTTTTGCACACAAAGGCTCCCTCTCATACACATACACACACAGACACACACACAGATATATAAGCTCCCTCTCTCTAATTCGCACAGGCTTACATGCTCACACCCCCCCTCTCACCCAGGCCACTCCCTCTGTTTGTCCTGGAATCTACATGGGGAGAAGGGTCCAGCGGTCTCCTCACTCAGGTTGCCAGCAGGATCAGGTGAGCCAGCAGGCCTGCTGCTTCCTGCATTCCTTGGCTGACAGCAGGATTGGATGAGCTGGCGGCTCTGCAGCCTCCTACATTTCTCAGCCAGTGGGTTCAGGTGAGCCTGCAGCCTTCAGTCACCAATGGGATGAGATTCACTGGTGGCCTGTTGAGCCTTCTCTTTCGCGGCCACTGTAGAATGGGGTCTGTCAGGCCTCTTTTTAGCACGGGTTTTCGCTGTCCCCCTGTTATGGTCTGGCAGACCCCAGGTTGGGAACCACTGCTCTAGGCGAACTTTTGACATGCACCTTCCACCCCCAGCTTACCTATTGGTGACAGCTCCAGGATAGTGCTCTCTTCTTCGGCAGTATTGGCTCTCCCCCTCTGGGTCTTGTACTGGTGGGATTTTGCTGCTCCCCAAATTTTGGTGCTTTAGGCAACCAGCTAGTTAGCCTAATGGAAGCACCAGCCCTTTATATAGACTTGTGCTTTCTCCTGCACTTGTATATAGCAGAACTTGGTCAGTTTTGATGGGTTCATATGTGTCCCTGGCCCTGTTTCTTTTTATTTTAAAAGTTTGAAGAGAGACTGGTGGGGCTTTCATTGTTGCCCTAGCTCTTCTTTTGGCCATATCAGTATTTTCCATGTCCACACTGCCTTCTCTGTGGAGGTTAGTGTTCCTCACAATTTTGGTTAATGTAGAGCCTTGGGCTCGAAAAGGTTGGAAAACATTTTTTTAAGTGGAAAACAAGATTCAGAAGCTTTACTGGACATAGAACGATGAATCTTGAAAACTCTCAACAGAATCACATTGAACAATCACATTGAACAATTGAACAATCACATTGAACAATTGCTTGTTCACCATTGAAGAGGGTCATGAATTACAAACCATTATGTTAAATCAGTTTTACCAGTTTATTCCAGATGAAAGGATGGAGTGGAGTGCAGGTCCAGTGCATAATGTACCTACCAGCCCAGCAATAGACCCAGTAAGTCATAGATCCTGCAAGATCTGATCTGTCATAAAACATAAGGTACGATTAACAGTGTCTGCCACACATTCTATTGCCCTTACAGCTATACTAATCATGAAAATCCCACCTGCTGTTGTGCTCTGTAAGTCTCTCTGCCACCTCAAACTCTTACTCAAATCCTCCATACTATGTGATGATGGTGGTTCCCCTTGCCATTATTTTGGTGCGCTATCACCTCAACCGGAAAAAACAGTGCTAAATCTATCTGGACTGTAAAACATGAGGCAGGCAGACAAAAATTGCCAGACAGAATAATCCCTTCTCAAACCTGTCCTGGTGATACCAGAGCCACTTTAGTTTTCAAGATAACCACAATGAATATACATGATATACATTTGCATACATTGAAGACATTTTGAATATAATCTTGTGCATATTTATTGTGGTTATTTTGAAAATCCAGGTATCTTTAAGGTTGTTATATCCCTGGGAGTACCAAGCTGGAGACTATTATTTGGCCTTTTGAAACTTCCATCCACACCTGCTTTTTACCTATCCTTTTATCTAATGTTCCCTCGCCCTTATAGCTGTTGGAGGCAGAAGGAGGAATATTTTGTGAGCTGACCCCTTTTCAGAGGAAGATTGAAGAGACTCCTACTTTTCACCTTGCTGCTGCCAGCAGTTGTCCCAGACCTATATATTTTACTGGAAGGATATATCCTAGGATTTGGCAGACTTAATAATAAGATTTAGGGATCATAGGGAGAGTAATGTTGGTGAGTTCATGGATACAGGAAATGATCTCTTTCCAATAGCTTTAGATGATTAGGAAATGATTTGCTAATTTAACTATTAACTGAATCATCTAAAAATAATTGCTAGTAATGCTGCTTTTAGTATAGATTAATTATATCTAAAGGTAATTCTGTTTGATTGTATTGCTACACATTTCCTGTCGAATCCAGGAATTGCTTCAGAATATGTTAGTTTATTTTGAGTTTGTGATTTTGTTGGGCCTCCTATTCTTTGTTTTACCCATATCTGTAGACTATATCATAAATATCTTTTGAACATTATGTTAGATATATAATGAGCTGGTATGAAGTCCTAGATGAACCTCCAGAACCCCTAGCTGGTATATGTATAAACTGATACACGCCTCAATATTGCATTCTTAATGCAAACATAACTGTAATAATGCAGTCTCACTAAATGGTATTGCTGTTAATTGGAGTTAAGCACAAGAATATTGGAGGATCAGTTATAAAGGCTAAACAGTGCCCTAGGAAAAACCTTTATTTTTATGTTCCAAAATATTTGAGGACCAGTTTGTTCTTATATTAAGAAATACATATTTGAATGTTAAGCACAAGGGATTTATTTTAATGTTCTTTTCTAATCCTAGATTGGAATGCCGATTTCAGGCGTGATTCTTTGTGACAAAAAATGAATCACAGAGCCATATTTTTCTGGGCATTTGGAAAGAAGCTTAGGGTAGCAGATCTGTTTGGTAATAAAACTGCAGCAAATAAAAAGCACAGGAAACCATTCATCTGTCTCTTATTAGCAGCTGGAATGTGTTTTTTGATTTGTGATTCGTTTGTCTGTTAGGAGCAAAAACGTCTGCTAAGGAGAGCTTAGCTCACGCTGTAAAGAGCAAACACCCCTGTGCTTTGAAGAAATGGTACTTCCTGCTTTCACAAACAGTCATGTGCATAGTTTAGCAAGGCCTGATGCCTCTGGAGCTTTCTTTTTCTATACAGCACCGCTGTATTGCAGCCTTTTATAGAACTGTGAATCCTCTGACCTCATTGTGAACAAAAGGAATTAGGCAGAAATCTCTTGATCAGGTTTTGGACAGGAAGGGCAGGCAATCGTGGTGGTGAATATTTTTTGATTCTTCCAGAAATCAAGCAGAAGATTGAGCTGCTGATGTCAGTTAACTCTGAGAAGTCGTCCTCTTCAGAAAGGTACAGCTACATCTCTTGCATGAACAATTAATGGTGTAGCATTGCTAACCCGCTATCCCCTTCCTCCAGTATAGGACCTTTTTTGTCACGTTTGCTAACGTTGTTCTTGCACTGCATGTTGGTTCGTACTGTATTGAATCTGTTTTAAAGCTTTGTCTTTATGCAAAGGACTTGTACGTTTATTTGAAATAAGCACAAACAGCTGCAGCATGTAAATGCTTTACAGCATAATGCTGGTGTGAGTATGTTGCTATTGAAGGCTGTTTTGTTTGTTTTTCTGTTTCTTGAATAGCAAATGCATTTTTTGGGGGGAATGTCAGTTTCAAAGAATGGCTATCTTAGCATTTTAAAGCTAGCAGTTTCACTGAATTGAATGTGGCTCAGTGGACATGAAAATTTGGTTGTGTTTATGTCTGCTGTAGAAAGGGAGTGTCCTTTGCAAATAGCTAAGGAATTGCAAACCCCCAGATTAGTCACATTCTGTGAGATGGATGTGATGCTTCTTCAAGTCTCTGCTAGGAAATGGAACAGCCACTGCCTGCACTAATGGTTTGTGCCTGCAGGTAAGGATAAAATGACTCAGAAGTGGTTTCAAAACAATGCATCTACCTAATCATCACATTTATAACCTGTTCAATCAAACCTCTGGAAAAAAATATTTGTCTTTCTAAAGAAATCCATAATTAATTTTCCAAGGATGTTTTCCTTACCCCTAGTCTGCTGTTTTGCTTGGAATGGAATTCTTGATGGAAATGGGAACTGACTTGCAGAATGAAGGCAGCAAAACAACAAGAAATTAGAAAAAATATATCAGACTCTGTCTATGTGTTTGGTTTTTAGGTTTGGCGAATCAGTTTGGATGTGTATTTGCGACCTATTAACAAGCTACTGCTCATCATTTAAGAAGGACTTTTTATAACCGTATCTAGAAATGGTCATTTTTAAAAGGAGCAATTCCATCCTGTGATCTTTAATAAGTGATAGTAGATGAGAATAATTAAAACAGGATGTCTGTAGATTTGAACAGGTACCTGAAAGGAATACTGAGGTAATTTTTTTTTTTTTTAAACTAAGTGCTGTGTGGAACATAATAGCTTGAAAAACAAAACAAGCACTTACATTGAATTTCTTAGTATGAGCAAGGAGAGACATATGCTAGTAGACCATATTATAATGCCTTTTTGCATTTGTGACAGAAATACCAAAACAGCAGTTTAAAATAGAGAAAATTTGGGGGAATTTTTTTGTCAGCAAAATGAGCTGAATTTTAAAAGGTGTCAAAACAGATGAGGCATATATATATATAGAGAGAAATATATTTGCCTTTTTCTTTGCACAGAATAGCTGATGGTTAAGGCCTTTCTTGTTTGATCTGACAAGAAAATACCCTATGGTGATATACCAGTAAAATGGAGGTAATAAGGGGGGAAGGAGGGGTGTATGGCAGAGGGGTGAGAGAGGGGTGGCAATGGTGATGCTGGGGCTTCTGTTTGTTGGAATTGCTTTATGATGATGGAGAAAATCCACTTGTTAGCAATTACTTCTTTGTATTCAGAAGAACAGGATCCAGTGGAAGCTGTTTGTTGATCATGTATTAAATCTTTGTAAAGACGTAAGTACTCATGATTAGAGGAGAAGGAGGGTTTTCATGAATCGATTTAAAGGGAAAATAAGGTTATAGTTAGATTACGTAGTGGCTCTTACTGTGGTCATGTTTTTTCTTTGAAAGGCATTTTATAGAAACATTGCAAATAATATATTCATGCATTTTACACTACTGTCTTATTAGTGTGGGGTTTTTTTATGGATCAAATTTTTACTTCAGGATTATTCTTAAGCAAACATTGGTAGCAGAATTGCAGCTGTTCTGTAGTTAGTAGGCTTAAAAGATATTTTATTTTGATAGCAAACAGAGTTGAGGTAAATCCCTTAAGGTGTACAGTTTGTGTAAATATATGTAAATTCTTCACTTATATTGCTCACTTATACTTCTGTTGAGTTTGATGCCTGAATATATTTCCCATGGGGAAGGGAACGGTGTCCAGTAGGGGCTTATACAACTTGAAGTCTAAGAAGACTTACCCTATTGAGAGCAATTTTTTCTGGGGTAATAATTTTCTTTTATTTTATATGACTGATAACATGTATTTGTTTCCTGGTGCCTTTTATAAGATATTCCGTACCAAACTCGCTTTCAGGTTCAGTGCAGGGACCAGAGTACTTCATCATAGCTTAGCCTGCTGCTTTACAGTTGCAGGGATTCATGGTTTAAAATGTCAAGATTTTGACACATTCAGCTATTACAAACCCTGATATTTTTCTGAGCAGATCTCAGCAGGAAAAACAGCCTGAGTGGCACTGTTGTTTCCTGTTGTCATCTTGCAGGTCATAAGTAGGGTTTTGTTTTTTTTTCATTTTAATTTTTAAGGTGATATGAAAGTATTTCAGAAGGCAAACATCTGGCACTGTGTGTATTTTCCCTTCATTCTGTTCTTGAAAAACTACAAAAGGAATTTTTTTTAAAGGTAGCTTTTTGAAATGACCCTATTATATATTTCTAGAATAAACAAATTATCATGTGTAAGTAAAGCAGGCATTTAAATTGCCAATTTGTGTTATTTAATTAAATGTTTTCTCAAATGGGTAGTTAAAATATTTCTGCATGATTAGTGTTGAGGAACACTTGTGGTTGTGCTCTGTTCCATTTTAAAGTGGAAAATCCAGTTCATCCCACCACTGTCATTAAGAAGTCCATTTATTGTGAAAATAACAACAATGCATGTTTACCATGATCATACATATCTTGTTGTAGTCTTTTTTTTTTTTTTTTTTCCTTTACTTGTTGCCAAGGACACTTAAAATATTGAACAGTTACTAGAGTACTGCTTATCTTCATGTGAAATTGATTTTCAATTTATTTCATTATAAGCTATTACTGTGAAAATGAATGTGATGTCACACAAAACTGATGAGAACTTAAGAGCAGCAGAAAAATCATCAATTTAGTATAGAGCATGTGAAACATAAATACAATGTTAGAGCTTGACTGCGTATTACATTTGCCAAATGTGTGCCTTTAAATGAGTAGCTGTTTAAAAATAGGTTTTCAAGATATGAATGGAAGTCCGGTTTGTGTTAAAATATGAAAATATACAAGTGGTAATCTCACAGATGGTATTTGATGTAGAATATTTTATTCAGAACTTTGTGGCACAATAAAAATAGATGCTTTTTTGGATATATATTTTTAATTCACATTAAGCAGATATCCCTGAGCTCTTCTTTTTTTCTTTTAGGGCTCTTGGTTATTAATGGCCTGTTTTATGGTTGGATGTTGTCTTGGTGCTTTCATACTCTTGCATGATTGAATAAGCTCTGAGGAAAAAACAGGGAGAAAATTTAACCTGAAAAGGATGGCCTTTTTGTAAGAGAGAGCTCTGCTGAGCATGGGCTGTCAGCATATATTTATTCACTACTTGAATAAGATACCTTCATGATCAACTTGGGACATTTAATAGAAATCAGAAAGTTTTCTGATGATAGATATATCGCTGATGGATAACACATATATGCATGTGTATACTTTTATATACTATACTAATTTACTACAGATTTTTTGCTTAGTTATGAAAAATGTCAGCATGTGTATTTGTAGGAATATGGATGAAAGGACAGCTTGGTTGTGTTGACCTCATGGAGCACACTAGTCAGCAATGGTTGCTGCTGCACACATATAAACATATTACCAAACCGACCAGGCTGAATAACAAACTATTTCCTGTTCTTCTGGTCTGGTTGGTTGTCACTCTGGTCCAAAGTATAGTTGAATATCGTTGACTCTCTCTATCCTCGTTCATTGTAATTTCCTTTCTCAGTTAATTGTGAACCGACATGATGTGTCCTACGAATGCCGGTATATAAAAATTGTTAAATAAATAAATAAATATGTAGGAGCGTTTCATGTCTAATTAAGGTACATTGTAGGATGATCCTGCTATTCTGACCTATAATATGCTACTCAGTATGGTCAATATTGAATTTTTATTTGTCCATTTGAAAATAGTTTAGTGAAATTGTCTGTTTAAAGTTGATAACACTGGATAATGTTGCTTGCTCCTATTTTGAAGCAATTCTTAAATTGGCAACTGTGTTTATTAAAATGTGTCTCTACATGTTAAAGCTGTAAGCAGAAGGGAATTAGTTGCTTTGATATTTGCTTTTGTGTCACTTTAAGGTAGATTAAAAAAAAAAAAACGGGCGTCTTTGCATGCACGGTTCCCGGTGTGCGCACATTTTATAACTTGCGAGCATCGGCGGTATGCATTTTATAAAATACGATTCCCACGCGTACATGTGTACCAGATTTTAATGACTGCACACGCATGTGTGGGCAGGTGGCCTCTCCTGCACGCAATTGGGGGGATTTAAAAAAAAATATGTGCGGCGACGCGAGTAGGGTTTTCCCTCCCAGTCCGCTCAAATTGAGGAATGCACTGGGAAGGAACTTCCCTATTCCCCTAACTACCCTTTTCCATCTCCTCCCCGACCCCTATCCTGTACCTAGCTAGCCCAAATTCTTTTGTTTTATTACTTACTGCTCCTTCCCAACAGAAGTAACTTTGTCACGCCAGCCGGCGCACACTTCCCCGGGACAGGGCCTAAAGGCTGCTGACCCAGTCGGCCCCCTCCTCACCCAGACCCCCGCCCCCCAGCCTGGCCTTTTTGATGGCGTGGCACTTTTCCGCTTACCAGGCGATGCGCGCGTCCGGGCTGTTTCTAAAATGCACTTGGCACGCGCACGGCCC
This sequence comes from Rhinatrema bivittatum, assembly GCF_901001135.1. NCBI lineage: Eukaryota > Metazoa > Chordata > Amphibia > Gymnophiona > Rhinatrematidae > Rhinatrema > Rhinatrema bivittatum. The sequence goes on along the minus strand of NC_042623.1, from coordinate 44,919,128 downwards.
GGCCACGTGCATATCCCCTGGATTTTACACGCATGGGCTTTTAAAAATTCAGGCTCGTTGAGTATAAGTTATATTTAATACTAAATTAAAATTGCTTGCATAAATTCTTTTTGACTTTAGAAGCCTTATGAACGGGGGCACAGTCCTCAGCCTTAAAGAACAGAGGCGCCCGTGAAGCAAACTCATATTATTAGAAGGGAGATATTATCATCTAGTGTCCCTACGAAAGTAAGCCATCATCTGGAATATGATAATTCTATCCTGGATCTTTAGATCAATAAATGTCTTGGTTCTCCTGTACTTATGTAATTGTGTAATGTCTTATGTCCCTCTGGGTAATTAAGATCTTCTCAGGAGATCATATTGAAATTATCTTGGCGAGGGACTTCAAATATTTAGATACATATAAATGGACTATCTCATGAGTTGGTCCTTTTTTGTGGAATTCGCTGCCTAGGGAGTTGAGGGTTTTGAAGGATTATCTAATCATTAGAAAACATATTAAAACCTGGTTATTTACTGCAGCATTTAACTGATTGAGATAATTTGTCTTGTGACCTACTATGGAAGATGATTATATATTGGTTGAGATATTTCTGTGATCAGAATGATTTATTATTTTTGTTTGCTATGATATGGATTATGAATATGGTATATATGTTTTATGTATTTTAATTCCTTAAATATGTTTTTAAGTAATTATTCTGAATGTATGATTTTATAGTTTAATGTTTTGAATAACAAAGTTATTTCTGATTTGTTTTGGTTTTTATTTTTTTTTTTAATTGTTTTTTATGTTCAAGAACCTTGTTTTCAGTTTTTATTTTATTTTTCCTGGAAATTTATCAGTGTTCATTACAAGAACACCAAAAATTATATTTACCCAGAAAAATGTAATTTTTCCCACTGATTTCTCCCATTTTTGTTCTTGTCATAATAAACACAGATAAATTCCCAGGAAAAATAAAATAAAAAACTGAAAATGAAAGTCCCTATTTCTATTGTACATAATGAACTTTTGCCTTGGTTCTTGAAAGAGGGGTGAATCATAAGTAAGAACAAATAAATAAAATCATTCAATATTGAGACTGGCCAAGCAAGAGAAAGCAAGCTGTTTGAACTCATTTTGCAGATCAACACAGAAATTAAGACTATTTTAAATTTAACATGATGATGTGAACATTTATATGATGCCTAATATCCTTGTTTGATTCAGAAATATGCACATGGCTATGATAACCTTCTTTATGTGAATTACTGTTTACAGAAGTTTTAAGTAAAGGAGGTTAAAATTGAAGGCATTGATGATCGCAGATACTAACCAGGGGCAGGACAGTTTTAAGAATGCTTGATGACATTACAATGTGCTCTGTTCTTCTCGAGGTTTCAGCTGAATTGAACTAGCCTATTTCCCTGTAGGAAACATGGGTAAAAACAAAAAGGGATTATGCAGTTTGGGGGGCATTTAAAAAGAGTGAGCCAAGAGTTATTAGGTTCTCTACAATCAGAGACAGAAATTTGATTAACATTGGATAAATGGTTCAAAAGTTTATAGGGGGAGCAGCCAGACATGATCTTATAAGATCAGTTTCTCTATAGAAGACTACGGTAAAAATGTTATTCAGTTGATTCATATGATTAGAAAACATAATTTCCTAGCGTGTAGCAGATGAACTCAGGACCAATGGGTATAGTGTACTCCTGATAGCAGTTGGAGACTGAGTCAGATTTCAATCTGATGTCAGCACTACATATACCCGTGCAGGAAGCTCTGCTCTTCAGTATTTCTCCGTCTCCTTAGCAGTTTGGGACTCTACACACGCTTACACAGCGTTAGACGTAATCCAGACCAAAGAAGAAAGAAAACCTTACCTTTACAAGACAAGCCCCGCTCTCCTACGGTGATCCCTAAGGGTCCCTCCCCCAGTTGAGAATTCCTGAGGTGATTTCCAAGATCCCTCAGAGGTAAGCCTTGGTCCAGTAGCCGGTTCCTGGCGTGGACTTAACCCCTAGGAACGGGAGTGACTGAGAGGCAGCGGGTGCAATACCGAGCGCGGCGGTGAAGGTATTCCCCTCTCTCCCCGCAGCCGGAGACCACCTGGCATGAGACCGGAAAGCGCAGAGACAAGGTAAGGTAGAAAACTTTATTTAAGTCTCCAGTCTCCGAGGCTCGGTGAGCCCCACAGATCGCCATCTGGCGTCTGTCCCATCGGGTTGAGCAGCCCCGTCCAGGCTAGGCCCCGATCCGGCGCGAGGGTCCTTCCACATGGAGATCCTTCGGGGGGTCGCCATCTTGCCCGCGTGGTCGTCGGCGCCATTTCCCCCCCCCCCTTGATTGCCATCTTGTCCGCACAACTAAGCTGTGCACACAGCGGAAAGCCGGGCGCTCAAACTACTTGTGCGCACAGCGGCGCGCACATCGGTGCCGTGCGCACAGCGGCGCGTGCATTGGTGCCAGGCGCACAAATTAGCCTGTGCGCACAGCAGCACGTGCATCTCGCCAAGTGCAGGCCTACACGCACAACTTGCAAGCAGTGTCGGTGCACCCGGATCGCACAAAGAAGCCTCCTGGCGCGTGCACATACGCGCATAGACTAGTTTGGAACCACTCCATGCGCACAAATCATGGCACCGCCAGCCAAGAAATCCAAGGGACAAGTCCTCTGCCCAGCCTACCACTTCAGAGCTGCGCAACACGAAGTGGCCTCTGCCCAGTGCCTACAGTGTGAAGAGGCTCTGGGGGAACCAAGACAAGGCCCCCCTCAGCCAGTAGAGGAATCCGGCTCCACCAGTGACAGTACACCGGACCTCTCTATCCCCGGCTCTGGCCCTCCTCAGATGGGCTCCTCTGGGAACATCGCTGGATTCAATATGGACCCAGGAACCTTTTCCTGGGTGGAATTCTTCAAAGGGCTGCAAACCTTCGTCCAGGCACAATCTGTGCCACCTGTGGCACAGCCTCAGTTACCACCAGAAGAACAAAACCTTCCAGGCCCCTCTCGTCCTCCCCGAGACGTGCCTCCGCCCCGAGACGTGCATCCCCCGGGCAAAAGCTTCCCCTTAGGGGACACAGACACCTCGGAGGAAGAGCCAAATTCCCTGGAGGAAGGGGAAATCCCTCCAGGGACGGAACCATGCCGAACCATGATGCGTTTCTTCTCCAAAGACGAGCTATCAGACCTCGTGTCTCTTGAGCCTGAAGACACTGGCCATCCCAGCAACAAGCTCCGCAGCGGAACCAAAGACGAACCCGGTTTTGGTCGGGCTTTGTCGGGCCTCATGCCATTTCCCAATGCTGCAGGCCATACAACAACTGATTGACCTGGAATGGAATGCCCCAGAAGCCAGCTTCAAAGGAGGATGGGCCCTAGAAGCCCTATACCTCCTGGAACCTTCAGCCAAAAGAACTGGGGTTCCCCAAAGTGGATGCCATGGTCTGTGCGGTCTCAAAGTGCACCACCATTCCAGTCGAAGGAGGAGCTGCACTCAAGGATGTCCAGGACAGCCGTCAGGAATCCATCCTTAAACAGTCATTTGACATCGCAGCTATGTCCCTGCAGATCGCTGCCTGCTGCGCCGTGGTGACACGTGCCTGCTTGTCGCTGTCCAGGGATGCAACCACGTCTGTCGAAATATTAGAACCAGCGATATCTTTCCTCACGGATGCGACCTCCGATCTGGTGCTCACCTTAGCCAGGGGCGTCTCATCCATAGTGGCAGCCAGTAGGCAACTCTGGCTCTGAAGTTGGTCAGCCGATGCAACTTCCAAGACGAAACTCACGAGAATGCCTTTTAAAGGTGTCCTCCTGTTCGGAAGCGAACTGGAGAAGTTAGCTGACAAATGGGGCAAATCCCCAGTACCTCTGTTACCGGAGGACAGGAACAAAAGAAACCAACGCCCCTCTCCCTGAAGATCCAAGGGCAGAGGATCCCAGCGTTTCCGACCATACAAAAACACATACCAAGCACCTTGCCCTGCAGGCAGGGGCCAGTCCTTTCAGAACAGACACAACAAGAGAGGAGCCGGCTCAGGTCCAGGCCCCAGCCGCACCCCACAATGAGAATCAACAGACCCATCCACAGGCAGAATCCATAGGGGGCAGGCTTGCCCTATTCTACCAAAGATGGGTCGAGATAACGGACAAGTGGGTCCTAACCATCATTCGAGAGGGATACTACCTGGACTTCCACAGTACCCCACCAAACAAATTTGTGAAATCACCGTGCCATGCCCCCTCCAAGAGGACAGTGATGGAAACCACACTGACAAAACTACTCAACCTAAGGGCGATAACACCGGTGCCCACGCACCAACAAAATACTGGGCACTATTCCATCTATTTTATCGTCCCCAAGAAAGAGGGAGCGTTCCGGCCCATCCTGGACCTCAAGTCTGTCAATCGCCACCTGAGGGTTCCTCACTTCCACTCGGTCATAAGGGCGGGCAGTACAGCCGGGAGAATTCCTGACCTCTCTGGATCTGTTAGAAGCCTATCTCCACATTCCAGTCCATCACGACCATCAGCGCTTTCTACGATTCGCAATACTGGACCATCACTACCAGTTCCGGGCGCTACCCTTCGGACTAGCTACTGCCCCTCGGACGTTCACCAAAATCATGGTGGTAGTGGCAGCGACACTGAGGAAAGAAGGAATCCTCGTATGATTGGCCTAGCCAGCCAATCGTCCCATCCATATCTGGACGATTGGCTGATCAGGGCAAAATCTCCAGAGGAAAGTCACCAGAGTCAAGAATCTACTGCAGAATGTCGGGTGGGTCATCAACACAACCAAGAGCTGTCTGCAGGCCTCCCAATCTCTAGAATACCTGGGGGTCCGGTTCGACATCAAACAAGACAAGGTCTTTCTTCCCCCTACAAGGAGAAGGAAACTGATGGACCAGTTGAGAAACCTGTTAACCTGTTTCCGCCCCAAGGAATGGGACTACCTCCAGGTCCTCAACCTCATTTTTTATTTTATTTTATTTATTTATTGAGTTTTATATACCATCATTCGGTAATGCCATCACAACGGCTCACATATTTCAATAGGGGGATAAAAGGTTACATATTTTCAAAAAGGGGATATATATATAGATAACATCGTCAGGGTAAAGGTAGGGTAGATGTATAGAGAGGGGGTGGGAATAGATTCAAAACAGGTTAAAGTAGAGCAGGTAGGGTAAAAAGGGGTGATGTAATAATGTAGAAGTTAACAAGCTAAGGGAACATATGAGTTATCAGCTGGAGGTGGTTCGGAGTATTGTTGTCCATGGAAACTGAGAATGCTAAAAGTTCATTTGGATCCTTTTAAAATGTTTTTAAGTTGGATTGCATTCTAAGTTCCAATGGGATTGAGTTCCATAATTTAGGGCAGGCGATGGAGAATGCTCTTTCACGTGTTGTTGATAGTTGAGCTGATCGGACAAGGGGAATTGTTAGAAAGCTCTTGTTTGTACGTAGGTTTCGTTGAGTCATGTGAGGAATGAGATTAATAATTGACCAGTTTGGTTGATCTATATGTAATAATTTGTGTGTGATGTTCAGGGTTTTATATTCTATACGGTATTTAATAGGTAACCAGTGTAAGGAAATAAGGATGGGAGTAATGTGTTCATGTTTTTTAACACCTGTTAGGATTCTCGCTGCTGCGTTCTGTAGTATTTGGAGCGGTCTGATGGTAGAAGCTGGTAATCCAAGTAATAGGGAGTTGTAATAGTCAATGTTAGAGAAAATGAGAAGTTGAAGTACAGATCTGAAGTCAAATGAAGTCATGACATCAACACTAGAAGTCGCCCCATGGGCAAGAGCCCACATGCAACCACTACAACGTTCCCTACTGTCGCGATGGAACCCGATGTCCCAGAACTATTTTGTTTGCCTCCAGCTACCGGCAGAGGTGCGGACCCAGCTCCAATGATGGCTACAAGAAGACCATCTGAGCAAGGGAGTAAGGCTATCCCCACCGACCTGGGTTTTGCTTACCACGGATGCGAGCCTATGAGGATGGGGAGCCCACTGCCAGAAACTGACAGCGCAGGGGCAATGGGACACAGAAGAGGCGGGATGGAACATCACCCGGCTGGAAGCCTGGGCAGTCAGACTAGCCTGCCTTCAATTCAGTCACAGACTCTGGGGCGAATCGGTCAGTCATGTTGGACAGTGCTACAACAGTTGCCTACATCAGCCGCCAGGGAGGAACCAGAAGCCTACAGGTGTCCCTGGAAATAGACCCCATAATGGCGTGGGTAGAGTCAAACCTACAAGGGATCTCAGCTGCCCACATCGCGGGAAAAGACAACGTCACTGCGGATTACCTCAGCAGAGAGTCTAGACCCAGGGGAATTGACGCTGTCAGCCACAGCCTTCCAGTTGATAGTAAACCGCTGGGGAACACCAACCATGGATCTTCTGGCAACCCGGTCCAATGCCCAAGTTCCCAGGTTCTTCAGCCGCAGACGAGAACCACAATCCCAGGGAATCGACGCCCTCGTCCAGACCTGGCCACAGGAAGACCCGCTGTATGCATTTCCCCCATGGCCACTACTGGGCGGGATCATCCGCAAGATAGAACACCACAGGGGGCTTGTACTTCTAGTGGCCCTGGACTGGCCAAGAAGGCCATGGTTCGCAGTCATGCGAAGACTCCTAGTGGAGAACCCTCTGTGTCTACCACCACACAGGGACCTGTGCCAGCAAGGACCGATCCTCCACGAAGAGCCAACTCGATTCTCTCTTACGGTCTGGCCATTGAGAGGACTCGCCTGAAGAAGAGCGGATACTCAGGGGCAGTGATTGACACCTTACTCCGAGCACGCAAGTTTTCCACGTCTCTAACCTACATACGAATATGGAGAATATTCGAAGCCTGGTGTGAGGACCGTGACATCCTTCCACGGACAGCCAAAATCCCCATGATCCTGGAATTTCTGCAAGAAGGCTTGAAGAAGGGGTTGTCTCTCAACTCCATCAAGGTTCAGGTGGCCAAGCTGGCCTGCTTCAGAGCTAAAGTGGACGGCATCATGCTATCATCCCATCCAGAAGTTTTCTGTTTTCTGAGAGGGGTCAAACAAATCTGAACACCACTAAAGTGGCTGGTGCCTCTATGGAATCTCAATCTAGTACTAGACTTCCTGGCGGGAGCTTCCTTCAGACCTACTCGCCGTCTGTCACTACAACTCCTGACCTTGAAGACTGCATTCCTAGTGGCAATATGTTCAGCCCGTCGCATCTCCGAACTTCAAGCACTATCCTCTGTCGGGAACCGTTCCTTAGATTCACACCGGGATCCATGCAGCTCCGCACAGTCCCCGCCTTCCTTCCAAAGGTGGTTTCTCATTTCCATCTAAACCAAACCATCTTGCTGCCATCTGCAGACAAGCATAAGGACTCTGAAGACTCTCGCCTTCTTCGCCATCTGAACGTCAGCAGGCTCCTAGTCCGATACCTGGAAAGATCGGAATCCGTACGAAAGATTGACCACCTATTCGTGCTTCACAGCGGGAAGAAACAAGGGGAAGCAGCCTCGCGGGCAACCATAGCCCGCTGGATCAAAGAAGTAATCAAGGCGGCCTACGTAGAGGCAGGAAAGCCTCCACCTCTACAAGTCAAGGCCCATTCCACAAGGGCCCAGGCAGTGTCCTGGGCAGAAACCAAGATGCTGTCACCCGCTGAGATCTGTCAAGTGGCGACGTGGTCCTTCATTCACACCTTCTTGAGGTTCTACCGCCTGGATGTGCAGGCCCGGGAGGACACAGCATTTGCAAGGGCAGTACTAAGTGGGCCACGGGCAGCCTCCCACCCGGGAGTAGCTTTTGTACATCCCATTGGTCCTGAGTCCATCTGCTACACGCTAGGAAATGGAGAAATTACTTACCTGATAATTTCGTTTTCCTTAGTCTAGACCAGAGCTTTCCAAACTTTTCATGTTGGTAACACACTTTTTAGACATACATAATTTCACGACACGGTAATTCAGTCTACTAGTAAACCAGAGGTTAAAGGTTAAACAAACGAAACATATTTCGACAATTTATGTATGTTTCCTTAAATATATACATAAATAAAATGTTTCACGACACAACCTATCTCATGAAAACCTTAAATTTATATTAAAAATATATATTCCAAGATTCATGTTATTGTTATAATTTATGAGAAACAATAATAAAACAAATTGTCTGTCCCCCACACACTCATCTCTCTCCTCCCCCCAGCACATGTCTGTCCCCCACACACTCATATCTCTCCCCCTCAAGCACATGTCTGTCCCCCCAGCACGTTTGCCCCCCACTCACTCATCTCTCTCCCCCCAGAACATGTCTGGCCCCCACACTCATGTACCTCGTCTTTTTGATTGTTGCCAGTTAAGTGCTTCACTCCCTTCCATGATCACCAGACACTGCTGCTTGCAGTCAGTACTCCTCATGGCCAGGCCTCATCGGCAGCAGCAGCCAATGCAAGGATGGCTGGGCTCGTTCCACCCACCAAGCCCCCCAAAAAAACGCAATTGACAGCAAAAATCACCCAATAATAAGCAACCCATAAACTGAAAAAAAAAAGTGAATCTCTAGAAAAAAAAAAGCCCAAACTCGCATCAGAGTTGACCGGGCTTGCGCGACACACCTGCACACTGCAGGCGACACACTAACGTGTCCCGACACACAGTTTGGAAAGCTCTGGTCTAGACAGATGGACTCAGCATCCCGCCCACGGCTGCCCTAAAATATGGAGACCTCGGAGGACAATCACAATCCCCGAGAGCAAGACAATCACGGGTAAGCCAGACTCTACCCCTAGTTAAGACACCCATAGTTGCCGGGTGTCGGCGTTTCTCGGTTGAGTGCACCGGCGGTCTCCAGCTAGAAATCACGTCAACCTGTTTAAGTTAATCAAGTTATCCAAACACACATATATCCACAATTGCTTTTTGAGGAGCATACTGAAGAGCAGAGCTTCCTGCACGGGTATATGTAGTGCTGACGTCAGATTGAAATCTGACTCCGTTTCCAACTGCTTTCAGGAGTACACTATACCCATTGGTCCTGAGTCCATCTGTCTACACTAAGGAAAACGAAATTATCAGGTAAGAAATTTCTCCATTGTTGTTTTTTTCCTAAGCTTTATATTTCCCACTTTTATCGATGGCTAGTCATTGAAATTGATGCAAACCATGATCCAGACCACCACTTGCACCTTTCAAACTTAGGGGCCCCATTGACCAGAGCAGTAGTCCAGCCCTGAAATGAAGATCACCAAACTAAAAAGCTTTAGACAAAATGCAATTTTAATGTAATTATTAGTTAAATGCCTGGGGCAAGTTTTCTTTTCTTTCTTTTTTGGGTGAAGGAACTTGTGGGGGAAGGAGAAAGAATGGGTAGAATCTGAAAGATGTAATTATTTTGTAACAGTTTTATGTAGGATTCATGATGTTCAATCAAACACTTCGTTGGGGGCGATTACAGTCATCTGGCGTGGGATACCAGAAAATACTACATTAAAAAAAGAGCTTACATTTTCAATTAAATTGCCCTCAACAGAGTTGAAAAGTCTGAGTGACAAAAATCAACTGTTCTTTTGTGTTTTATAAAAATCTTTTTTCCCTTCTGTTTTTCCCTTTGAATTGTATTTATTAAGTTTTCAGTAATACAATATGGTTCCAGTAAAAGGTAGAACTGTTCACCCCCTCCCCAAGCAAAAAGTAACCGGTATCAGCCAGACATAATTTTCAGCAATACTTTTGACATTCAAGAGAATAAAAATCAGAAATAAAGCATTACTAAAATAGTCATGTCCTATGCATTATGCATATAAATCAGAAAACAATCTGCCATGCCAATAATTACAGTAATACATAGCAATTTTTTTCTTTGTTCATTTAGCAGATATACTTCTCTTGATTTCCTCCCCTAGATGTAAGACTAAGAAACTGAAGAAATTATTAGTGTTGCTTTAAAGGATTTGTCATCCAAATAGGCTAGAAAAATATGCTGTTATCTGTTACCTACATTTCATGCATATGACCACCTCAATGCATTTGAGCTTCACTAAACTAGAGAATTAAGGGCACAAAATTATTCCCCTTTTGGGTTCACCTGTGGTGCAAATTGCTAATTTTCCAGGACATTGGCTTAGTCTTTAGGTGAATGACAAGTAAATAGTGACACCAAATCAGATAAATATAAGTAATGTACAGATGAAGGATTTTTACATTAATATATGCCATATTTAGCTGCAAAACTGTTAGATTTAGCTTAACTTGAAGCAGTTGTAGTAAGTACCATTTTCCATGCAATGTGAATTCTTTTTTTTTTTTTTTTTTTTTTTTTAGTAAATTGGACCCTGTGCCATAAAAACAGTATTATATAGCCAGGGCCAGGTTACTGACAGTGGCGTAGAATTCAGAATATAGTATCATAGTATAATACGTTTTAAGACCAGTGATGCAGTGAGGTTGGGTATATACAGCTATTCTTTCTAGCCATCTTTGGTATTATTAATATTGCATACCATTTGCATGGTCTAAATCAAAAGGTGGTGTTCTTTAAATAAAATAGTATCTTGCAAGTTCACACCTATAAATACAATTAGATATTTCTAAAGGTTCTGTCATCTGTTTCTTTGGAGCACTGAATCTATACTGATCCTATACTGATTTCTCTGGGAAACTGGATAGGTTGCCTCTTTTCAGTGTAATAAGCTACCTATGAATATGAACACACCTTGATTCAACATGGATCTTTACAGCTTGAAAACACTTAGTAGGAAGCTAAAACTGAGGTACAAGATGTATTGCAGCTCAAATGATTGTTTGAAGGAAACTGGGATTTTGATTGCTCTTAGCTGTCTACACTCAATCCCAGCAAGGCTAAAATGGTATGTATGTATGTATGTATTTATTTAAAATCATTTACTAATAAACACAAGGGTCTATTTACTAAGGTGCATGTTTAGGGAATAGGTCCCATTAGAAATAATGGGAGTCAAGCATGCCTTCCTGTGCGCCATATCTTAGTAGTAAATAGATCCCATAGATTAAAGTAACTTTGGGAAACTATCAACCAGTACCCCCAGGCTCCTGCAGTTCTGCAGCCTTATTTATTTGTTGAGTTTTATATACCGTCATTCGGTGCAGCCATCACAACGGTTTACAAGATTCAAACAGAATACAGATAATTAAACAATGCTGATCGTTGCAAAAATAACAGTGGGAGGGATGATGGGGGGGGGGGGGGGAAGAAAGGAGGATAGTAAAGGTATTGAGATTTATTCATCTTATTGGCAGTCTCTTTGTGTTGTTTCTTATAAGTTCATAGTGGTATGGCACTGGTTGATGTTGGTTGCTGTTTCTTTCTTGCGTGGGTTTGGTTGGTGTACTGATTGTTGTTAGATCGTTGATTTAACTGATTGTCAATGTAGACTTTGTGGAAAAGCAATGTTTTTAGATCTTTCTTGAATGTTTTGATGTTGGTTTGTGTTCTCAAATCAGGTGGTAGGGAGTTCCATATTTTCGGGCAGCCTTGAGAGAAACTGCAGAAGTGTAGGAGTAGCCTTGTGATTAGAGCAGCAGGCTGTAAACCAGGGAAACCAAATCAAAAAGAATTTTGATATGATTCTTGGTTGGAGTGATGTTTGTAGCAACCCTACCAGGTCTGGCCTCATGCCACAATCCTTGTATTTAGAACACTCGTTCAGGCCGATGCAATATCAGCTCTCCCAACATGCGTCCAGAAACCTCTCCTGGGCCGCGATGCATTATTTAAATGAGGGGTCCCGCTAAAAAGGACGCGCTAGGGATAAATTGTGCATCCCTAGTGTGTCCATGGCATTGGGCTCCCAGGAGAAGTGGCTGTGTGCCAGTTAGGAAAACAGATGCTCAATTAATGGGCGTCCGTTTCCCTAACCCGACTGCCGTCAAAATTCTTTTTCATGCTGCTTTGTGTGGTTCCTCCTACTTAGTACCGAGATGATACTAAGTAGGAACAACCACAGAAAATCAGTATTTTGGGCTTATTTGTGGCTCTTTGGGGTTTTCTTTTTTAATTTGGACAGCTCAGAGCATGTAAAGACTTAACACCATCCTTGGGGCTGGCATTAAGTTTTCCGTGTTAAAACGTGTGCATCAGGAGCATGGTGATTTTTTGCAACGGGGTAATAGCTAATAGCCTCATCTACATGCATTTACATGTGATGAGCACCATTAGCTATGAGCTGGTTTGAATGCACATTTTGGACACGCCAATCCCCCTTATTGCATCGGGTGTTAGCCTAGCATGTCCTAAATACTTGTCCAAAAGCTTGTTAGCCTGTGCGCTAGGCTTAGCGCATAATATAGTATCAGCCTGTTAGATAGGAGCCATTCATCCCTTCAGGCCCTCCCACTAGGAGGCTTTGGATTGGGTGACTTAGTGCTGTTATCCCAGCCATTTTAACACTCAGGGAGATCAGTTAGAAAGAGCAGCTGCAGAGTAAACGTATTTTTTCTGCAGTCTGGTAATGCCTCTCAGCCTTGTATTTTAGACGAGATACCTCGCTGTGCACTCCCTGCAGTGTAATAGACTTTTAAGCCTGATACCCCTTTGGGGTGAAGGGCTCTCTTCAGGGGACCCAAAGACTTGTGAGCTTACTCTACTCCCTAGGTAGGCAAGCACCAGTGATGGATCCTGCTGCAAGAGACAGTGAGGGCAGAGAAGATATTCAGATTAAGACAAGTATTTTTTGGAACTAAAATATAGTGGTGAGGTTTTTGGTTCCCCTTCCCCACTTTGCTTTCAGCGCTGGATTAATAGCCTGGTCCCCAGATTTTTCCACAAGAGAAATCACCTAAGTAACAGCTGAGGAAAAAAGTAACAGCACAACCACAGGAATAAAGGAAACAGGAAATCCCATCCGGATTTCCACATAAGTAATCAGGACAGGCTGAGTGCTCACAGGAAAGAAGATCTCTAAAGGTAGGATTTTTGCTGTTAAAAGAGAACCCTCTCACTAGGGCTCCATGGGACGGCCGCTGGGAGAATATGCACATTTAAAGTCACCATGTAGTCTACCCTCAGGTCTGTAATAAGGACACTTACTTACATAGAAAAAAACGTGTAACTACAATCAGATGTATACTCATCATTTTGGGCAAATGGACTTTAATTTAACCTTACCAATCAGTAAACTTTATTTTAACACCCAGACCTGGTCCTCTCTGAGTTCTTATAACCTCTCACCTCATGGGAAACACCTAAAGTACAGCACACAAACTCTCGACCTTCTTTCATCATCTGGGCCATAAGCGAGAGCTTCCCTCCATAAAAAGGATCTTCCCCAGGGATTAAGAGTCAGCATGGGAGTAAATGGTTAGCCAGAGCAGCCCCAAAAGATGTAAATAAGATTGTATGCCCTTGGGACTTAAAACACCTCACTAAGGGTTACATTTATTTGATTTGATTTTATATTCCGCTTTTCAGCACTTTAAAGCAGAGTACATTTAGGTACTGTAGGTATTTTCTTATCCCCAGAGGGCTTACAGTCTTACAGTTAGAGCCACTAAACCATGATTTTTTTTTGTGGGAGGGGATCCCACTGTCACAGGGGGGATCATTGTTGATCTTCTCCTGGCCGAAGATGTCGGGTTCCTCGTCATCGGACCCGGTCCCCTTCTATGCACGAGCTTTGCCGTGATGCCCCCAAAGTGACCCTGCGGTGAGGGTGTCAATCCTCCATCAGTGCCAGGAGACCACCATGGTTTCCACCAGTCCTGATGCTAGTCACCGATCCACCTCGAGGGTCCAAAGTGGATCTGGCTACCCCTCCTTCCTTCCATTCGGTGTTGACATCGACAACATTCAAGAAGGAGCTGGAACGACTCCAGCTAACTGTGGACCAGGCACTGCAGGGCTTCAGTCCTATGGCACCAAAGGCACCAGACCCGGTGCTGCCCATCCTCGTACCACTTCTGGAGAAGCTCAGTGTGCTCATCAGTGCATTACCGACCCAACAGGTGCCAGTTCCCAGGACAGCATTGGTGCCTGGCGGAGCACTGAGGCCTCCCCCTACTGATACGGTGGTTGATGCCGGTTCCTCCTCCAAGGAAGCTCCACTGAGGCCAGCAGAGAAGCCGAAGACTGCCACCTCCTGATCAGTTCTACTAGTGCCTGCAAATCTGAACAAAGACTTAGCACCTAGGGACCCATCCCCTGTAGCTTACAGCAAGGATGAGAAACCCTATGACCCCTGGGGTGATGACACTTTGAAGTCCTCCTCTGAAGACTCCGAGGGTCTCCTTCCAGAGGAGTAAAGGAAGGCTCAGCCTGAGGACTTTACCTTCACAGGTTTTCTGAGGATGATGGCGGAAGCCATCCCATTTCACATATTGTTGGAGGAGTATGCCAGGCACAAAATGCTTGAAATCCTTCAGTTTGTAGAGCCTCCTAAAGAAATCGTGGCAGTCCCGGTACATGAGATCCTTAAGGAGTTGCTGCTGAGGATATGGGAACACTCCCTTCACAGTGCCTCCTGTTAATAAGGCAGATAGGGTCTATCTCATCTAGAAGGCTGCCGGATTCGATAAGCGTCAGCTGCCCCACCAGTCGGTGGTGGCTGAATCCGCCCTCATGAGGGTCAAGCGCTCTTGACTCATTCCTCGACACCTCTAGGGAAGGACTGTAGAGGGATGGACGCTCTTGGGAGGAAGGTGTTTCAAGTCACCTTGCTCTTTGCCCGCATCGCTGCCTTCCAGCTCTACATGAGCCAGTACTCTTGGGACATCTGGAAGCAGGTGCAGGAGGTGGCTGAGCAGCTGCCTCTACAACAGAAGGACACCCTTAGGTCACTGGTGCATAAAGGCCTGGAGTGCGGAATACATGAGGTCTGTACAGTCTACAATGCATTCAAGATGGCATCTCTGCAGTGAGAATCTGCGCCTGCAGAATGACATGGATCTTCAACCAGATGTACAGGAATGGCTCGCTGATGTGCCGTGTACTGGAGAGAATCTCTTTGGAGATATTGTGAGGGATGCTGTGGCCCAGCTTCATGACCACTATGAAACCCTTCAACAACTCTCTGCCAGTACTCTGGACCCATCTTCCTCTTCTAGGAGGCTGGTGAGACCTGGGCCATGGAAGTCTTTCTTTCGCCAAAGGAAGTAATATCCTTCGCCCCCTCACTCCTAACAACACCATCAGGGCTCCCGAGGCCATTCTAGGCAGCAGAGAGTCCCCAAGCCCCAGCCGGCTCCTCGGTCAACTCTGGGGACAAGATTTTGACTGGGTCGTAGAGAGTGTATGCCAGTTGCCTGTAACACGGGATGATGGATACTCTGGTTGGGGGAAGGCTGCGGCTGTTTGCAAACCAGTGGCCCAATATAATCTCACACCAGTGGGTTCTGTCTATCGTCCATCAGAGGTACCAATGGAACCTATTGGATAGCTCCCCTAAATTGCCCTCTGTGCCCGTTTTGGGGCCGATAACGCATCAGGCAGTACTACTAACAGAACTCTCCTCCCTCTTAAAAGCCAGAGCTGTCAAACCCTTACCACCAGGGCAAAGAGGGTGGGGATTCTACTCCAGGTACTTCCTGATTCCTGACTCCATCCCATCCCGGTACTTCCTGATTCCTGACTCCATCCAACTGTCTCTTGACCAGTGCTAAACAGTTCTAACCTCTTTTGTCTTTCTCTTAGGGGAGCCGTTCCATGCCCTTTATCATTTTATTTATTATTTTATTTATTTTATTTATTTTAGATTTTTATATACCGGCATTCGAGACAGCAGTCACATCATGCTGGTTCACATAAAACAGGGGTGCAAAGTAAACATAACAATAACAATGGTGCTGAAAAGGCAGTTACATATAACAAGGTGATAAGAACTTGGCTTAGAGGAAGAGAAAGGACAGGTTATTAATTTACACAAGTAAACGATAGGAGATAAGGTCGACCATGGTGTAGATGGAGATTAGGGGTGGCTTGGAAGTATTAGATCAATTGACGTCTGGGAAGGCTTGTATGAATATCCAGGTCTTTAGTCTTTGGCCACTTTTCTGTATACTTTCTCCAGTCCAACTAGTATCTTTTTTGAGATGCGGCGACTAGAATTGCACACAGTATTCAAGGTGCAGTCTAACCATAGACTTAGTTTTTGGGTACTTGCCAGGTTCTTATGGCCTGGATTGGCCACTGTTGGAAACAGGATGCTGGGCTTGATGGACCCTTGGTCTGACCCAGTATGGCATTTTCTTATGTTCTTATGATTTAGAGGAATTATAACATTCTCTGTTTTATTTGCCATTTCCTTCCTAATAATTCCTAACATTCTGTTTGCTTTTTTGACCACCACAGCACTCTGAGCCGGTGATTTCAATGTAATATTAACTATAACACCCAGATCTTTTTCCTGGGTGGTAACTCCTAATATGGAACCTAACATCATGCAGCTACAGCATGGGTTATTTTTCCCTATATACATCACCTTGCACTTACTCTTTATATTTCATCTGCCATATGAACACCCAGTCTTCCAGTCTCGCAAGGTCCTCCTGTAATTTATCACAATCCACTTGTGATTTAACTACTCTGAATTATTTTGTATTATCTGCAAATTTGATCACCTCACTCATCATACCTCTTTCTAAATCATTTATAAATGTATTAAAAAGCATGGGTCCAAGTACAGATCCTTGAGGCACTCCACTGTTTACATCTTTCCACTGTGAAAACTGACCATTTAATCCTACTCTCTGTTTCCTGTCTTTTAACCAGTTTGCAATCCACCAAAGGGCATCTCCTCCTATCCCATGACTTTTTAGTTTTCTTAGAAGCCTCTCAAGAAGGACTTTGCCTTCTGAAAATGCAAATACACCACATCTACTGGTTCAGCTTTATCCACATGCTTATTCACCCCTTCAAAAAAAGAATGTAGCAGATTTGTGAGGCAAGACTTCCCTTTGGTAAATCTATGCTAGCTGTTCTCTTTAAATCATGTCTATCTATATGTTCTGTGATTTTATTCTTTATAATAGCTTCCACAATTTTTCCTGGCACTGAAGTCAGGCTCACTGGTCTATAGTTTCCCGGATCATCTCTGGACCCCTTTTTATATATCTGGGTTATATTGGCCACCTTCCAGTATTCAGGTACAACGTATATGTTGTGTTGTTTGGTCTGCTGGCTAACCCCCACATCACTGTCCTTACCTGGGCCAGTTTTGCCGCTCCCCGATATTGCAAAAACACTGCCAGCTCACCACGTGGCAGGGCACGACCATCAGCAACGCACCATGCTTCTTCTTAGGTACGCACACACACCATTCCCCAGCATTTAAGGGGACCATGGCAGGAAAGACTCTGCGGCCCCTAGTGATGTCACTACTGTTGCCCTATATAAGGGCAACTCTCCTCAGCAACAGGTCCAACTATTGTGATTAGTGCGTGTTGCTTCTCAGCCTGACTTCTGCTTTAGACCCAGCCTTTTTCAGGACTTGTCTCAGCCTGTCCCAGTCTTCATCTCAGCCCGCTCCTGTTGTCTTGCTCAACTTGCTTCAGTCATCGCCTGCCTGCCTCAACCTATCCATCCCTCGATGGACACCTTGCTTGACTTTTGCCTGGATTCTGGATATGCCTGATTGCAGCCTGTCCTTGACACTCGCCTGGACCTTGAACTCATCTGCCCACTGACAGCCTACTACCCTAGCCTGGCCTTCGACCACTTCTTCCATTGACAGCAGAAACCCTTGCCTAAGTCCTGCCGGCCTCAGCACCCAAAGGTTCAACCTGAGGGGAACGTGGGCTGGTACAGATGAAGATCCTGAATGGTCTCTGCTTCACCTGGTTCTTCCTGCTGACAATGAGAACTTGCAGGGCTCCATGTATTAGCTATATCATGGACTCTGCCCTAGGAGGCAGCGTGATAACTACAGCTGCACATGCTCAGTGGAGCATGTTTAAAAGCTCTAGAATCTTTGAGATCAAAGTTCTGGGCTGGGCTCCATTCAATGATGTCACCTATGTGTGAAGACTGACATCCTGCTGTCCTCAGAGAAAACCTATTACAGTAAGCAATTCTGCTTTACACACATGTAAACGAATGAGCCCATTTTAGTTTTGATTCAAACGAACTGAAAATTTTAAAACATTTTCATCAATTTTCTTTTTGGGGAAAGAATGTGCACTGTTAGCAAATAGGGCTCCCTATTTCCCAAAAATAAAACATAAAAACCCCCAAAATAAAAAAAAAAAGCGAACAAAAAGTCTCTGAAAACCAAAATGATAAAAAATTAATGCGCACATCCCTAACGCCTTTGATAGCTAAGCTTGTCCTCATTGTTATTCTGCTTTGGAGTGGCATACAATTTATGAATGGCAGACTAGAAATCTCAAATTAAATTAAATTTACATCTACCCTATTTCTCTGTCAGCTATATTGGCTTTATAAACAGCTTTAAATTGACATGCATGAACATTTTGTTGAAAGGGAAACTCTTAAGTTTTTCCTGAAAAGATACTTATCCTTTCAAATAGTTTTAAAATAGTATGAAACTACTGTCACCAGACCCATTGCATCTGAAAAGAATCAAACTCTTACCTACAGATGACATAATTGTTTTCTTATATGGAAGCGATTTATTGAAAACTCCACTGTGATGTCATAAGATCTGAAACTGTTACTGGAACAGTGTGACAGATTGCCTTTAAACATCGCTTTTCACAGAGTGGCTCTGTAGGGAGAAGAGTTAGGCTTTCCTATCCTACCTCCCCTTATGTACTTCCTTATTTACCAGTGACCTCTACTGTCCATCTGCTTAGAGAATTCATCAAACTGTTTGTCTGTCTGAGTAATACTTTATTCCTCAGCTACATAGAGCTAGGCATAATACTTCATCAGGAGACACACAAACAATTAGATTATTACTGCTTATTATCTGGTTTATCAGATTACAGAATAAATACTAGCATCAGCTCCCCTAGTGAGACTTGTATACAAAAATTAAACAAAAACCTATCTTTCTGACCCACGGGTAGGGATGGATTAAAACTCTCACCAGCGTTGTGGGTATTTAGTACAGTTTTTTTCTCTCTCTGTGGCCCGGACTTCTGATGCAGGATCTGTTCTCCAGGCCAGGGTGTCCAGATCTGAGAAGGGCTTCTCATCACTTGCAAGCAACAAAGTGCACTTGGCTCCTCTACTTGGGGACACCTTGGAGGAAATCGGTGCTTCTCTTACGTGGGTACAGGGAGCTTGTCGACAGCTCTTGAATGGGTTGTCTTCTAAGTGGGAAAGATTGACCCCGAGTGCTTGCACCCTACTGCGTTTAAGGGCTTACCTAAGCATAATTCAGCAGCTTCATGCAGTCAGGTGATTGCATAATTAAGGCTTTTAAGTGGCTGATTTTGTGCCCTTTTTCCAGGCCCTTTGTTGCTTTTTCCAGGTTCAGCAAGCAGTTAGCTTGAGGACTGCCAGTTCACATCTTGACTGTACACTGATAAGTGGGCTTGCCCCATTTGTTCAGAACTATCTTTCATGAAAAAGGAGTTGGCTCACCTTAAAGCTGAATTAGCTGCAATACAAAAAGTATTAGCAACAAAAAGTTAATCGTCACCCACTTTACAGTACTCAGGAATCATTTCCCCATAACCACAGAAAATTCAGAAACCCCCAAAAAGTGGTTTACAATGGACTCAGGATAAGACTGAAGCATTATGGGCCTTCCCAAAGACACCAATTCTTCACAATTATACAGTCCACATGTCCTCTCCCACTTACACAGAGCATACAGTAATCCAAGAATAAATGGTTTACAGTGGGCTGTGGTAGAATAAGACCTGTGATGTGGAGACACTCACTCTCGCAAGTGGCACAAGTACAAAATGCCTTCTCTGCATTGGATAATGAAGAAGCTCTGGCAAAGGAGATTGAAGCGGTATCTGAAAGAAAAGAAGAAACCCAATGCACGCAGAAATTCCATAATACAACCAAAAACCATAAGAAAAAGCTCATTATGCTTGGTGTCTGTCATCAGAGGCATTAATTTGGGAACTCTTTTCGAGGGGAACACTATAGTTAAAAGCTTTCCAGAATCGTAAGCTGGTAGAAGTGCTATTCAGATAGTCAATACAGTTAACTTCAGTGTCCTTACTTCTTTATCATCCATCTGGGAACCAACGACCTTGCTAGAAACAGCATCCAAGTGGTACAAAGAGATTTCCAGCCGATTAGTAACATGGCAAAGACTATTGCCTTTTCAGAAGTGTTACTTGTTTATGGAAAGGGGAAAGAGAGGCTAAGCCATATAGATAACTTCAATGCATGGCTTAAAACTTGGTGTAAGGAACAAAGTTTTGGATATATTGGAGGCTGGGGCCATGTATGGATCAGTAAAAGGCTCTATTTCAAAGATGACTTACATGTGTCTGAAGTAGGAAAAAGGATCCTAAGAGATAAATTTAAATCCTGTGCCATAAGGAATTTAAACTAGATGACGTGGGTGGCAAAAGGAAATTAGAATGTCATCTCCCAAAGGAAATGGATGAAATGGATAACAAAAGTCAGCTGAATAAGGCACAAAAGAAGTCTAGGAAAAGTAGTAACCTGAACGACATAAGCTGGAAAGCTATGAGCACAAATGCTCGTAGTCTGGACAATAAAATCCCAGACCTACAAGCCCTAATGGTGGAGGCGGACTTGGCCATTGTTGCTGTCACGGAGACATGGTTCACGGCCATACTGGGCTATAACTTGTTAAGGAAAGACAGAGAGGACAGAAAAGGGGGAGGAGTAGCTCTTTATGTCAAAAACAATATCCAAGCAACTGAGCTGCAAGGAAGTTGGCGTAAAGAAGAAGCATTATGGGCCTTCCTAAAAAAGGATGATGGTGCATCCATTTTTACTGGAGTGGTTTTCAGGCCTCTAAATCAAACGGTAAAATTAGACAGAGATCTGGTTGAAGACATCCAAAAGGTAGGATAGAAGGGAGAAGTGGTGATTGTTGTAGATTTTAATCTGCCAGACGTAGACTGGAGTATCCCTTCTGCAGAATCTAACAGAAGTAGAGAGATAATGGATGCCCTGCAAAGGGCTCTGTTCAAACAAATGGTAATGGAACCCAAGAGGGAGGGAGCTATACTTGATTTAGTGCTCCCTAATGGGAATAATGTCTCTAATGTCCAGGTGGGTGCCCACTTCAGCGCCAGTGATCATCAAATGGTATGGTTTGATATTGCAAATAGGATACAGAGAAGTCACATGAAGACCCAAGTTTTGCATTTATTTATTTTTATTTATTTAACATTTTTATATACCGAAATTCATGTAGACAATTACATATCACTTCGGTTTACAGTATAACATAAACTAGCATGTAAGAATGCTTTTACATATAACAGGTATAAGATAACTTGGTGCCAAGTAACAGGGTCAAAGAACAGTAGAATTATAGGCTTTTAACGAGGGGCCAGCGAATTGGCTGTCTAAATATCTGAATGAGATTTGGATAAACTAAGGGTAAAAGGTAAAAATGGAGCCTAATTAGATTAGATATCTGTCAGGTTAGAGTACTAGCCTGAATTCTAGTCTATTGGTGTGAGAGTCATGACCTAGGAAGATCCTCTGAATGAAAGAAAAGCTTGGTCGAACAGCCACGTTTTCAGTCCCTTTTTGAAGGTAGTATGGCATTGTTCTAGCCGGAGTTCTGGTGGAAGAGAGTTCCATTGCGCAGGGCCCGATGTGGATAGAGCTCATTTTCTTAACGAAGATTTAATAGGTGGAGCAAGGAGGATATTTCTATATGCCGACCTCACCGGTCTGGAGGGTAGATGTAGCTGAAATGGGATATTGATCTCCAGTGGACTGATATTGTGGATGGTTTTGTGTATGATCGTTAGTACTTTGTACATTATTCTAAATTTAATTGGGAGCCAATGCAGATTCATTAGGATGGGAGTAATATGCTCTCTTTTGCTGGATTTTGTCAATATCCTGGCTGAGGCATTTTGCAACATCTGTAATGGTTTAATGGTGTTCGCTGGAAGGCCTAGTAGCAGGGAATTGCAATAGTCAATTTTTGAAAAGATAATTGCTTGTAGTACTGCACGGTAATCTTGGAAGTGAAGGAGTGGTCTCAGCCGTTTTAGAACTTGTAATTTAAAAAAGCCTTCCTTTGCGGTGTTATTGATGAATCTTTTTAGGTTCAGAAATCTTTTTATTTCAAAAATATGGACTTTCTTGAAATGGGGAAGTACCTGGAGGGAGAACTAGAAGACTAGGAGAAAATGAGAGGTAGAACAACAGTGGGCTAAACTAAAAGGAGCAACATTACAAAGGCAACTAATCTATATGTTAGAAAAGTAAAGAAAAGCAAAAGAAATATGAAATCTATCTGGTTCTCAAAGGAGGTGGCTGATGAGATAAAAGCAAAAAAAAACAGCGTTCAAGAAATATAAAGGATCCAGGAGGGAGGAACACAAGGAAGAATATCTGGTGAAACTGAGGGAGACAAAGAAAGTAATTAAGAAAGCAAAATGTCAAGCGGAAGAAAGGATTGCCAAAGAGGTAAAGTGAGGTGACAAAACATTTTTCAGATATATCAGAGAAAGGAGAAAGGTCCAAAGTAGTATAGTGAAACTGAAAGGTGAAAAGGATCCATGTGCAGAGAGATGAAGAAATGGCAGAAATATGAAACAAATACTTTGGTGTTCACTAAAGAAGATCCTGGAGGAGGATTGTCGCTAGTTAACAAGAAAATGTAGGGGAGTGGAGTAGAAGAAACTCGATTTCAGAAGAGAATGTATGGGAAGAGCTGGGAAAACTGAAAGTGGACAAAGCCATGGGGCCTGATGAGGCTCATCCCAGGATACTGAGGGAGTTCGGAGATGTGCTGGCAGGTCCGCTGTGAGACCTGTTCAGTAGATCCCTGGAAACGGGAGTGGTGCCAAGTGATTGGAGAAGAACGGTGGTGGTCCTGCTTCACAAGAGTGGGAGCAGAGAGGAGGCTGGAAACTACAGGCCAGTTAGCCTCACCTCGGTGGTGGGAAAAATAATGGAGACGCTGCTGAAGGAAACAATAGTGAACTATCTATAGTCAGAAGGATTGCTGAACCAGAGGCAGCATGGATTCACCAGAGGAATGTCCTGTCAGACAAACTTGATTGACTTTTTTGATTGGGTAATTAAGGAATTGGATCGAGGAACATCACTCGATGTCATCTTTTTCAATTTCAGCAAAATTTTTTATACGGTCCCGCATAAGAGGCTTGTGAATAAAATGAGAAGCTTGGGAGTGAGTGCCAAGGTGGTGCCCTGGATTACAAACTGGTTGATGGATAGAAGGCAGAGTGTGATGGTAAATGAAACTTACTCTGAAGAGAGAGCGGTGTTAAGCAGAGTGCCACAAGGATCGGTGTTGGCACCAGTCCTGTTCAATAGCTTTGTGAGCAGCATTGCGGAAGGGATCAAAGGTAAAGTTTCCGTCTTTTTGCGGATGATACTAAGATCTGCAACAAAGTAGACATGCCGGAAGGAGTAGAGAGAATGAGACGTGATTTAAGGAAGCTTGAATGGTGATCGAAGATATGGTAGCTGGGATTCAATGCCAAGAAATGCAGAGTCCTGCATCTTGGGTATGGTAACCCAAAAGAACTGTCTGTCTTGGGGGTTGAAGGGCTGTCGTGCACAGAGCAAGAGAGGGACCTTGGGGTGATAGTTTCTAGCAATCTGAAGATGGTGAAGCAATGTGACAAGGTGATAGCTAAAGCCAGAAGAATTCTGGGCTGCATAGAGAGAGGAATAACCAGTAAGAAAAGGAAGTGATAGTCCCCTTGTACAGGTCCTTGGTGAGGCCTCCTCTGGAGTATTGTGTTCAGTTCTGGAGACCGTATCGCAAAAAGGACAGAGACAGGATGGAGGCCATCCAGAGAAGGGCGACAAAAATGGAGGGGGGGTCTCCATCAAATGACTTATGAGGAGAGGTTAAAGGACCTAAATATGTATACCCTGGAGGAGAGGTGGTGCAGGGGAGATATGATACAAACCTTCAGATACCTGAAAGCTTTTAATGATGCACAATCGACAAACCTTTTCTGTTGGAAAGAAATCAGTAGAACTAATAAACTCCAGGGAGGATGACTCAGAACCAACTTTAGGAAATATTTCTTCACGGAGAGGGTGGTGGATGTCTAGAATGACCTTCCAGAGGAGGTTGTGAAGACAAAAATGATGAAAGATTTCAAAGGTGCATGGGATAAACAGGGTGGATCTCTAAAGGCAAGAGGATGAAAATGAAGAAAAGAGTGCATGGGGGTAACTTGCTGATGTGGAGGTTACTACCCTTAACAAATAAGCTTTCATACTATTGATGCACCTCCATTATTGCTCTCTGCTTTAACAGCAGGGGGAAAAGAGGAAAAGGAGAATTAGATTAAACCAACAAGGACATTTGATTTTATGGTCTGGGAAAAAAAATAAGCATAGGGGTAACTTGCTAACCATTAAGCCTGATACTTTGGATGAAACTCCAACATTGCTGACTGCTTCAACGGCAAGAGGTAACAGGGAATTGAACTCAGACAGCAACCAACAAGGGCCCTGACTTTGACGGTTTGGGAAATAAGTAAGGGGGTGACCTTTACGGAGCAGCAGATACTACCATAAGATTGCTGGGCAGACTGGATGGACCATGTGGTCCTTCCCTGCTGTCATTTTCTAAGTTTGTATGAATGCACTATATTAAAAAGAGCCATCTTTTGGCACCAACTGTGAAAATGCAAATGAGCTAGAGATATGAAATTTTGCAATGCAGTTCAGTTTACTGTGCTTACCACACTTTTGGCTTTTGACAAATATTTGTTTAGACATATTTTCATAAATTAGTCATCAAAATCAGTGCAAACTTTGTATGCTAATTAGTTACCTTGCATTGGTCAGTGGTGGCTAAGCCATTGCCAGTTCAGCAAAATTGACAACCTCATCACCTAGGGGCCACTCCAGACAGCCAGACAAAGTACCAGCCAAAACAAGAAAAGGCAAGACAGTACGTACGAGAATTGCTTAAACTGCAGATTTCACAAAAATTCACTTAAGGGCTAATTTTTAAAGCCAGGTGCTCAGCAATTCTGGGAAATATGCACGTGCCAAGCGGATTTTAAATGGCCCGCAGCCATGCGCATATCTCCCAGAACGCGCATGAGAATAGTGTTAGTCAAAAGGGGCAGGCCAGGGAAGGGGCATGGGCAGACCAGGACAGCGCCATTAGGCACTGTCCTGTAGGCAGGTTTAGGGGTGCAGGGATCTGTCTATTACAAGACACTGCCAGCTGCCCTCCCACCTTACTTGCGATCCTAAGTCAGGGAAAAGAGGAGAAATAGACTTTTATTTATCAGATTTGGCAGGACATAGCATTTAGAAAATAACAACAATTCCTCTCTCTAACATCCAGGCCATGAACCTTGCCCTATCGTCTTTAAAAAGAGACTCAAAACTTGGCTTTTCGAACAAGCCTTCTATCCATACCAATAATTTTACCCTAAATCTTCCCAAATATGCGCACCTTGTAACGTGTCTACTGTATATTTAGCCAGATCCTTTCGAGTACTACATTATTTATTGTAACTTCTTGTTTCCTTAATCCCCAGTTACTTGATCCAAGTTTATCCTCCTGTTCGATGTAATTGCACTCTGTCTTGCTTGTTTAATGTTATAATGTAAACCGAATTGATATGTAACTTTTGCTACATGAATTTCGGTATATAAAAATGTTAAATAAATAAATGAAGCACCAGTTTTCCTTAAAGAAAGTTCTGCATCATGGGCAGTAACAAAACATGAAACACAAAAGGCACCACCAATATCACTTAAAGATCGCTTCTGGCGCGCAAAACGGAGCTCCAAAATGTAAATAAATTATTAATAAAGTAAGAGCCACATCTGCAAGCCTGACAACGTGTTCAAACTCACCAGGTTGAACCGTCCGGTCTTTTCTTCATTTGCGGCTCCGACCCGGCTGTGAAGTCTGCTGTAATTGTGGCGGCTGTTAAGCCTAGAAAGAATTTTTTTAAATAAATGACTATATCAATTGTCTTTGAATTAGCATAACCAGTATCGCACTGTCCCGTCTCTGTGTGTAAACAATCTCCCTGACAGCTGCCGGTGTTTCGCTGCACAACTTGCAGCTTCGTCAGGGGTGCAAAACCTTTAAAGCAAAGAGGAAAACAGCAAAAAACTGATCACCTAGTTGTGCAGAACAAATGAACACATAACTTTACTTATAGTTGCAGCGCCAACCTCCTTTATCCGGACGCAAGTCTCTCAGTACAGTCTTCATAAACGCGGGACAGAGACCAGTTACAGCAGAGTGGAATGATTAAATAGCCCGCGCAAACTAAAAATGTGTCCACGGCATGACATTCAATCGTCATGGTAACAGTGTCAACAAAAAGGGATCTTATAAAAAAAAACTTGTAACTCTAGTGTAACTTAAAACTTGTAACCTAAATGCCACCTCACCAACTTCAAGATTGCAGCCACACCAGTTATCTGTAAATAACTCTACATGATGTTAAATTACTTCTGTATTTCTCTCCTCTCCCAGTTCGATCTTCCTTGTTTTTTGTAACTGCAATTTCTTCCGCACAAGTTCCAGTTTTATTGTATCTTGCATCCCCTGTTCAACTGTAAACCGGCATGATGTGATTGTATCATGAATGCCGGTACATAAAAACCTTAAATAAATAAATAAATAGTGCAGAATTTAAACCCTTCGGGTATACAGTGTCCAGCAAGTGTATCCACCGCTGCTCTTCTTGTAACAAAGCACTGTTGAATTCCCCTCCTCGCCATGAAGGGATAAGCTGTTTCGAAACACAGACTCGTAAAGAGTCAAAACTGTGAGTTTTTTCCAAACAGTGTGCAACAATTACAGCAGACTTCACAGCCGGGTAGGAGCCGCAAATGAAGAAAAGACCGGACGGTTCAACCTGGTGAGTTTGAACACATTGTCAGGCTTGCAGATGTGGCTCTTACTTTATTAATAATTTATTTACATTTTGGAGCTTCGTTTTGCTCGCCAGAAGCGATCTTTAAGTGATATTGGTGGTGCCTTTTGTGTTTCTTGATTTGATTTCAAGGACCCACTGAGTGCTCTTTGTTGTTTTGCAGTAACAAAACATGCCATAAACTTTAGCCTGCTTAAGATATTAATACTTATGGCTAACTTACTTACCCCTGACTCCAACTTCAGGTGATACCTCTTTTCACCTCTGAAGCAGGTTTCGGCTGGAGAGTTGGAGAATGTGCGCAGGGGAGAGGTTGCTTCCTGGGCTTGGTGCTGGCAGAGCAGGCAGGCTGTGCAGGAAGGAGGCTAGCTTCTGGCTCTGGTGCTTGCCAGCTGTCTGGGCTGGTCCTTACCCTTCCTCATCTGTGACTTCGTTCCCCGCACCTGAGCCAGGATCTCCTCTCTCTAATCTCTTGGCCACACCTAGTCTTCTCCCTTCTCGATAGCATGTACGGTTGGTTTGCCTCTGGTCCCCCTTTCGCTTCCAGGGACACCTCAGCACAGGTTCTCGCTCTCTGGGTTTTCTCCCCGGGTTTACGTTCAAGGTTTGTGCCTCTTTTTCCTCCGGGGGTCCTTTGCTTGGCTCCCTGTTCCCTTTCGGTTTTCCAGGGGGTCCGTTCTTTGCTTCTCTCTCAGGGGGTTCATCCTTTCTCCTTCCTCCTTTTTTTTGTACTTTTCCTTGCCCCCCTCTCTTATACTTCCCAGCTGATAAATATGCTTAAGCTCATGCATAACCCCGTGGTGAGTGGAGGATCTTTTGCCGCATTGCAGTTCTTTTTCCCCCTCCCCATTACTTCTGGAGGGGTCCAACCACATTGCAGGTCCTTTTCCCCTCTCCCATTTCTTTGGGGGAAAACTGCAACATTGATATTGTTGGAATCTGTGGGAGGGAGCGCTCCTGATTCTGGGGAGATGTATGCCCTTGCACCACGACACGACTGCAGAGAGGAGCTCCGTGGAAGCGCCGTGGCAGGCAAGACATGTTCAGGCATGGGAGGAGCGGACTAACCACCGCCCTAACCTCCGCTGAACCTGCATGCACCGGTGGAGACCCAGCAACGCTATGCTGTTCTCTGGGGTAGCCCTCCAGCCACTCGTTAGCCCTTTCAGACCTGCCACTGGGTAGCGGCAAATGCGGCAGGACGGACAGAGGTCGAGGATAGATGATGGGTACTGGAGCTTGGAACAAAACGAGGTCTCAGCCTTGGACTAGGCTGAAGATTTGAACAAGACGAGGAAGCTCGGAGGCTCAGATGAGTCGAAGACATATGGAGCTTGGGACTCAGACAAGACGAGGACAGTTGGAGATTGTCGAGATGAGGACTCTGGGTACTTGTAGACTCAGATGAGACGAGGACACTTGGTACTTGGGAGCTTAGACGAGGCGAGGATGCTTGGTTCTTGGGAGCTCAGACGAGACAAGGACACTTGGTACTTGGAGCTTAGACGAGACAAAGACGCTTGGTACTTGGAAGCTCAGACGAGACGAGGAGAAGAGGTAACTTGGAGCACAGACGAGGCAAGGCCACAAGGAAACTTGGAACTCGGACTAGACAAGGACATGAGGAAACTTGGAACTCAGATAAGATAAGGACAAAGGTAGACTGGAACTCAGATGAGACAAAGCCATGAGGTAGCTTAGAACTCAGACGTAAGACACTCAGACGTAGATTGAAGATCAGAGGTGGATTCTAGAGAGTCAGGCGAGGATACGGATACTCCGATGAGGACTTGGAATTTGGGAAGACTCAGGCGAGGATAAGGACTCAAGATACTCGGAGACTTAGACAGGCGCTACCCCTCAAGGCGCCCTACACAGCCAATGTGGGCTGGTCACGGACCACCCTGTCCCATGGCATGCCCTACACAACCTGAAGAGGCTGGTCGCAGACCACGCGGAGAGCGGAACAAGCACGAGACTGAGGCTCAGGATGAAGGAGGAATCCGGGCAGTGCTCGAAAACAGATCCAACCAGAAAAGGGCTACAGCCACCAGGAAATGGACACCGGATAGATACGGATTTACTCCCAAGAAAGGTCAACTGGAGATGAGGTCCGGGGCGAGCAGGCTAAACCCGAAACTTAAGGACTGACGGTACTTCAGGATTGGAACCTTACAAAGGACATCAGAAGCGAGACTTGGAACATCAGAATTGGAATGTAGTACATTGGATATGAATGGACACCGGTACCTCGGGACATCAGGACATCTATGGCATCTGGACATCAAGGGACTTCAAGAGAGGAGGACCACAGGGCCGACTGGAACATGACAGTCGAAGATGACAGGAGACTGGAACATCTGGACATCTGAAGACAAGGGGACATCAGGACATCCGGAGATAGGGAGGCATCAGGACACCTGAAGACGAGAAGACATCTGGAGACACGGTGACATCAGGACATCTGGAGACACGGTGACATCAGGACATCTGGAGACACGGTGACATCGGGACATCTGAAGACAAGAGGACGGGATCGACAAGAGACCAGAACATGGAATGAAGACTATGATGGAGGTTCAAGAACCATGGATGAAGACAAGGAGGACCAACGAGGAACAGAGTGCCTTGAAGAAGTGAAGAGGGATCACTGAGGACTCCTGGAATAAAGAGCTGGAACTGAAGATCCAGGGGAGGTCTGACTCCATGACCAACTCCTTGCAAAGGTGAAGACTGACTGAAGGTTGAGCCCATTTGTAGGACTGAAGAGGAAATGCCTCGATAACATCATGAGGAGGAGCCAGGAGGACTGGCCCTTTAAATCTTGAGAAGAGGCATGGCCCCGCGCCTAAGGAGGCAGGACCAGGGACAGCAGCCATGCTGTAAGCAGGAGAAGCAGGCCTGAAGCAACAGAGGCGGCTCCCACCGCTGAAGTAAGAAGACTGAAGGCAGAGCCTCCCCGCACAGGGGAGGAGATGACGTCGGCCGCCTACGGGCCACGAAGAGGAGCAGCTTCAGCGGTGGCCTCCTGACTGCGAAGGAGAAGCATGAGCGGCACCAGGCCGCAGGAGAGAAGGCAGCAGCGGCTCCCAAGCCGCACAGAGGGCGTCGGCGGCATCCAGGCCGCATGAAGAGCTGGTTGGCGGCGGCTTGTGCCGCAAAAAGTGAAGACTTCAGCGACAGCCTCCTGGCCGTGAAGAGGAGCGTCAGCAGCGGCTGGCCTGCCGCAAGAGAGGCAGAACGGCGGCGGTTCCAGGCTGTGGGGGGAGCAGCAGCAGCGGAAGAGTCAGCGGCCTCCAGGCCGCGCAGGAATGGCACCAGGGCTGGCGAGGAAGGAAAGGTAAGAGGCTGCTTGTGGGCTTGTTTCCACAAGCAGAATCGTAACAGGTATGCCAAGCTGTGTGTCAGGGTGTCAGCATTGTCTCAGGCTGACCCCCCCCCCCTTTCTCTAAGGGTGGGAGTCTCTGCTTGCTTGCTTGAATGTCCCTGACACTTGCTTAGGATCTTAAGTCATTGCTTCTCTGTCTGCTTTCTTTATTTGCACAGGAACTGACAAACATGCACATTTGATAAGGCATCTTTCAGTGTATCATGACAAGGCCTCTTGTTTCCACTGATGCAATGCAGTTTAAAGTTCACCTGGGTAAAATTTCTTCTCTTGCTGTAACAGCATCTGGGGCCTGTCAGAATTTGGCCTGTACATACCAATTATAATTCATAATTGGTGCATCATTGGTAAACAGGAGGTATCGCCCTACAGTCCCACTGAAGCGCGCGCAAGGATCCGACCAGTACACGCAACCTGTTGCTGCTCTAGAGAGCAGGTAAGTTTTAAAACAAAAAAATGTAGGATAGTTAGCGGGGTTTTGGGGGTCAGGGTTTATAGGGGAAAAGGAAGGCAGGTTAGGTAGGAGATTTAGGAAGTTTCCTCCCAGTCTGCTCCTTTATTGGAGCAAACTGGAAAGGAACTGGGATTGGGGCCTATCGCGTCGCCGCACACATGTTATAAAAATTCCTCCCTTACGCATGCGAGTCGACATGCGCATGCCGATATAAAATCAGACACGCATGTGCCTGCGGGTAGTGGATTTTATAACATGCACACAACACTCGCATGCTATAAAATCTGTGCATCCGTGTGCGTGCTCTGGGAACTGCGCGCACATGGACACCCACGCAGACCTTTTAAAGTTACTCTCTTAGTTTTTTCCTGTCTTGCACATGCTTTTGAATATCCCATTGGTGTGTGACAAAGTAGCTTGTGACTAAATGCACTGCCTGCCTGATTAAATGTTTATGGGTGCATCAAGGGTAGCAATAATGTGCTCTTCTTTAACCTAACAGGTGTCTCTACGGGGCAGCTAGTAAAATGATCTGGCAGGACGTTGGGGGTGCAGGAAATTGACCAAGACATCACGTTCCTCAATTGAGACTTCACATATATAACCAATCCATCAGGATTTATCATAGATTCAAGCTAAATACGGATCTGGTTGGAAGCTGGATACTTGAAGGGCAGGAAAATATTGACGTTCATGTTATAGAACACTTGCAATGAATAAGGTGATGACATTCAGAATTTTGCTAATGCAAATTTTAGTTGCATCAGTGGGCTTGAATTGATGATTTTCCCTAGTTCCAGCAACGGTATGACCTTTGCTAAACCCCTCATCCTGAATAGGTCTGATTGCTTCAATGTCCTCTTTGGGACAAAGAAAAATTTGATACCACCAAGAGCACAATGGTGTCACAGGCCGGGGCATGTTCCCAAAATCTCTGCCACAACACCCTGCTAACATGACATTACTAAAGTTCCTTGTGAAGGTGATACTTTTTCATGTTAAGGCTTGCATGCAATAAATAATACAGCACAATAAAATGTCCATTTTGAGGGGTAATTTATGAAAAGTATGTTGAAATAAGATGTCATAAGCTATAAGCATGGTAAGCACAACAAGCTTCACCGCACTGTAAAATTTCATATCTCTAGCTCATTTGCGAGGTACCCAGTAGGGTGCCAAAGATGCCTCTTTTTAACATAGCGCACCCACGCTTGCAAATGATGCATATTGTTGGAGCCTTAATTCTGACCAAAGCAAGATCAGGTCCAAAATGAAACAGAGCGACTTTTGTAGAAAAAAAGATGCTCTTTCAAATGACATAAAAAAGAAAAGATTTAAAAACTACACAATAGAGATATTTGCCCCTGAAAATTGGCAAACATTTGCATTAAAAAATAACATGTCTTTATGTAATTATATCTTTGCTTCCAGTTGCCTGTAAAGCCTCTTAGCTCAAATCTCATATGTATATGCCATGGGCCATGACTACTGGTCCAGTCAAGACCTGAATCAAAGTATAGGTCAGGACCAATGAGGAGTCAAAGTAGACCTTATATTTCTTTTGTACAATTTTTCACATACTTGCCCATAATAAGGGAGGCAATCCCATGTTATGTTCCACACTTTGCATTGGGACTTACCACCAGGGGTTGTACTAATCCACAAAATTTCAAGCCCCTGAGAAGTATTATCGGGTTGCAGCACCTGGACAAAATGGCCATTATAGGTTGCGTTGAGGATCTCCATTCAACTGCCTCTATCTAGCTCTCCAACCAATGGAGATCCAGGTGAAAAATTTAGTACAGTTATGTTTGAGACCCTAGAAAATATCCGTACAAAATTTGATTCTATTTGGAGGAGGTTGAGTGTGGACCCTTGGTCCATTTGATATGGAATGACCCTGACCTAAAAATAAGGTTCTATGGAAGAAAGTTTATTGGCTGTCCCTAAAGCAAAGCCTGAAGTAAGTTGATTTATAGATTCTCTGTTGACAAAGTAGGCATAAATTAGCCATAATGTTTGGGTGATGTCTTCTGACAGTGCCAACTAAGACCCAGCTCTCAGAATTCAGTGAAAATTGCACTAAGCATGCGCAGGAGTTATCTTGTGAGCCCCTTGGTCTTGCTTCATCTGATCTACTGTATGGACGTGTTCCAGCATCCTTCTTGAGGTTTTCTATTATTTTGTCTGTTTTGTTGCATTCAGAGTACAATATAGTAGTCTTTTCAAATTACTGTAAGAAGTCGTGAACAAATTTTTCAGATGCTAGGAATAACATTTCCTCTGAAAAAAATGATTAGCAAAAATGGATAGCAGGTTGTCATGGTCATGCAGGCTGGTTAAGGATAAATTCCTAGCAGGAGCAGCACAGGTCTCAAGTATAGAGCTGGGCAGGGTCTTCTGTCTAACCGTCGTCTCCCCCTTGGGTTGAGCCTGCAGGTTTTGGTGGCTGGCAGGACTTTGCTAACCTGGCACTTAATACAGTGGCAAAGGCAAGTAGTAGTTAGGGCTGGCAGAGTTTAAGCAGAAGCAATGTCTAAGGTTAGGACAGATCAGGAACGAGAAGTTAGACCAAGGGCAAAGAAATGTAGGGCAAGCAGGAACCAGGTACAGGCAAGCAAAATAGGGCTAAAAGGAACTGCAAAAAAGCAGGGACAGACTGCAAGGCAGAGGCAGGACAAGAAGAAAGCAGAAGGCCACTGGGAAGTTGATCAAACAGGATCTAGAACCAAAGCAAGTCAACAGAAGTAAAAACAGGGCAAGGCAACACAAGAATTAGAAACAAGGCAACAACAAGGCACTAGGATGGCCACAGCAAAGAGACTTGATGATGAGGCAGGGAGGCGTTTTTATAGCCTGGCTTTGCTGTGTCATGCGACCTTCAAGGCGGAGGCTAGAGCAGGATCAAGTGTGGCCCATTGAAGGCCCCAGTTGGCAGATGAGCTGCCTAGCAGCCAGTATTGTTACATAGGTAAAGATGCCAGACCCATCTTTTCTGGTGGATTCTGTCTACTGTATTTAGTAAATTACATTTTATTTAATAATTCCAAATTTTGCATGTATCTCAGATAAGTCAGGGGCTATTTGTCTAACTAGAGAATATACATTTTTGATTAAAATTAAGCTTAAAACTGCAAGCAAAAAGGTTATCAAATGCAAATTAAGAAAAATATTAAT
Source organism: Rhinatrema bivittatum (assembly GCF_901001135.1). NCBI lineage: Eukaryota > Metazoa > Chordata > Amphibia > Gymnophiona > Rhinatrematidae > Rhinatrema > Rhinatrema bivittatum. Next base: position 44,885,142 of record NC_042623.1, on the reverse strand, counting down.
GTTAATTTTTATAGCTCTACAAATCAAAATGGAGGCATTTCCCAGCCTGCAGAAGAATAATAGGTGTATCACAAGCAGGAAAAAAGTATTTTTTTGTGTTTCACTGCAAAAATGTGAAAGTTAAGTGGATAGTGGGGGAAAGGGCACTGTTGTCTTCCTGTTGAATAGATGTATATATGTAGATAAAGGGAAGATACCTAAATTGTGGGACAAAAATTATTTGTTATTATTTAGTAGCCTGCCTTTCCAGAAATATACTCAGTGCAGATAAAGTAAGAGTTTAACACAGAGCTTTCCAAAGTGTGTCGGGACACATTAGTGTGTCGCCTGTAGTGTGGAGGTGTGTCGCCTGGTCCACAGGGCCGGCGGAAGCAGGGAACTATAGCAGGAAGATCGGCGGGCAGTGGTGGAGCTTACATCACCACAGCCCGAAGAAAAGGGTCACGTTCACTCCTCCTCCTTCCTGCCTGTGCAGCCCTGGAAGAAAAACGTTGCCGGAGCCGCGTGGGCAGGAAGGAGGAGGAGCATCTGCTGCGTACAGAAGAAGAGCAGCATTAATGGGCCGTTGCGGATCCCACGTCGCGACGGCCCGAGAAGGAGGAAACCCGATAGCAGGGCCGCTGCGGATCCCACGTCGCGGCAGCCCGAGAAGAGGAGGAAACCCGATAGCAGGGCCGCTGCAGATCCCATGTCACGGCCAGGGAAGATCAGGGCCTCTGAAGAGCCCATCCTTCGGCAACCCGTGCAAAGGGACAGCATGTGCCAGTGAGAGCCTGTGCTTGAGCAAGAGAGCATGTAGGAGTGAGAGAGCCTGTGTGTGTGAGAGTGAGACAGCATGTGCACGAGAGAGACAGTATGTATGTATGAGAGACAGGCATGTGAGAGTGAGAGCTGTGGATGTGTGAGATTGCATGTGAGTGAGAACCTGTGTGTGTGAGAATGTGTGAGATAGCGTGTGAGAATGAGAACCTGATTGTGTGTTTGAGGGAAGACAGATGGAGAGAAAAGAAATAGAAAAAAAGACTCTGTAAAAGGAATTGGCAAAAAAACAAGAAAGGAAAAGTGGAAAAAAAAGCCTGTGACCAACCGATTAGAAAACTAAGATCAGACAGCAAAGGTAAAAAAAAAAAATTACTTTTTAGTGATTGGCACATGTAATCTTTGGGAATGTGCAAGAGTAGCACTTTCTCTATGCCGATCTCACAATGTACGAGATCAGCATGGAGGAAGTGGAAGCCTGCAAATATTTATTATGAGATAGGTTGTGTTGTGAAACATTTTATTTATGTATATATTTAAGGAAACATACATAAATTGTTGAAATACATTTTGTTCGTTTAACCTTTAACTTCTGGTTTGCTGGTAGACTGAATTACTGTGTCACGAAATTATGTTTGTCTAAAAAGTGTGTCACCAACATGAAAAGTTTGGAAAGCTCTGGTTTAACATGATATGATGTACATGGTTAAATGTGCTATGCATTTAGTTACATCTTTTTGTAAACAAAAGTCTGTATCAACACACACGGATATCAAACAGGGCTTCTAGGCGTGTTGGGTATACATTTCTCAGGTGATTACCAGCACTAGTTAGCTGGGTCTCTCACGGTGAATCTTGCTCTGTTACTGTGGAAACTCGTGATGCAATCATCAAAGGAAATGTAACAAAGAATATTTTTTCAACTATACAGTTGTGCTCATAAGTTTATATACCCTGGCAAAATTTGTAAGATGTGAAGCATTTTAAGAAAATATGAGTGATCAGACAAAAACAAGTCTGTTATTTTTAATGTGTTTTAAAATTAAAACTGTTATGCATCACAGAATAGCACAGTCATTAAACAAATCATACCAATAAGGGAGATAATAAAATGGTCCTGTTCAAAAGTTTACAGATCCTTAGTTCTTAATATCTTGTATTGCCAGCTTTTGCATCAATGACGGCTCACAGTCTTTTGTGATGGTTGTGAATAAGGCCCTTTATTTTCTCATGTGGCAAAGCTGCCCATTCTCTTGGCAAAAAGCCTCCAGATTCTGTAAATTCTTTGGTTTTCTAGCATGAACTCGTGTTTGAGTTCTCCCCAAAGTGACTCGATGTTGAGGTCAGAAGACTGTGATGGCCACTCCAGAACCTTCACTTTCTTCTGCTGCAGCCACTGAAGGGTTGACTTGGCCTTATGTTTTAGATCATTGTCATGTTGGAAAGTCCAAGTGTGTTCCATGTGCAACTTCCTGGCTGATGAATGCAAATTGTCCTCCAGTATTTTCTGATAAGATGCTGCATTCATCCTGACTTCAGTGTTAATTAAATTCCCTGTGCCGCTGTAGCTCACATCCAGGCCGATTCAGTAAACTGCGCGGGAGAGCCGGCGCTCTAAGGCGAGCGCCCTCTCTCCCAACGCGTGCCCAGGTCACTCTCCTGGGCGCGTGATTTAGTATGCAAATGAGGGCCCGTGCTAATAAGGAGGTGCTAGGGATATTAGCACGTCCCTAGTGCCTACTTATTGGTGGCAATGGCGGTTGTCAGCGGGTTTGACAGCTGACGCTTAATTTTACCGGCATTGGTTGTCAAACCTGCTGACAGCCACAGGTTCGGAACACAGACGCCGGCAAAATTGAGCGTCCGTTTTCCAACCCGCAGGCCGTGGGCAGATTTTTTTTTTTTTAAAGACTTTTTATTTATTTTTTTTGGGGGGGGGGGGCCTCCAACTTAATATCGCTATGATATTAAGTCGGAGGGTGTACAGAAAAGCAGTTTTTCTGCTTTTCTGTACACTTTCCCGTTGCTGGCCGAAATTAACAGTACTCAAGGTGCGGTCTCACCATGGAGCGATACAGAGGCATTATGACATTTTCCGTTTTATTCACCATTCCCTTGGCAGGAGTTAATTTCTGAGAGTAAAATGTGTGGCTTGGCTGCACATTTTACTTTCTGTATCGAGTGGGACTAAGTAATAGGCTCATCAACATGCATTTGCATTTGGCAATAGTGATCATAATATGATCAAATTTGAATTAATGACTGGAAGAGGAACAGTATGCAAATCCACGGCTCTCGTGCTAAACTTTCAAAAGGGAAACTTTGAGAAAATGAGAAAAATTATTAGAAAAAAACTGAAAGGAGTAGCTACAAAAGTAAAAAGTGTGCAAGAGGCGTGGTCATTGTTAAAAAAAAATACCATTCTAGAAGCACAGTCCAAATATATTCCACACATTAAGAAAGGTGGAAAGAAGGCAAAACGATTACCGGCATGGTTAAAAGGGGAGGTGAAAGAAGATATTTTAGCCAAAAGATCTTCATTCAAAAATTGGAAGAAGGATCCAACAGAAGAAAACAGGATAATGCATAAACATTGGCAAGTTAAATGTAAGACATTGATACGACAGGCTAAGAGAGAATTTGAAAAGAAGTTGGCCGTAGAGGCAAAAACTCACAGTAAAAACTTTTTAAAATATATCCGAAGCAGAAAGCCTGTGAGGGAGTCAGTTGAACCGTTAGATGATCGAGGGATTAAAGGAGCACTTAGAGAAGATAAGGCCATCGCGGAAAGATTAAATGATTTTTTTCCTTCGGTGTTTACTGAAGAGGATGTTGGGGAGGTACCCATACTGGAGGGGGTTTTCATGGGTAATGATTCAGAGGGACTGAATCAAATCATGGTGAACCTAGAAGTTGTGGTAGGCCTGATTGACAAACTGAAGAGTAGTAAATCACCTGGACCGGACGGTATACACCCCAGAGTTCTGATGGAACTAAAAAATGAAATTTCAGACCTATTAGTAAAAATTTGTAACCTATCATTAAAATCATCCATTGTACCTGAAGACTGGAGGATAGCAAATGTAACCCCAATATTTAAAAAAGGCTCCAGGGGCGATCCGGGAAACTACAGACCGGTTAGCCTGACTTCAGTGCCAGGAAAAATAGTGGAAAGTGTTCTAAACATCAAAATCACAGAACATATAGAAAGACATGGTTGAATGGAACAAAGTCAGCATGGCTTTACCCAAGGCAAGTCTTGCCTCACAAATCTGCTTCACTTTTTTGAAGGAGTTAATAAACATGTGGATAAAGGTGAATTGGTAGATGTAGTATACTTGGATTTTCAGAAGACGTTTGACAAAGTTCCTCATGAGAGGCTTCTAGGAAAAGTAAAAAGTCATGGGATAAGTGGCAATGCCCTTTCGAGGATTGCAAACTGGCTAAAAGACAGGAAACAGAGAGTAGGATTAAATGGACAATTTTCTCAGTGGAAGGGAGTGGGCAGTGGAGTGCCTCAGGGATCTGTATTGGGACCCTTACTTTTCAATATATTTATAAATGATCTGGAAAGAAATACGACGAGTGAGATAATCAAATTTGCAGATGATATAAAATTGTTCAGAGTAGTTAAATCACAAGCAGATTGTGATAAATTGCAGGAAGACCTTGTGAGACTGGAAAATTGGGCATCAAAATGGCAGATGAAATTTAATGTGGATAAGTTCAAGGTGATGCATATAGGGAAAAATAACCCATGCTATAGTTGCACAATGTTAGGTTCCATTTTAGGTGCTACAACCCAAGAAAGATATCTAGGCTTCATAGTGGATAACACATTGAAATCGTCGGTTCAGTGTGCTCTGGCAGTCAAAAAAGCAAACAGAATGTTGGGAATTATTAGAAAGGGAATGGTGAATAAAACGGAAAATGTCATAATGCCTCTGTATCGTTCCATGGTGAGACCGCACCTTGAATACTGTGTACAATTCTGGTCGCCGCATCTCAAAAAAGATATAATTGCGATGGAGAAGGTACAGAGAAGGGCTACCAAAATGATAAGGGGAATGGAACAGCTCCCCTATGAGGAAAGACTAAAGAGGTTAGGACTTTTTAGCTTGGAGAAGAGACGGCTGAGGGGGGATATGATAGAGATGTTTAAAATCATGAGAGGTCTAGAACAGGTAGATGTGAATCGGTTATTTACTCTTTCGGATAATAGACTGGGGGCACTCCATGAAGTTAGCATATGGCACATTTAAAACTAATCAGAGAACATTCTTTTTTACTCAACGCACAATTAAACTCTGGAATTTGTTGCCAGAGGATGTGGTTAGTGCAGTTAGTATAGCTGTGTTTAAAAAAGGATTGGATATGTCCTTGGAGGAGAAATCCATTACCTGCTATTAATTAAGTTGACTTAGAAAATATCCACTGCTATTACTAGCAACGGTAAACCGGAATAGACTTAGTTTTTGGGTACTTGCCAGGTTCTTATGGCCTGGATTGGAAACAGGAAGCTGGGCTTGATGGACCCTTGGTCTGACCCAGTATGGCATGTTATTATGTTCTTATGAAAAGTACCGGTCCAAGTACAGATCCCTGAGGCACTCCACTGTTTACCCTTTTCTGCTGAGAAAATTGACTATTTAATCCTACGCTCTGTTTCCTGTCTTTTAACCAATTTGCAATCCAGAAAAGAATATCGCCTTCTATCCCATGACTTTTTAGTTTGCTTAGAAACCTCATGAGAGACTTTGTCAAACTCCTTCTGAAAATTCAAATACACTAAATCTACTGGTTCACATTTATCCACATGTTTATTAACCCCTTCAAAATAAAATAAGAACATAAGAACATGTCATACTGGATCAGACCAAAGGTCCATCAAGCCCAACATCCTGTTTCCAACAATGGCATATCCAGGCCATAAGAACCTGGCAAGTACCCAAAAACTAAGTCTATTCCGGTTTACCGTTGCTAGTAATAGCAGTGGATATTTTCTAAGTCAACTTAATAGCAGGTAATGGACTTCTCCTCCAAGAGGCAAGACTTCCCATGGGTAAATCCATGCTGACTGTGTTCTGTTAAACCGTGTCTTTCTATATGCTCTGTGATTTTGAACTTTAGAATAGTTTCCACTATTTTTCTCAGCACTGAAGTCCGGCTCACTGGTCTATAGTTTCCCAGATTGCCCCTGGAGCCCTTTTTAAATACTGGGGTTATATTGGCCACCCTCCAGTCTTCAGGTACAATGGATGATTTTAATGATAGATTATACATTTTAACTAATAGATCTGATATTTCATTTTTTAGTTTCTTCAGAACCTTGGAACGCATACTATCTGGTCCAGGTGATTTGCTACTCTTTAGTTTGTCAGTCTGGCCTACTACATCTTCCAGGTTCACAGTGATTTGGTTCAGTTCGTCTGACTCATCACCCTTGAAAACCATCTCTGGAACCGGTATCTCCCTAACCTCATCATTAGTAAACATAGAAGCAAAGAATTAATTTAGTCTTTCTATAATGGCCTTATCTTCCCTAAGAGCCCCTTTAACCCCTCGGTCATCTAACGGTCCAACCAATTCCATCACAGGTTTCTTGCTTCAGATATATTTTTGTAAGATTTTATTAATGGTTTTTGCCTCTACAGCCAACTTCGTTTCAAATTCTCTCTTAGCCTATCTTATCAATGTTTTACACTTAACTTGACAGTGCTTATTCTTTTTCCTATTTTCTTCAGCTGGCCCTTTCTTCCAATTTTTAAAGGATTTTTTTGGCTAAAATAGCCTCTTTCACCTCACCTTTTAACCATGCTGGTAATCGTTTTGCTTTCCTTCCAGCTTTCTTAATGCGTGGAATACATGTTGACTGTGCTTCTAAGATTGCATTTTTAAAGAGTGTCCACGCCTGTTGTACACTTTTAACCTTTGCAGCTGTACCTTTCAGTTTTTTTCTATTTTACTCATTTTATCAAAGTTTCTCTTTTGAAAATGTAGTGTTAGAGCTGTAGATTTACATCTTGTCACCCTTCCAGTCATTAGTTCAAATTTGATCATGTTATGATCACTATTGCCAAGTGGCCCCACCACTATTATCTCTCTCACCAAATCCTGTGTTCCACTAAGAATTAAATCTAAAATAGCTCCCTCTCTCGTTGGTTCCTGAACCAACTGCTCCATGAAGCAGGAGTTTATTCCAACCAGGAACTTTGTCTCTAGCATGTGCTGATGTAACATTTCTCCAAGGACAATCAGGATCGTAATCCTTACACATGATTGATATCATCAGATGGAGCCCGGCATGGAAAACTTTTGTCAAAGTTTCTAGAAACTTTGACAGACACACTGATCATGCCCAGCATGCCACTGTTCACGCATCTACGTGGAGTCCTTCTTCAATCTCTCTCTTTCCGTGAAGCTGAAACCTTGTGGCTGTGGAGCTTGTGCTCTTTTTCTGTGGAAAGCTATCTTCCTTTTTTCATCTCGTGTCCCATTGAATCCCTCTGCGTTTTTCGAGATTTTTGTCAGGCACTGCGGTAAGCTTTCTTGTAGTTTACGGTCAATTACCAACAGAGCCGCCTCTCTGCTGCCGGGCACTGACCGCACGGCCCGTTCTTTTTGCCATGGTCCCATCTGGCTTTCGCCATTACCCCCAGTGCCCCTGGACTATGTCCATCACGGACCCCCATAAAGTCTGTGTCTTGTGCCTGGGGGCATTGCATGATGTCCGTGGCTGAGATGTTTGTGCCCAGATGACCCCCAAAGGCCGTCAGATGTGCCTCAATAAAATGGAAATATTGTTTGGTGCCAAGAAACAGAACCGTCGACATCAGCATCAGGCACTTCAGTGCCAAAGGGTAAGGAGATCTCGTCATGACCCCCTCAGTGTCCCCTCCACTACCAGTCCGCAGCTTAGAGATAGGTGCGGGGGACCATCCAAGATGAGTGTCCTCACGCTCCAGGATGGGTTCTTCACCATCTACCTCAGCCTATAAATTCTTTCATTGCTGGACCACGGGGTTTTTACTATCCATGTCACTCATATGGCCAGACTAGCCATGAGTAAGCTTCAGTGGATTTTCAAATTTCATTGGCTCTAAGCAGTTCAACCGCTTTCATCCCTGATCCATATTACCGATCCAGTACCAAATCCTCAGATGAACTTGGCCATGGTCGCATTCAACTAGGGCTGGAGAGCTCGAATCCACATCCTCCCAACCCAAAATGCGTCTATTCCGCTCCATGAAGAGTCTCGCATCAACTTCCTGGAGCTTTGAGTCATGCATTATGCCTTTTATGCCTTAAAACACTGCCTCTGACACAGACCTTTGTGCATACAGACAGACAGTATAGTGGCAATGTGGTATCCTAACACACAAGCATGCACAGCCTCTTATCTGCTCTGCCAGGAGGCCTCACAGCTTTAGCTCTGGGCCCTTGCACACTCCATACATCTACGGGCCATTTATCTAATAGGCATACCGAACTCACTAGCAGCCCTTCTCCATAGATGTCTCCATCCTCACAAATGGTCTGAATCCATGTGTAGCGAGCAAAATCTTCTAGCGCTGAGGTCAACCAACCATCGACCTCTTGCGTCCGAATCGAACCACAGAGTGAACCTATTCTACTCCCTACACATGCATCGAAATGCGTTATCATGGACGCCTTTGCTCGCTCCTGCAACAAAGGTCTCCTATATACGTCTCTTCTGATACCGCACATAGGCAAAACTCTCGTGATGCTACAGCAGGACAGGTTTCAATAATTCTCATAACTACGTTCTGGCCTCGATAAGTATGCTTCCCCATACTTCTCAACTTATCACTCCAGTAACCAATTCGCCTGCCCACAGGTTAGTTTCATAACACAGACTCACTGATGTTCTCAGCTACTGGTAGCTTCACAACAGCCTTCCACACATAAATCTTACCATTAGAAATGGGCAAGATTTTCCACAAGGTGTGCTCAAAAAGTGTTAGCCCTTTTTTCTGCACCACTCCATCTCTCTTAGGCTATCTAGCATACCCCTCGGATTCTGGTCCCCAGACATCTTCCGCATGGGTACACCTCAGTTCCATTTCACCGTACCACCTGGGAGAAGGGGATGCACGATTAACGGCTCAACACCTTATGAGTCGGCTTATCATGCATTCTCTACAGATTAAGCTTCCTCTACAATCACTGGTTACAGAATGGGGCCTACATGTAGTGCTTACAAGCCTCATACGTTCCCCATTCGAGCCTTTGCATTTCTATAACTTTAAAATTCTAACATGAGAAATTCTTTCCCTCTTAGCTATCACTTCTGCTAAAAGGGTCACTGAGTTGCAAGCCCTTATTGCTTTCTCACCCGACACTAGGTTCCTCTGTGATTGAGTGGTGCTCCATACTCACCCTAATATTCTTCTTAAGGTAGACGCAGCCTCTCACCTTACTCAGAATATACACTGCCCATTTTTCCCAAGGCCTCTCTCTCACCAGGGCGAGAGGCTTTTCCACACCTTGGACTGTAAGCGTGCACTTGCATTGTATCTAGACCACACTGCACTCCATAGAAAATACACCCAGCTCTTTCCTTCTTTGACAAAGACAAGCTACGAGTTCCAGTGGGCAAACAAACTCTCTCCAACTGACTAGCAGACTGTATCGAATTCTGCTATGAAAAAGCAGGCCTTCCTCTCCAGGGGTGAGTGAAGGCACATTCTGTAATGGACATGACAACATCGATAGCACACTATCGTTCAGTACCAATTGCCAACATTTCCTAGGCTGCAACTTGTAGCTCTCTTACACATTTGCAGCCCCCTACTGCTTACATATGGAAGTCTATCAAGACTCTGCCTTTGATCAACCTGTCTTGAAATGCTTTCTTCCTCTATAATCCCCAACTCCTTCTACAACCACCTGATGTGATGTCAGGCAGCCTCATCATTGCCAGTAGCACCCCAATTATTGTGCCTCTGCACGAGTTGTCTGCTCTTGGCCTGTTGTAATACGAGTCAGCCTGTAGCTTGCTAATCAATCACCCACATGTGAGGACTACCAGGACTACTGTTTGTCCTGGGAAAAAGCAGAGTTGCTTATCTGTAACAGGTGTTCTCCCAGGACAGCAGGATGTAGTCCTCACGAAACCCACCCGCCACCCCGCGGAGTTGGGTCCGCATATGTGTTTTATTTTATTTTATTTTTTGCTTGCACTTTTTGGTACAAACGAGACTGAAGGGTAACCCCTGTGAACACAGGGATCATGGCATACTCAGTGCACTCAGTGTGCCAGTGTCAGTCAAAGCTTTCTAGAAACTTTGACCGAAAAGTGTTTCGTGATAGGGCTCCGTCCAGTGACATCACCCACATGTGAGGACTACATCCTGCTGTTCTGGGAGAACACCTGTTACAGGTAAGCAACTCTATCTCCTGGACCATTTATCCAGCTAAAATACAGCTGGATAACTACTTAGCCAGCTACAATTTAGCCAGATTTTTAAAAAAAGGCTTTCTGGGGGGCATTCCGGGGAGGGGCTGAAATATCCGGCTTACTTAGCCAAATATCAGATATTTGAGGCTAAGTTCACCGAATAACTTTAGGACTGCCTTTGAGTGGGATTTTAATACCCAAATATTTCAGTTCGCTAGACACCCACCGTAAGGGGAATACTCCTGGCCAATTTGCCCAAAGGTTTCCAATGACATTGATGGCTTCAGACTTATCTTGATTAATTTTGAGGCCGGCAAACTGTCCAAATTCATTTTGAAGTTGTAATACTACCTGGAGAGAACGTTGCGGTGTCATTAGATAAATTAATACGTCATCTGCAAATGCAGCAATTTTGATGGTGTGTGGCGGTTTTGCTATGCCGGGATGAAGTCCAATTTTCCTCAGCAGGGGGTCTATAGAAAGAATATAAAGCAAGGGTGACAACGTATATCCCTGCCGTACTCCTCTCTGAAGGTGAACAGACTCAGACAGACATTTATTAGCTACCATCTTTGAGATCAGCTTATTATATAAGAGTAAAAGATAATTTAAGAAAGCTCCTTGAAACCCGAATCGTCGGAGCACTGAGAAGACGTAGGCCCACGATACCCAATCACAGCCTTCTCAGAGTCAAATCTGATTGCTAGGGCCAGGATGTTGCAAGATTGACAGCTACTTAGTGCAGTCAGTAACCTAATGATGTTAGAGTTTGCTTTTCTCCCTTTAACGAATCCTACTTGGTAGTCTGAGATCAGGATGGGCAATAGTAAATTTAATCTATCAGCTAGGACTTTTGCCAATAGTTTCAAGTCGCAATTGAGGAGGGAGTTGGGCCGAAATGAGGCCGGTAGTAATGGGTCCTTAGCAGGTTTAGGGAGAACTGTTATGTGAGCAAGATTAAAATTTGGAGTGAAAGACTATGCAGCCAGCCCATCTAAATAAAAATTGGTCAAGGATGTGACTAGTTGAGCATGTAGAATCTTATAAAAATCATAGGAGATAAATGGTTGAATATGCCTCAGTTGTTATTTAGACAGATAACTTTAGAGTTATCTATCTAAATAGCTTTTGAATATGGACTTTGAAATTGCCAGTTTGACCAAGTACCCCACCAATTTGCATAATCTATCTCTAGATCATCAAGACCTCTCTGGTTCTTCAGCATGCACTCCCCGCAGTTTACCCAGACCCTTCAACCAATCAGTTTTTGGCTATAGTTTTGAATTTCTCCTCATCACCCAAGACGGCAACTACCAGCTCCCTAACACTCTTCCAGTGGCTACACCTTCTCTATCTCCCCAGGTCAGAAACCTAGGAGCCATCATGGACAACCAATTGAATTTCAAAAGCTTTATCAGTAACACCATGAAAGAATGCTTCTTCAAACTCCAAGTTTTAAAAAGACTCAGACCCATACTTCACCCCCATGATTTCAGATCAGTTTTACAAGCAATCATATTCTCAAAAATTGATTACTGCAATTCTCTCTTACTTGGTCTCCCAGCTATCTCCCTAAAACCTCTACAAATGCTTCAAAAATGCCACTGCAAGGATTCTAACTAAAGCAAAAAAAAGAGACCACATTACTCCAATTTTAAAGAATCTCCATTGGCTCCCTATAAAATATAGAATCATCTACAAAACTCTCTTAACCATTCACAAATCTATCTACAAAACCTCTCCCCTCGACCTCAGGATTCCATTGCAGCTGCACTCATCCTCCCGTCCGTTGAGATCTGCTCAAAAAGGCTCTTTAAAAACCCCTCCAATCAAAATATCTTCAAACAAAAGAGCCTTCTCCACAGCGGGCCCTAACCAATGGAACTCTCTCCCTTCAGACCTAAGGCTCGAACAATGCCCAATAACATTCAAAAAAAGACTCAAGACCTGGCTGTTCACCCAAGCCTACGCTTGAGTTGGTCTTTATAAACACTCTCCATCCTTGGACAATTCATTATGTCTCCCCCTATTTAATAATCTTAGAATCATTTACAATCTCCTCCTTTCCACAATCGACCACTTGTTACATGTTTGAACTAGTTTGTTATATTTCTGTTAGTTAAAATTATGTATTTCATAATGTGTTATTAAATTTAATTCCCAAGTTCCTTATTTCCTGTTCTCTGTAAGACACAAGTGTGAAGTCATTTCAATGTTATATGTAAACCAAAGTGATTAGTAACATTGTTACCAGAACCTCGGTATATAAAAAAAATGATAAATAAATATAACAAGTTTTATTCAGATTTGCCTCTGATAAAGAGCAGAAGTAAATATGCATAAGTAACAGCTCTGCATGCTGCGTTCGCCATTTTTTAAATCAGGATTTATGCATGTAAATATTGGCCCTCGCCCTGGAATGCGCCTGACCTGCTCCAAATCTGCCCCCTTTTTTCACACTTTCTTTGCTCATGCATATGTGCATGTAATTTGCTACTTTTTAAATAAGAGTGTGTCCTCTTGGCCCATATGCTCGCATATATGGGCCTTTTTACATGAGCAACTTTTTTAAAATTCACCTCTAAATGAATTATTTGTTTCAGTCTTCACTGAGGAAGATGTAAGAGAGATACCTATGTCATAAATGATATTCAAAGTGAAGATACAGAGGAACTGAAACAAATCTATGTCCCTGGGAGATGCTATAGAACAAATTGACAAATTAAAGATTAGCAAATCACCTATACCAGATGATATACATCCCAAAGTTGTAGCTGAAAGAACTAAAAATGAAATTGCATTTGTAAATTATCATTAAAATCGTCTGTGGTATGTGAAAACTGGAGTGTTGCCAATATAATGCCAATTTTTTTTCAAAAAAGAGATCCGGGGTGAATCAGGAAATTACAGACCTGTGAGTTTGATGTCTGTGTCAGGCAAAATGGTAGAAACTATCATATAGAACAAAATTACTGAACGTATAGAAAGGCATAATTTAATGGGGCAAAGCCAACATGGATTTAGCCAAGGGATTTCTTGCCTCACTGATCTGCTCCATTTTTTTGAGGGCGTAAATAAACATGTGGATAAAGGTGATCCAGTTAATATAGTGTTTCTGGATTTCCAGAAAGCATTTGACAAAGGCCCTTATGAGAGACTTCTTAGGAAACTAAAAAGTCATGGGTTGGGGGCAGTCCTGTTCTGGTTTGGGAACTGTTTAAAATATAGAAAACAAAGAGTAGAGCTAAATGATAAATTTTCTCAGTGGAGAAAGATGAATAGTGCAGTGCCCAGGGATCTGTTCTGGAACCACCTCTTTTTAACATATTTATGAACAACCTGGAAATGGGAACAAGTGAGGCGATCAAATATGCCAATGACACATTATTTAAAGCTGTTAAATCACAAGAGGATTGTGAGAAATTGCAAGAGGACCTTGCAAAACTGGGAGATCGGGCATACAAATGGCAAATGAAATTTAATATGGACAAGTGCAAAGTGATACACTTAGAGAAGAGCAACCCAAATTATTTCTATGCAATGCAAGGTTCCACATTAGGAGTCACCATTCAAGAAAAGGATATAGGTGTCATCATTGATGATACATTGAAATCTTCTGCTCAGTGTGCAGCAGCAGCAAAGAAAGCAAATAGAATGCTAGGGATTATTAGGAAAGGAGTGGAGCATAAAACAGAACATATCTTAATGCCTCTCTATCACTCCAAGGTTGCGACCTCATCTTCAGTATAGTGTTCAGTTCTGGTCACCATATCTCAAAAAAGATATAACAGAATTAGAAATGGTACCGAGAAGGGCAAGCAACATGATAAAAAGGTTGGAACGATTCTCCTATGAGGAAAGGCTAAATAGGTTAGGGCTTTTCAGCTTGGCGAAGAGAAGGCTGAGGGGAGATATGATGTTACTAAGTTGTATATTTAAAACTAATAAGAGAAAATATTTTTTTACTCAACACATAGTTAAGTTCTGTAATTCATTGCCATAGGACGTGGTGAAAGCTATTAGTGTAGCTGCGTTTTAAAAAATGGTTTGGACAATTTCCTGGAGGAAAAGGTCATAAACCATTATTAAAATGGAGTTACAGAAATCCACTGCTTTGGTACTTGTGACCTGAATTGGCCACTGTTGAAAACAATATACTGGACTTGATGGACCTTTGGTCTGACCCAGTATGGCAAATCGTATGCTCTTATGTTCTAATTTTATGAGGGTGATGTTTATAAATGTATTTGTATTTCTTTTTAAGATTTTTAAACATTTATTACATAATTTCTTGATCATTACTGTTTGCCTTTTTATAGTTACTGATTAGTTTCTTCAGAGCACAACATTTTGTTTTGTCTTTTTTTTAAATCTATATTTGACTTCTAGAAATAATGCCATTAGATCCTTAATTTAGTGTTTTGACACATTTTCTATATATATTCTTTCCATATTGCAGTTTAATTACTTGTTAAAGGATTGTTCCCATACAGTGAACAAAAAGTTAGTTTATTTTTAGAGGAAACATTAATTATACATTTTTTTTCTTACTCTAAACTTCTGAAGGTTTTGCACTTGACTTACTTAATCCTTACCACATGATTTTCTTTCTAATGCCATTTACTAATAGAAGTCAGACGCCAGCCAGTATTAAAAAAAAAAAAAAATCATCACAACCTTATGGAATGTGACTTCTATAATTTAAAAAAAATATGTAAAAATAGCTGCCATGCTTTTTTGGCACTGGTGCAAAGCCATGGGATGACAAGTTGAAGGACCCTGTCATGGTTGATAGAAACAGTAGTCTGAAAATCTTTGTGTAACTCTTTGTTGAGGAGGGTTTAAGTCCCAAGGACGCACAAACTTATTTATTCTGCGGGGGGTGCTGCTCCAGCTAACATTTCTCCCCATAAATTACTCTTCGTCCCAAACGTGGTTCCTTTTTTGTGGTGGGGGGTAGTTAAAGCTTATGGCCCAGGTGATGGAATGTTCTTTCCTGAGTGTGTTTTTTAGTTGCTGCATTTCAAGGGGTGAGATACTGGGATAAACCAGGCAGGACAAGGCACTGAGTGTTAAATTTAAAGTTTACTGATTCTTTGACAGTTAAAGTCCATTTTTTCCATAAAAGGTGAAATTACAGCTGAGTGATGTACAGATGTGGCTTTTTTCCCCTTCTGGGTAGGTGACCTCTTGAATTTTAAAGTACCAAACTTTGCCACTGGGCCAAAGGGAATCCTTCAGGAGGGGGGGGTCCCCTTAAACATGGAAAATCCTACCTGAGTCCAAATTCATTCAGCCTGTGTCCTGGTCCCATAGAAGTGGAGATCCCAGAGGGGGGTTCTCCAAAATATTGATCCTTCTCCTTGATTTAGTTGTCTGAGACTTCTCTTGCAGGAAAAGTCTTGGGCAATCAGGAACCAGACTATCTCAGCCCTGGATCCCTTATGGGGAGGGGGTAGATCGATACAAACCTCCATATAAAAAAAATACCAGAATATTTGCTTGTTGCAGAAATCTCTCTGTGACTGCAGCTATGCTGTCACTGGTGCTTGCCTCCTCTAGGGAGTAGATTAGGGTTTACAGGTCTTCAGCCTTTAAGTCTGGGGGAAGCCTTCTCCAAAGGATTCAAGATTTAAACAGCAATCCCTTCTAAACAGGATACATTTTAGCCATCAAAAATCACATGATGTTGGGTACTGTTACTAGAGCTTGCCTCATCTAGGAAGCGGAATAAGGTTCACAGGTCTTCAGCCCCTTCACAAGAGTCCCCAAGAGGGATCCAGCAAAAATCTATCTCACTGTAAAAAAAAAAAAATTTGAGAGAGATCCTTGGGCAGGGAGTGCACAGTGAGAAACCTCCTCCAGACTAAATTTCATGATGAGACTGGAAGGCCTCATCAGGGATAAGAAAAAACAGCATCCTTACTCCTAAAAGACTAACTGAAAGTGATCACAATAAAAATTAAACTAGCTTCATTACTTTGTGTAATGTTAAATTATATTTTCTTATTTTTTATAATTTTGCAATTAAAATCCTTCATATCTCTAAATTAGTCTATTTTTCGAATACCATAACTCCCCCAATATGAGCTTGCTTGAAACTTCTTCTCATTTAAATATTTTAGACTTATCTTGTGAACTGTTGTAAGTGGTAGTGATTCTCACATTGAGAATTACATTTCCTCTAGAAAAGGAAATTAACTGGTAAGTTCTCAAGTTGAGAATCACTACCGCTTACAGAGAGCTCTCTTTATACTGAAATGTATTAAAAATCAGTTTTTAAACAACTTTTCATAGTTGTACATGTATAGTTCAAGGGCTTTCCAGTGAGCTGTGATTTGAAAAATCAGATAAGACATGGAGGAGTTCATGGGACAAAAAGAAAAGAATGACAGACATTAGCCCAGATTATTATAAAAATTAGAGAGAAATAACTTTACATTTAGACCACATAAACCAGATAACACCATATTTTTGCAATTGCAATTAAAATCCTTCATATCTCTAAATTAGTCTATTTTTTGAATATATATATATATATATATATAAAGAGAAAGAGATTTCATTGTCTCATATCATCTTTTATACTGAAATTTATGGGCCTTGTTGAGGAGGGTTTAAGTCCCAATATATTTGCATAAATAGTGATATACACACACACACACGTAATTATATAATGTGGAAAATTGTTCTGAAAACTTTGGTGCTAGCTGAAATCTTTACCCCAATAAAGAAAAGAAAACCCTATATTATAGATAGATAGATGTATAGAAAAACACTTCTGGGCAGGGTCTCCTTTTTAAACTGTCAGTCTCATACAGGAAGCAATTTACCTAAAGCTGCTGCAACCTATCTGCCTTCAGAATCTTAGTTTGAACCTGACACTTTTTCTCACATATCTGGATGACTTTGCCCACACAGGTGTCAATATAAGTAGCCGAATATTAAAACTGTATGCTGAAGCTAATTTTTTTAAATCTCCTAGTATAGTAAGCTTAATGGTGTGTTCATACATTGGGAGTTAAAATAATCCACACAAACCAGAAAATGTGCTCAACGAGAAGGTTTAAGTACACAGAAAAACATGTTTGATGTGTATAAATCATATTTTTATGTGTTTTAAACAAGGTTTACGTACACAATTCTGTGTTGAAAATTGTATGGAAATTGTGGAATATAAAAATGGATGGTCCACAAATTTAAATAGATGAACTTATATTTAATATAAGTACATATCTAAAATATTAACGCAGTTTGTTTTAAATTGGCTCTGAATATGATTACAGTAACTATCAGGCTGAGAAATGCATTAACCACTAAATGTTAAAATTCATTTTTAATTTTGAAACATTAAAACCAACTTTAAAATGAATGAGTTCTTTAGAACAGTTTAATAAGCTCTTTATAACAAATAGACTAAAAGTTAACCAATATATTTATTATAATAAATTTTAACTGCTGTTAAAATAATGTAAAGCATCAATGGGGGTAATTATAAACCAGTTTGTATTTGAAATGTATCTTAAAATAAAAAAAACAGTAAACATTAAAACTCTTATTGTGCCTTTTGGGAAGCAATAAGAAAGAGGGTTTTTGGTATAACATGAATCGATATTTCTCTAGATCCCCTTATCTGGTTGATGGGCAAAGAATAGCCACACATGGCTGCAGAGGCTAAGGTCACCCACCAGTTCATTGGCAAGGTTAGCTTAGCTGCAAAGCAAGCCATTCTTGCACACTGGATAGGCCCTCATCCCCCTTCCATTGTTTTATGGGCACAGAAATTATTAAAACAACTATGGAATACATGACAGCAAGGCTCTCTTCGGCCAAAAAGAGAGAGGAAACACGTCAGATATGGCTGCCCTATGTTACCTCTTTGTCACCTGATTCTGCCAAGAGCCTCCCCAAACTTAATCCAGAGTCCTATTCCATTAGTCATTAGCCCGTGGTAGCAGTAATAAACTGCATATCTTGAGAGTGGGTGGCCCGAACCCATCTTTCAATTTCGGTCCACCAGAGAAGACAAAACTTGGTTCTATTAAGGAATGTCTTTTTAGTCTGCATCAGAGGGAATTCACACGGGCTCCGTAGAAAAAAATGGGGGCAATCTCTTCACATTCCCGAGGAATCTATATACTGCATGTCTCTGTCCAAATTGTTTAGTGGCCCGAGGCTGATTTCTGTGGCTAGTAGCTATTACCACAATGCTAGTAAAAACACCTATGAACCACCTTAGACACAAGGAGTATCTTTTTCTCACTGTGATGACCGATTATTGCCTTTGTGAACTGTTGGAATACCAAAATTATTGAATTGGGATCGAAAATAATTGTACCTATGTTAAATTTGCGTACAATTGTAACAGTGGGGAGGGGCGGGGGGATGGGAAGAGAGAACCGGAGGGGGGGGGGGTTAACTAGTTGGTTATCTGTATGTTTTGGAAAATGGGGCGCAAACAGCCATAGCCTTGGCACAGCTCACACTCTATGTGTTGAAATGTTCTTATCAGTGTTCATACATTCTCTTGACAGTTACATGAAATGTTTGAATTAATACACTGACGAATCAGTGCTGTTTCAAATTGTGTTTTGAATCTTATATGTTTGTCTATTCCTTTGCTACTTGTACATGTATATGGTGTACAAAACCCTTCAATAAAAATGTTATACCCAAAAAAAACCCTCTTATTGTGTGTATAGTATTTGGATAAGAGCATTGTAAAGATGAACCAACATGGTTATGCAACTCTCTGTACTTCATTAGCAGCAAGAGAAAAACTATTTTGTATAAAAGTAAACTGTTCCAAGCTATCTGTCAAATTCCCTTCCTCCAAATTCCTTCTTAAACCCACTAGCGCCTCTTTGTAATCTAGATTTTGTATGAAGTTGTACAAGCAAATAAACTCAAACAACCAAAGAAAGGAAGAGGTTCACTTGTTTCTTCTTTCTGCTATGTCATATTTGTCTTTCCTTAAAACTGTAGCAAAAGCCAGAATACACAAAAACTCAACTTTATCTTTTTCTTTATTCTGTTGCTTTTTTTCTTGGTCTTGTTCCTTCACAATACTTTTTTTGTCCTGGAATACTTTGTTTTCATAGTTAATTTGAAATATAAAATATACATTCTTTTATAGCCATACTCCTATTTTGTATTTTTTAAGTTATTCCCTGAGTACACTCAAATGTTCAGACAGTATTCATATTTTACAAGTATCCATGTGATGTCTGCATGGGTTCTGATGAGAATCACTGTGGTAGCATCTTGATTTATTTTGATGAAATGGGTGTATTTTTCACAGACAGAAGCAGCCTAAAGAGACAGGATAGTTAGATTGTTCAGACAGAAGGAATTCTAAAGGAAGTTCCAGGGTAGCCTTGCCTTAAAGCGGAAAGGAAAAGTGAACAAGAGTTGGCTAGGGCAGTATTTTCCAACCCTCTCCTGGAGGCACACTTATCCAGTCAGGTTTTTGGATTGACAAATGAATAAGAATGAGATAGATTTGCATACAGAGGATATTCAGTGTATGCATATCTATCTTATGTATATTCATTATGGATATCCTGAAAACCTGACTGGTTAGGTGTGCATCCAGGAGAGGGTTAGGAAACACTGGGCTAGGGATTTGTATGGCCAGAAGAAACAGGAAGCACAAGGATGCTGGGAAATGTAGGTTGGAAATCCTTGACAGAGAACCAATTAGGATGAAGGTAGCAGCCTCAGAGGGGTGTGATAATTGTGAAACAAAGCTGAGGCTAATTACAGTGTTTTCTTCTAAGGAAGAGAGAACACTGCCTTTCAATACAGCTGGGTGGGGAGCAAGGAAAGAGAGCTCACCCAGACATGCACACAGTCTTCAATTAGGGATCTTGAATCTGTTAAAGTATTGTTGGGAAATAGGTTCTATGCAGTTATGGGGAATTGGTCTGGCTTACAGGTGACAACCAAATACTCCTGGGGGAATTCTGTGCAAAAAAATTTAAAATTCTGCATATTTTATATTTGTCAAAATAACAATTTCATGACAGTTTTAAAGTAATTACATTTTAAATTAATACAGAAAAAAGTTATTACTTAAAGATGCAGAATTTTAAATATGTTGAGCAGAATTTCCCTAGAAATTTGCTGTAAGAGTGTCCCTTCCACTCGCTCTTCCTACCCCTCTGGCCACTTTGCCCTCACAGGCCCCAACTCCTCCACCTCTAGGCTCAACCCCTTTCACTCTATCGCCACTCCCAGAATTTGACCCCATTCTCAGTACTGCTCACACAGGCTCCTTCTGTCTCTCCCTCTCTCACACATTTGCTCCCTCTCTCTATAGTGCACATACACACCCCCTCATGCAATCTCCCTCACTCTCTTGCACACCCACATACCCTCATATAGAGTCCTTCTCTCTTGCTTACACAGCCACACAAGCTTCCTTTCTCTCTCACGCATACACCTCACACAGGCTACCTATGTCTCTCTCTCATACATACACAATCCCTTCATACAAGCTAGCACCCTCACATACACACAATCCCTTTTTCATACACTCCAGCTCCCAATCTCTCACACATACACAATTCTTCACAATCTCCTCATATAGGCTCCCTCTTTCTGGCATCCACACTCAAGCATCCCCCCCCCCCCCCTGCTTACCCTCCCTGGTCTCTCTCACATCCCCCTGCTCTCTCCCCCCCCCCCCCCCCCACCGGTTCTCTCTCTCTCTCTCACCCCCCTGCTGTCTCCCCTCCCACTCCCCCTTTCCTCTCTTCCCCCTCCCCTCTCTACCTCTCCCAGGTCGAAGACATTGGATATGTCATCTTTTGCACTGGAAAGGATCAATCTGACCATCAGCATTGGTCCCCATCAATGCATGGTGCTGGGCACAGGGATGCACCAGCTTTAGCTGCGATGCCCCTGAAGAATCCCCATGGTGAGGAGCACCAGTCCTGCAGCAATACCCAGGGTTTGCCACGGTCTTCACTGGTCCCGATGCTTGCCACCAATTCTCCTCTCGGTTCTGAAAAGGAAATGGTCACACATCCTGGGTCCCAGTTGGTCTTGGCATTGGCGCACTTCAAGGATGAGCTGGAGAGACGCTTGCCATGGAGAGGGCTGTGCAGAGCCTCAATGTCAGGGCAATGACAGTATCAGGACCGGCACCATCCCTCCTCGAGCCGATGCTAGAATCTCTACATGCACTCAACGTGTTACTAACACAGCTGGTGACGATACATAGTGCAGCATCAACGCCTGGTGGAGCATCGGTGGTGCCACAGGCCGATTTGCTGCTTGTTCCTGATTCTTCAGGGGAGGAAACTCCCCTGGTGATAGGGGCGACTTTGGGGTCCAAGCCCCCATGACCAGTCAAGTCAATTCCTACACCACCGGCTGGAGGCTAAGCACCTTGTGCCCCGTCCCCTGCATACGACAGCAAGGACAAAGGCCCTGGGGGAATGACTCCTTCATGTTTCTGACGATGATTCAGATGGTCTCCCCTCAGAACCATCTCCTCCTGACCACAGAAGGAAGTCTCCCCAGAAGATCTCTCCTTTGCAGGTTTTGTCAAGATGATGGCAGAGGCTATCCCATTTCAGCTGCAGACGGAGGAGGATACCTGGCAAAGATGCTGGATATTCTCCAGTACGTGCAGCCTCCCAAAGAGATTGTGGCAGTCCCAGTGCATGAGACCCTTGTGGAGTTACTGATTAGAATGTGGGAATACCCCCTTTCAGTTCCTCCCATTAATCGGAAGGTGGATGCAATTTATCTCAGATTCAACAAGTGTCATCTTTCACATCAATCAGTGGTGGTCGAATTCACTCTCAAAAAGACAAGTGCACTTGGACCCATTCCTCAGTGTCCCCAGGTAAGAATCAGAGGTCTATGGATGCTCTTGGGAAGAAAGTGTTTCAGGGTGCTATGATTATCGCCCATATAGCAGCCTACCAGCTCTACATGGGCCAGTTATGCGGGACATCCTTAAGCAGGTGGTGGAGGTAGCCAAGCAGCTGCTTCAACAACAGCAGGACATTCACCAGTCACTGGTACATAAGGATCTGGAGAGCAGAAACATGTCATTGATGGTCTCTGCTGCAGGGTTCGGTGCCCATGGACTTATATGGCTGCGAGACTTTGATCTCTGTCAGGAAGTTCAGGAACAACTCAGTGATGTGCCGTGCACTGGAGAGAATCTTTTCAGAGATAAAGTGAAGGATGCGATGGTCCAAATGTGAGTGCTCTCTGCTGGCACCCAGGACCTCTGCTAGGAGGTCCTCGAAGTCTGGCCACAAAAAGTCTTTCTTCCACTTGAGGAGATACTATTTTCCTCCTCCTAGACCCTGTCAGCAACAGCAGGCCCCCTCATAGCCATTGCAGGCAACAGAGGGCCCCAAAGTCCCAGCTGGTGCCTTAGTCAACTCTGGGGATGGGGTTTTGACTGGATTCCAGGGAGCATAGCCAAGTCTTCCATAACCAGGACGATGGACCTTCCATTCGTGGGGGAGACAGCAGTTCTCCACGAGCTGGTGGTCCAGTGTAGCCTCGAACCAGTGTTCTGCCCATTGTCTGCAGAGGTTACAAATTAAACCTGTTAATCACCCCACCAAATTGTCCCCCGAGTCCTTTTTTTGGGACTGGTAGCACATCAGAAGTTACTCCTTGTGGAGCTCCCCTCTTCACAGCAAGAGTCATCGAGCCCATGCCACCAGGGCAAAGAGGGCAGGGATTCTACTCCTAGTACTTCCTGATACCAAAGAAAATAGGGGGACCCTGCCCCAAACTAAACCTAAGGGCTTTGAACAAGTTTCTAAGAAAAGAAAAGATGTTTTCCTTGGGCACCTTGATCCACTTTTAGCAAAAAGGGGACTGGCGTCAGCCCCACATGCTTTCATGAAATGCTTAACTATGGTGGAAGTGTACCTTCATGTTTTCCCCTATCTGGTCGATTAGCTGGTCAAGCGCAACTCTTGGGCAGGGGCTGTGAAGAGTCCATGCCCTCAACTATCTGGATGTTGGAGTCACTAGGGTTTGTCATCAACTACCCCAAGTCCCATCTCAGCCTGTCACTAAAATTGGATTTCATTGGAGCCCTGCCAGACTTAGCTCAGGCCAAGGCATGCCTGTCCAGGCAAACAGCCATCAACTTGATGACCATCATAGCAAAGATTCAAGCGAGCCAGCCATGTCACTCCCTTGGTATGATTGCACATGCGAAGAGCCCAATGGACCCTAAGAGAGGATGCACAGGGGATCTTCTTGGTGTTTGGGTTCTTGCCAGGTTCTTGTGGCCTGGTTTGGCCTCTGTTGGAAACAGGATGCTGGGCTTGATGGACCCTTGGTCTGACACAGCATGGCAATTTCTTATGTTCTTATGTTATACCCAGGTGGGATTACATTTTGGGGGCCATGTCAGGACTCACTTTGTTGAAGCCAAGGCAGCATTGGTGACCCACTTGTGAGCAGTCCCCATGGAGGAGATCTCTAGAGTTGTGACATGGAGTTCCATCTACTCATTCACATCTGATTACTGTCTGGATAGTGATGGTTGACATGACAGTAAGTTTGGCCAATCTGTCCTTCGAAACTTATGTGAAGTGTAGAACCCAATTCTGTTCCCTCCTAGGAGCCATTATTTTCTGTTCAGGCAGCCCCCCTCCTGTTACCAACAAAATGTTGTTGTTCTTGTTGTGCCCATTGGCACTTGTTTTATTGGTCCCCTTTTTTTGTTTGGGGGGCTACCTGTAGCTAGGCATTCACCCATGATTGAGGACAGGATGTTGGTCCTCAGGAAACCTGCCTGTCACCCCATGGAGTTGGGTTTCCACTTCGTGGATTTTGTTCTTATTTTATTAGTTTAATCATGACGTCTATGTTATAAGACTGAGGGAACCCCTCGTGGATGTGTGGTAAAATGCTTGCCTAGAGAGGCTCAGTCAGAGTTCTAGAAACTTTGAAATAAGTTTTCCATGTCACCCATGTGTGAGGACTGACATCCTGCTGTCCTCGGAGAACACCTGTTACAGCTAAACAGCTCTGCTTTTCTTTCCCCTCTGTAATTTCTACTTTAGTAGTTTTTCTTCCCTCTATTACTTCTAGGCTTGTTTTATCCCAATATATGATTTTCCAGCCACGCAAGAAAACATCAAGAATGTGCTTACTCTGGTTTCTATGCAGATCTTTGTATTCTCTGGGCTTGTGCCTTTACATATTTTGATGGTTTGCATGCTATGTGTAATGCTTCTTGGCTTAAATTAGAACTGTGTCTAAACAAGTTATCCCCTTTAATCATACATCAAAGCCCATTCTTTGTAGGCCTGAGTGGCATATTGCCCATTTTCATTCTGTGTTGATAGATAAGCCAAAAGCTAAACATTAGTTATTATTTCCTTAAACATTGCATTCATACTTCTCTAAACTTTATTGCTGAGGCCAGAGTGCCAGGTTGAAAGTATTTTTTGTTCTGTCAGATTTCTGTACCTAACTATATGCATTTTTGTTCAGTTTCTTCTCTCTCAAAAGTTGTAAATTTTGTGGAGGAATTACCTTAAAGAAAAAAAAAAAAGGGCCATATGTTTAAAAAAAAAAATTCTATAGACCCATATTAACTTTTCTAATGTTTTGAAATTGCAGAACTGATTATTTCTTTAAA
Organism: Rhinatrema bivittatum; assembly: GCF_901001135.1. Classification (NCBI taxonomy): domain Eukaryota; kingdom Metazoa; phylum Chordata; class Amphibia; order Gymnophiona; family Rhinatrematidae; genus Rhinatrema; species Rhinatrema bivittatum. The sequence continues at coordinate 44,860,324 of NC_042623.1, read as the reverse complement.
AAGTGAAAGTGAGAATGATGATAATATATTTCATTCAAATTAAAATGGGAAAAGTAGAGGATAAACAATCTTAGAAGAATGCTTAACCTGGTGTACTTTACCAGTCATTGTAAGTTTTCCTTAGATACAGAAAGTGTTTGATAGAGTGGCATTACCTTTTCTGAGATTAGTTTTAGAGCAGTAGAGTTGAGCTCCAACTTCATAACATGGATAGAAAGCATGCACACAGCTCCCAAGGCCAGTGGAAAAGTAACTTGATCATTTCTTTTTAATTAGGAATACAAGACAGTTTTCCTCTAACCCTGTTTCTATATACCATAGTAATTAAACTTCTTGATGTTCTGATCTCCCATGGCTTTCATGCAATCTTTATATTGATGATTCCCTTATCTACCTCTCTAAACCAGATTTTTTGTGAGGAATCCAGTCCTAAATCTCAGCCTGCTTCTCTGTCATTGCTGTCTGAATATCCCCCCATCATCTTAAACTCAACATGGTAAAGACAGAACTCCTTATCATTCTCCTCCTACCCATTTCCTTCTTTCCCCTTCTTTTGTTTCTATAGATAATACTGTTATCCTCCCAGGCCCCTTAGCCTATAACCTTGGAGTCATCTTCGACTGCTTTCTCTTCTTCTCTTCACTTATCCAAAACATTGCTAAAATGTGTCATTTCATTCTCTATAACATCACAAAAAGCCATCTTTTTTTTTCTAAACACTCTAATGGAATCATTATTCACTCTTATCTCCCACTTAGAATACTAGATCCTGCTCCTCACTGGTCTCCCAGTGAACCAACTCTCTCCACTACATGACTGGGAACCATCTCTGTCTAGCTGCATGATTTATCTTTTGTCAATATTGCTGCATCCATATAACTCCTTTTCTTAGCATTCAGACAGGTGAATCCAGAACCAGTGGGTTATGCACCTCTACCAGCAGATGGAGAGAGAGCAAAGCTGACGTCACAGTATATATGCCATGCACTGATATCAGCCTGCCAGTATTCTCCATCTCCAGCAGAAGGTGGATGTGCATCTCCCTACTGGGGATTGCTTTAAAAAAAAAGAAGGGAATTTTTCAAAGTAGAAGAGAAGAATTATTCCCCCCAACTCTCCTGTGGAGATACCTTATAGTCCCTCCCTCAGTTGAGAATTCCTGAGGTGATTTCCTTGGTTCCTCAGATGAGTGCCATGACCTGGTAGCTGGTTTTTCAACTAGTCTCCAGAAAATTCCAGCCATACTAGGGTATGATCATTCCATATATCCCACTAATGTTGATCCCATTCCATATATCATTCCATATATCCCACTCATGTTGATCGGAGCTACTTAATCTGAGCTGTTTATTTAACGGTATTCTATGTTTATCTGTTACTGTAAATAAGCCATGTTTAACGTTTTCAATGTAAAAAGTTTTAAAGTTTTAATGCAATGTTATGTAAATTTTAATGTTTTAATGTAAAAAGCCCTGGCCAGACAAGCCCCGGGCGAGTTCCCATTCTCTGTAAACCGGATTGATTTGTATCTCATACAGGAATTTCGGTATAGAAAAATTAAAAATAAATAAATAAATAAATAATAAATATATTACCTATATTAATCTCATTTACTCTCGAGACCATCATCTTGTCAACTAAAAGTAGATCTATTCACGAGTAACTGTTAGGGGTTTGAAAGAAAAAAGGTGTAAAAATTTTCAGATGAGTTCAACACCCTCCAGACATCTACATGACCCCCATTTTACATTAAAAACTTAAATTTTTGCCTATGTACTTGCAAAGTGATATTTCTCTCCATAGAATTGTCCAACAGGGGGGATCTGGTGATATTATAAACCCTATTGACTATTAGTTGACCTTCTATTCCAGTAGACAAAACTCCCATTATTCGTTCAAAATATTCACCTTGATCCTGTATAAAAATTGACTATAGTATATTAATTTAAAAGTATTTATATTCCATACCCTCCACAGTTCTGGGTGGGTTATAATAAAAGAACACACATAATAAACAAATAGTACAATAAAACAAAAATATAATACAATATAAGGACATTACAAATACAACTTGAACAATGCCTGCAGATCGATTTACATGGCAGGTGCATATAAAACTCTAAGTCCATCTTGGGGCTGTAAAAGAAAGAGGTTTTAATTCTCCCCGTTGAATATCATCTTAAATAGGTGGGTTTTAAAGCTCTTTTAAAATCCTTAACATAGGTTGGAGTCTATGATGGAAAAGTCCCTTTCCTAAATTACAGACAGACAATCACATATTTCAGAATTAATGACAGTATGTGCTATAATGTACCTTCCTTTACTTCTCTAATAATAGATTTCACCTCATATACAAGATCTTTAGAAATCAATATCTCTCCCCCCCCCCCCCCCCCCCCCGGCATATTTATTATGATGTGACATTGATGCAAAAAATGAATGTAGAAACGTAGAGCTCATCAGATTTTCAAACATTTTCTTAAGATGAGTTTCTTGTAGCAAACCTTTAGTTGATTTCAAAGGCAATAACTCTTTGAACAGTAGCTGTGGAGAATTAAGGCCTTTCACATTAATAAAGATTACTCTGATTTTTGGTATGGTCTGAAGGTATATCATATCATCGGACATTGCCTTGTTCTCAGTTGCTGAGAGAGGATAGACACGTCCTTTAGGAGGTTCAGTATTGGGTTTAAGTCTTATGGTACAGTCAGAGGACCTATGTGGAGGAAGAATGTCAGCCGCTTCTTTGGAGAACACATCCCCGTAGGATGCGTATTGGGGCAGCAGTCCTGGCATCGCCGGAGTCGTAGGCATGCAGATGACAGGAGCAGTCTTCTTAAGGCACCTCCCATAACACTCTGGGCCCCAGCGGGAGAGTTCCAAGGATGCCCAGTCAAATTGGGGTTGGTGCACTTGCAACCAGGGTAACCCCAGGACGATAGGGTGCATGGCCTTTTCCAACACAAAGAAGGGAAGCGATTCCGTATGGAGCGCTCCGGTGCGGAGAGTCACTGGTAAGGTTTGGCAAGTCACGTCGCCCGGTAAGGGCTCTCCATGGATGGAGGATAGAAGTAGCGGAACTTTCAAACTGACGAGGGGAATCCTCAGGTGTTCCACTAAAAGTCAGAGAATAAAATTGCCTCCTGCCCCGAATCCACCAGGGCAAGAGTTTGAACCGAGGACGGTCCGCAGGTCAAGGAGACTGGGAGAGAGAGTGGAGGAGAGGGCGTAGTGAGGCCTAAGAATAGTCCTCCTGCAGGACTTAGGCTCGTCCATTTCCCGGACGAATAGGGCATGTAGGAACATCGTGGCCGGACTGACCACAGTACGTGCAAAGACTGTGCCTCTTCCAAAGTCGTCTCTCTTTGGAAGTCAAATGCCCGTGACCAAGTTGCATCTGTTCATCTTCACTGGCAGCAGGAATTACTGGAACCATCCGAGGTGCAGGTTTAGCATTAGCCTATTTCAACCCAAGTATTCTATTAGGCCGGAGTTCCTTCACCTTGTCACGAAGCCGGTGATCGATCCGAATGGCCAAAGCCACTACTTCGTCCAGCGAGTCAGGTGTTTCGCGAGCGGCCAGCTCGTCTTTTAAACAGGTATCCAGGCCTCTGAAGAAAAGGGTCTTCAGGCATTTAGGGTCCCAGCAGAGTTCTGCAGCAAGAGTTTTAAACTCTATCGCAAAATCAGCCAGTGGTCTGTTGCCTTGCTTCAGGTCCACCAATGCAGAGCCGGCAATGGTAACTCGAGCAGGATCATAAAAAACGGATTTAAATAAGTCCAGAAATCCATCTATGTCCTGCAGTATAGGATCCTTGTGTTCCCACAGTGTAGACGCCCAAGACAAGGCCCTTCCATCCAGATAAGAAAGGATGTAGGTAATCTTGGAAAAAGCTGTAGGGAACTGAGAAGTCTGTAGAGCAAAATGCATGCAGCACTGGTTTAAAAAGCCCCTGGTCTTCTGAATCTCTCCCGAGAAACGAATTGGAGTCGCCAGCGGTACAGCAGTCTTTAAAGTTACCTCCTGTAACTGACCTTCATTGCTGGAAGCAGTGCCTTGGGTCTTCTGTGTGTGCAGCTGATGAAACGCTGAAGTGAGTTTCTCCAAAGCATCTTGCTGCTCCGAAATGCGCAGGGCCAGGCCCGGTATGGCCTGCAGGGCATTGAGCTGTGCCGGATCCATGGAGTTAGCTATCTGTTATTATTTGTAAGGGTTTTGGGTGGATCCCTGGACCTGTGGCAGATGACCATGCCCATGGGGGGCAGTCCCGTGAGGGGCCACAGGTCAGGCTCAGCGTAGGAGTCACACACACACTAGTTCTTTTATTATACAGGATTGATGAACCACCAGAAGTGGCAGTAGTGAGCTGGAAAGTAGCCCAATTGGGCTTGTAGTTCCTCAGGCTCTGGAACAGTGATCCCACAATGGCTGTGCTATAATAGAGAGAACTGGGATTGTGAGTAGTAGCAGAGAATAGCCACTGCCATTAGCAATGGTTACATGGAATAGACTTAGTTTTTGGGAACTTGCCGGGTTCTTGTGGCCTGGATTGGCCACTGTTGGAGGCGGGATGCTGGGCTTGATGGACCCTTGGTCTGACCCAGTATGGCATTTTCTTATGTTCTTATATGCAGAGTTCAGGAATAGAGCCTCGTTGGTAATGTACTCACGCGGCAGTCTCTCAGCGTGGAGCACAGGAGCTGGAGTAAAGGCAGGTCCTCGAGGAGCGAGTACCTGGTTCCAGGGAATAGCTCTGAGAGACAGAGATGGTAATCCACAGATGTTATAGGAGGCGGTGTCTTCCTGGCAGAAGTGGAGTCCCAAGTAGCGAGTTCAGGAACATGGGCCCTCGAGGAGCGAGTACCAGTTCCAGACTGCGACCTGAAAGAGAAGAGAGAGACCCCCGAGGAGCGGGTACCCCAAATAGAGTAGGTCCAAAGGAGGCAGAGTTGCAAGGTATGGAGAGTGAAACCTGGATGGAAACCTGTAGAAACCTTTGCTAATTCGATTAGCTAGCAATCGCGTAGGCCTTTTATATCCTGGATGCATGACGTCATCAAAGGGGGACGCCCCTGAGGTTCGCGCCACTGAAGGTACTTGAAGCAGGGCTGCACGGCGCGCGCTCCCTAAGGCAGCTGAACAGCATGGCGGGAGGTAGCGGCCAAACTGGTCCGGGGACGCCGGAGAGAGACAACAGGCAGACGCCGCGGCAGCCAAACGTCCGTCAACCGCAGGAGGAGTCGCTAGAGAGGTAAGGAGGGCGGAGTGGAGACGTCGGGCAGCGACAGTCATAACACTCCCTCTTTGCACATCCCACCCAGCAATCCCCACCCCCATCCCCCATCTATACTACTCTTTCATCATCCAACTTCCCACCCCCTCTCCCCATACCAAAGAAATTATCTGCAACTTCCACAATGCAGACCCACTTCATCACGGGGGTATTTCCTCATTGCACCGAACCCCTCTACATCTGCAAGGAAAGAATAGTAAACAAAACAACTTTCCAATCCTCTAGTCCTCCTCCTGGTAGAAAAAGAAACGATCTTCTTAAATGATCCGTGTTTCCCAGAAGTCCAGATATCACTTTAAATGCTATCAGTCACAAACAAAATAATAATGGAATTAAAGCCTTCTTAATATATCACTTTTTAGATTCCTGTTTCCTTGGATGAGATAGAACTTCCATTTCAGGGACTCTCCTCTTGGGGCTGAGATAGATGTAGTTATTCAAAAAACCAAGCTGGTATTTAGTATTTCCTTTATTAGCAGTGCCACGTAAATCAGCTACTGGCATATTTAAGATGGCTGTCAGGAAATCAAAGTTCAAAATAAGTACTTTATTTTATTTATTTATTTATTGTTTTTATATACCGACATTCGATCGAGATATCACATCGGTTTACATATAACTAAACAAATAAGACATAATCTGCTTATTTTACATTGTAACATGGTAACTGATAAGAATGAACAATTGACTATACATATGACTAAATAAATAAGGCACGATCTGCTTATTTACATTGTAGCATGGTAACTGATAACGAGGAAGAGAAATATTTACAGGAATATTCTAACATTGCACTTTGGAAATGCTATAAAGGATACTATCTAAGGGAGTCTTTGGAAGGAAAAATGTGGAGGGGTTCTTGAGGTGGGGAGGGGGAGGATGGTGAGGAGGGAGGAAGTAGGGAGGAGGGGGAATGGGAATGCTGGGTGAGGGGGCGGGGCTGTGGGTGGCGGTGGTAGGGGTATTGTTTTCAGGGGAGGGTTGTGTGTGGAGGGGGTGAGTTAAGTGTCTGGTGGGAAGGCTTTTCTGAAGAGCCAGGTTTTGAGTTGTTTTTTGAATACTTGAGTGGAAGGTTCATTTCTGAGAGGTGGCGGGAGGGAGTTGCAGAGTGCGGGGCCAGCCACGGATATGGCACGTTTGCGGGTTGATGAGAGGTGTGCTGTTTTGGAGTTTGGGACGGCTAGGAGGCCAGTGCCTGAGGTCCTGAGGTTTCTATGTGTGGAATGTGGGAGTATGGCATTGTTTAACCAATTCATCTCGTCGTTGTTTATTTTATTGTGCATGAAGGTGAGGGTTTTGTATTGAATTCTTTGGTTGATGGGAAGCCAGTGAAGCTCTTTTAGTGTGGGAGTGATTTGGTTGCATTTTTTTATGTTTGTTAATGACCTTGTGGCGGCGTTTTGTAATGGCTGAAGGGGTCTGATAGTGGCTTCGGGGAGACCAAGAAGTATTGTGTTGCAATAGTCAATTTTCGAAAAGATTATTGTTTGTAGGACTGTTCTGAAATCTTGAGCGTGAAGAAGGTGTTTGAGCTTTTTTAGTGTTTGCCGTTTGAAGAATCCATCTTTGATCATGTTGGAGACGTGGTGCTTGAAGTTGAGTTCTTTGTCGATAGTCACTCCCAGGTTTTTTGTAGATGGTGTGAGTTGCACCCCAATGTTCTTTATGGAGGTGTTGATTTTGAGGGGGGCAAAGGGGTGATCATTGGAGATGTGTAGGAATTCAGTCTTGTTTTGGTTGAGACAGAGGGATAGTTGTGATAGCAGAAGCGTTATTTTTGTGCTAAGTTGGTTCCATCTGTCTAGGGTGCATTCAATGGTTTTGTTTATAGGGAGTAATATTTGGATGTCATCCGCGTATACAAAATATGTGAGGTGTGATTCTGCTAGGAATTTGCAAAGTGGAAGGAGGTATAAGTTGAATAGGGTGGATGATAGGGATGATCCTTGCGGGACACCGTGTGTGATAGATTTCGAGGTGTTTATCTTTACATTGTATGATCTATTTGTGAGATAAGATTCGAACCATTTGATTGTAGTGTTTCGTAATCCGATTTCTTTGAGTCTGGTGAGGAGGGTTCTGTGATTGATGGTGTCGAATGCGGCGGATATGTCGAGGAGTATCAGGAGGTATGATTGACCATGATCGAGTCCTCTGAGAATGGTATCGGTCAGTGTAAGAAGGAGGGTTTCAGTGCTGAATAGTTTTCTGAAGCCATGCTGTGCAAGTTGTAGGATGTTGAAGGTTTCAATGTGTTCTGTCAGTTGATTGTTGACTGTTTGTTTTTTCTAGTATTTTCACTAAGAACGGGAGATTGGATATAGGTCTATAGTTAGCTGGATCAGATTTGTCGAGTTGAGGTTTTTTGATGATTGGTTTGACTATAGCGTTTTTGAGTTTGTCAGGGAATATTCCTTGTTCGAGTGATAGGTTGATGATGTCGGTAATAGGCTTGGTGATGGTCTTGCTGATGAGCTTTAGGGTTTTGATGGGAATGGGGTCTATGGGGTGGGAGGCAGGGTTGGTTTTTTTGATGATGGATTCAATTTCAGTTGATGCCACCGGTGTGAATTTTGACCATGTAGAGTTGAGTGGGTGATATTCTGTTGCTTCGGGGTGGACTGGGGGTGGGAGAATCTTGGCGATGATGGTGTTGACCTTGTCTTTGAAGTATTGAGCTAGCTTTTCGTTGGAAATGGTGGCGATGTCCAGGGCTGAGTCGTTTTGATTTGAGTTGGTTAGGTCTTTGACGTAGGAAAAGAGTGTCCTGGGGTTGAACCGGTATTCGTGTATCTTTGTTGAATAGAAGTTTCGCTTTGCTGTGTTGATATCTGCTGTGTATTTGTCCTTCTGCTCTGGCGTTGGGGTTTTTCACCATAGTTTTTCTGATTGTCGTAGGATTCGCTTTGTGTTTTTTAGGTCTGGGGTGTACCATGGGAACTTGTGATTCGTTGAAGTCTTGATTTCTTTTCTTACTGTGGGGCATAGTGTTTTGGCTGTTCCTTCATTGACGGATATCCAGGCATTCGTGGCGGTGTTGGCGTCATTTTTGTTGAGGTTCTTTAAGGCTTCCGGTAGTAGCTTGGCGAGGTCATCACTGGAGCATGGCTTGGTGAATTCGATGATGCGCTTGTTTGGTATTATTGGGGTGCATTGGAGTTGCAGCTTGGCTTGAATGAGACTGTGGTCCGACCATGGGGTAGGGGTAGCAGTGGGGGACTCTAAGGAGGAGATTTTGCTGTTGATGAAGAGTAAGTCAAGAGTGTGACCGGATTTTTGAGTGGAGCTGTTGATAATTTGGGAAAATCCAATGGCGGACATGATTGAGAGGAGGAGTTTGCTGGTGGATGAGGGGGAGTCGGTGTCTATGTGGAGGTTGAAATCCCCCAGAATGATGGCTGGCTCCTGTAGGTTGATATGTGTGGTTATGGTTTCGATCTGGGGATGGAGAATATATTATAGGTGTTTTTGGGTAGTTGATTTAGGAGAACAGTGTCAGTGCTTTTCAGCCAGGATTCTGTGATGCAGAAGATGTCAGGTAGTGAGTCGGGTATGATAGGAATTTTTTTGGTGATGGACTGGGCATTAATGAGGAGGAGGGTGAGAATGGTGAGTGCAGACCTTAGGATGTTGGGTTTGGTAGGGATGTTAGTGAGGCGTCTGATGGGGACGTTTTTTTGGGTGGAGGGGTGTTGTTTGAGGCGGTGGGGGAGTTTGGGAATGTGGCATGTTGTCTCCATTGCGGGAGAACGAGGTGGAAGTACTCTTACCTGCTCCAGCGTCTCCAATTCAGTGTCTCCCATCGTGCGAGGCCTGCGCAGCCGGCGCCGAGACCCACCGGGGTAAGGCCCTGATTCGCACCCTTGCCCCCGGCAGCCCCCAGCGCCGGCCACGAGGCACAGAGCCGCGAACCGAGGCGCCACCCACAGCCCTCCTCCGGGCCGTGAAGCGGCCAATCCGTACCCGCACAAGCCGCCAATAGCAGCAGGGCCAGGAGCCCTTTAAATCGACCGCGGCGCCGCGAAACTCCCTCTTACCTGCTCCAGCGTCTCCGATTCAGCGTCTCCCATCGTGCGAGGCCTGCGCAGCCGGCGCCGAGACCCACCGGGGTAAGGCCCTGATTCGCACCCTTGCCCCCGGCAGCCCCCAGCGCCGGCCACGAGGCGCAGAGCCGCGAACCGAGGCACCACCCACAGCCCTCCTCCGGGCCGTGAAGCGGCCAATCCGTACCCGCACAAGCCGCCAATAGCAGCAGGGCCAGGAGCCCTTTAAATCGACCGCGGCGCCGCGAAACTCCCTCTTACCTGCTCCAGCGTCTCCGATTCAGCGTCTCCCATCATGCGAGGCCTGCGCAGCCGGCGCCGAGACCCACCGGGGTAAGGCCCTGATTCGCACCCTTGCCCCCGGCAGCCCCCAGCGCCGGCCACGAGGCACAGAGCCGCGAACCGAGGCGCCACCCACAGCCCTCCTCCGGGCCGTGAAGCGGCCAATCCGTACCCGCACAAGCCGCCAATAGCAGCAGGGCCAGGAGCCCTTTAAATCGACCGCGGCGCCGCGAAACTCCCTCTTACCTGCTTCAGCGTCTCCCATCGTGCGAGGCCTGCGCAGCCGGCGCCGAGACCCACCGGGGTAAGGCCCTGATTCGCACCCTTGCCCCCGGCAGCCCCCAGCGCCGGCCACGAGGCGCAGAGCCGCGAACCGAGGCGCCACCCACAGCCCTCCTCCGGGCCGTGAAGCGGCCAATCCGTACCCGCACAAGCCGCCAATAGCAGCAGGGCCAGGAGCCCTTTAAATCGACCACAGCGCCTAGGCGTCGCACGCCACGCGTCGCACGCCTAAGGAGCACGACAAAGGGGCCAGCCCCTTTGTCTCGCCCCTTCGTTGCAGCCCCGAGGAGCCCCGTTCTCCACCCAGGGAAGCCCAACAAACAAACAAAGGCCTCTTGCAGACGACACCACCCACCTGCGAACAACTACAGCTACGTGAAACTCCACCAATCTACAACCACATCTTGAAGCCTAGGCTCAATGAGGACCTTTTACATTCTGTTCAAATAGCCCTGAGACCAACGCATCCATCCAGCGCTCTTCCTTCCACCCAGTGCTCATCCTTCCACTCCAGCAATCATCTAGCGCTCACCCTTCCACCCAGTGCTCTTCCTTCCACTCCAGCAATCATCTAGCGCTCTTCCTCCCACTCCAGCAATCATCCAGCGCTCTTCCTTCCACTCCAGCAATCATCCAGTGCTCTTCCTCCCACTCCAGCAATCATCCAGCGCTCTTCCTTCCACTCCAGCAATCATCCAGCGCTCACCCTTCCACCCAGTGCTCATCCTTCCACTCCAGCAATCATCTAGCGCTCTTCCTTCCACTCCAGCAATCATCCAGCGCTCACCCTTCCACCCAGTGCTCTTCCTTCCACTCCAGCAATCATCCAGCGCTCTTCCTTCCACTCCAGCAATCATCCAGCGCTCACCCTTCCACCCAGTGCTCATCCTTCCACCCAGCGCTCTTCCTTCCACTCCAGCAATCATCCAGCGCTCATCCTTCCACTCCAGCAATCATCCAGCGCTCTTCCTTCCACTCCAGCAATCATCCAGCGCTCTTCCTTCCACTCCAGCAATCATCCAGCGCTCTTCCTTCCACTCCAGCAATCATCCAGCGCTCTTCCTTCCACTCCAGCAAGCATCCAGCGCTCTTCCTTCCACTCCAGCAAGCATCCAGCGCCCCTCCTTCCACTCCAGCAAGCATCCAGCGCTCACCCCTCCAAGCCTCAATGCATACTGGTCTCCCTATTCCAATTCTCCAACAAAGGTCATTTCTCATTAGAAACCCATCAGTGTTTTCACGGCCAACTACCTATAAATCACTCATTCCTATCATGATTTCCCCCCTTACACAGACACTAGGCCTGGCTCTTTTCTCTCTGATTTTATTCAACGCTCAATCCCTTACCAAAAAAACACTAATACTTAATGACCTTCTACTGGACACCAAACCCGACCTCTGTGCAATTACTGAAACATGGCTTAAACAGACGGACACCGCACTAATAAACCAACTTCCTACGGAATCCCATGACTTCTTCTCTATTCCCAGACAGAAAAGAAAGGGTGGGGGTATTCTCCTTGCAGCCAAAAAAGAGCTGAGACTTACTCAATTCCCAATTCATTCTCCCACAAAAATTGAAGCCGGATTTTTCAAATCTGACCAGCTACAAATCATTCTAGTCTACGCCCCTCCGGGACTGCTGGAATCAGATGCCTCCCCCATTCTAGAAATAATAGCTACTAACCTAAATCTTGCGGTTCCAGCCATCATTTTGGGAGACTTCAACTTACATGTTGATGACCCCTCTCCATCTACAAACTGTGAAACTTTCCTAAATGCAATGACCGCCATGGGATTCAAGCAGATAATCAACAACCCTACTCACAGAGCAGGACACACTTTGGATCTCATTTTTGTAAACTCAGGCATCGCGTACTCAGCACCCCCCATATGCAAAATAGTCCCCTGGTCAGACCATGCTTTAATTTCTACCACTTTTTCGCTGGCACAATCTAACATCAAACAAGATCTTCAACCTCAATTTACTTACAGAAACCTATGTTCATCCGATGAACTTCACGAACACCTTGTCCTAGAACTCCCCCACATAGACATCTCCACTCCCAACACGGCTCTCCACTCATGGTCCAACATCACAGAATCGGCAGCTAATATACTCTGCCCACTGGCAACAAAAAAACCTAAACATAATGCCGCCAGAAGACAACCCTGGTTTAATGACCAACTACAAAAACTCAAGCTTTCACTGAGACAAAAAGAAAATAAATGGCGTAAAGCACCATCACCGACCTCCCTCTCAGCTTACAAACTCGCTCTTCACATTTACAAGAGCGCCACACTAAAAACAAAAAGGGACTACTACGCCCACAAGATACATCACCTCATCTTCGATTCAAAAGCCCTCTTTACTTACGTCTCGAACTTAACTCAACCCAATTCTCCGGACATCCCACTCAACCAAGCGCACGAAAAAGCTGAGGAGCTGGCCATCTTCTTCAGTAACAAAATTTCCAACCTGCAATCTCAACTAAAAACGAATACCCTAGCCCCACCCAGCACATTCCGCCATCACTGCAATGACATTGCTATACAAGCCTTCGAACCCATTGCAATATCAGAGACCAAGTTAGTATTGAAGAGAATGAAACCATCATCCCACCCATTTGACCAGATCCCTCCCAAACTACTGCTGCTAATACCAGATACCATCTCCAAAACCCTAACTGACATTATCAATTGTTCCTTAGCCCAAGGAATTTATCCAGACGACCTGAAAGTTGCTTCTATCAAACCCCTATTAAAAAAACCGAACCTTAATCCTAAAGATCCATCCAACTTCCGCCCAATATCCAACCTTCCTTTTATAGCCAAGGTTACAGAAAAATTAGTCAACACCAGATTATCAGAATACCTCGAAGACAACAACATATTATTCCCCACTCAATACGGCTTCCGAAAATCTTTAAGTACAGAATCACTTCTCATATCTCTGACAGATTACCTCATCATGGGCCTCGATAAAGGTCACGCCTACTTGCTGATACTCCTCGACCTATCGGCGGCCTTTGACACCGTGAATCACTCCCTTCTCCTAAATCAACTAGCGAACATCGGAATTACAGGCTCTGCTCTTGCATGGTTCAAATCATTCTTGGGAAACAGAGGATATAAAGTCAAAATACATAACAAAGAATCACAGTTTTACCCTTCTTCGCTAGGTGTTCCACAGGGCTCCTCTCTCTCCCCCACGCTCTTTAACATTTACCTCCTACCCCTATGTCAACTATTAACCAATCTTAACCTCAAATACTTTCTATACGCAGATGACATCCAGATTGTCATCCCTATCAAAGAATCCCTTACAAAAACTATCAAAATCTGGGAAAACTGTCTTCAAAATATTGACAACCTCCTCTCCAGCCTAAATCTAATCTTAAATTCCGCTAAAACCGAAGTCCTCATAATTTCCCCTGAAAACAGTAACCTCACCTCAAATCCTCCAACCGGCTTTCAAACTTCACATGTAAGAGACCTAGGAGCCATTATCGACAATCGGCTAAATCTAAAATCTTTTATTAATCAAACCACGAAGGACTGCTTTTATAAATTACACGTCTTAAAAAGAATCAAACCACTTTTCCATTTCCACGATTACAGAACAGTTTTGCAATCAATAATCTTCTCTAAGTTAGATTATTGCAATTCTATTCTATTAGGTCTCCCGTCTTCTCATACTAAACCTCTTCAGATGGTTCAGAACACGGCGGCCAGAATTTTGACAAACACAAGAAGAAGAGACCACATATCTCCGATTCTCAAAGACTTACATTGGCTGCCAGTGCACTATAGAATCTTATATAAATCCATTACTACCATCTACAAAGCATTCCATCAACTCTCTCCGCTTAACCTCCAAATCCCATTTAAAAAACATACCTCCATCAGACCTATCAGAGAGTCCTACAGAGACTCATTACAGGTGCCTCCTGCAAAAACCTTTAACCATAGGACTCTCAGAGACAGGGCTTTCTCTACAGCAGGACCTACCTTGTGGAATTCTATCCCACCAGAACTGAGACAGGAACCTTGCCTCCCCACTTTCAGAAAAAGACTTAAAACCTGGCTATTCTTGAAAGCCTTTCCAGACACCAACTGAACCCACTCTCAACTCAAGCAACTAAGAACTCCCGTCAGGGTAATGAACAACCTTTGACAAATCAATAATGTTCTCTCTTTTTAATGAGGCAGGTTTATTTACCTTGGTTTTATTTACCTTGGTCATTCTTTTGTTATCTCAGTGTTAATCTCTCTTTTGCCTTCTCTTCATTCCAAGTTGCATTTTATCCCTGTTTTATTGTAACTGCTACCTTATTCTTCTATCACATGTTAATGTTTTTAAGTTATTAAGTATTTATTCTGTTGTCACACCTTGTTATTTGTAAACCGGCATGATGCGACTCCCATCGCGAATGCCAGTATATAAGAAATTTAAATAAATAAAATAAATAAATAAATACTGTTGTAAGAGTAAAACATTTTTAGGTTTTCTATGGTAATCCTCCTATGTCTCTAGCCTTTTAAGGATTTTTAAATCTCTTCTGGTTTATTTGCTATAAATTGCTTTTAAATTTTATCTGGTTTCTCTACCTTTTAATGTTTAAGAAAAGGTGGCTTGCAGTTAACCTTGGTTGCTGGACCATTTTAGCTTGAGGGAAGTTTAAATAACTCAAAGTTTCCACAGCTTCTGTTATGTCATAATGTTTAATCTATGAGATTTTTAAATAATATTTTTATAGTGCTACTGGCCGCACATAGTACTGTGCAATAGTGATAAGTATTTAGATACAATTAGACCCTGCCCCTAAAAACTTGCGTTATGGGCCGATATAGTAAACCACGCGGGAGAGCGGGCGAGTGCCCGCTCTCCCGGCGTGCGCACAGGCCACTCTCCTGTGCGCGCAATTCAATAACTTAATTTATTTAAATTAGGGCCTACGGTAAAAAGAGGCGCTAGGGACACTAGCGCATCCCTAGCGCCTCTTTTGTGATGGAAGTGGCGGCTGTCAGCGAGTTTGACAGACAACGCTCAATTTTGCTGGCGTCTGTTCTCAAACCCGCTGACAGCCACGGGTTCAGAAACCGGACGCCGGCAAAATTGAGCGTCCGGTTTTCAACCCGCGAGCCGTGGGCCCATTTTTAAATTTTTTTTTTTTTTAACTTTTGGGGCCTCCAACTTAATATCGCCGTGACTTTAAGCCGGAGGGTGCACAGAAAAGCAGTTTTTACTGCTTTTCTGTGCACTTCCCTGGCGCCGGCAGAAATTAACGCCTACCTTTGGGTAGGCACTAATTTCTTAAAGTAAAATGTGCGGCTTGGCTGCACATTTTACTTACTGTATCGCGTGGGAATGACTAATAGGGCCATCAACATGCGTTTGCATGTTGCGGGCACTATTAGTCTCGGGGGGGTTGGACACGCGTTTTCGACACGCTATTACCCCTTACTGAATAAGGGGTAAAGGTAGCGCGTCGAAAATGCGTGTCCAAATGCTGGTTAACAGTGCGCTTCACCGGAGCACACTGTACTGTATCGGCCTTTAAGTGGGTGCCTGAACCAATGTGAGAGAAAGTGATTTTCCCAAGGGCAGAAGGATTTGTATTCTGGTTTTCCTGATTTTCAACTCATTGCTCTGCTAGGTTGCCACTTCTATAAAATGCTCCTGGGGATAACCTCAAATGGAATATATTTTTCTGTACCTAAATCAAACACCAAATTCAATAATATGACTTGCTTATACCAAATCAAAATGTTCACATAAATTCAGTTACTGCTTTGGGCAAGTCACTAAACTCGCCATTGCGAAAGGTACAAACTTGAGACCCTATTTACTAAGCATTTTTCCCATAGACACAAAATGGGGGAAATCCTTTATTAAATAGACCCCTTAGATTGTAAGCCCTTTGGGGAAGGGAAATACCTTCTCTATCTGAAATGTAACTCACCTTGAACTTGGGTTTGGAAAGACAAGCAATTAAATTCAAATTATTCATCTTAATTTATTTTGTGTGCATGTATATTTATTTATGTATTTGATTTATATTCTGTTTTTCAAGCGCTTCACAGCAGGTAGTGTAGGTGTATGTATAGATATGTAAATATTTCTTTGAAAGTTAATCTCATTTTTAACATGGATTAAAAGTGAATTGCAAACTGAGCAAAGAAAAATATTTTAGATTCCTTATAGCTTTAATGAGTTAATGGTTAGAGCCAGACGTCCTCTTATATAGACCTTGAAGCACAATCCGAGTCCCAAATGCATCAAATCTATTTGTGAGTGCCCCAAATGCTGCTGGCCCGTGAGTCCCTGTGCCTATAAAGAAGCGGGTCAGATTGGTTGCTGCCACTTAATATTTTTAAATTTATTATTTAGTTATTTTGTAATCGAAGAAGATATCAATTGGAGGTTCACATTTTATGCATTGAATTTTATTTGTATCTGCTTAGGTGTTTATTTCCTGAATTAGCGGAAATCAAGTTGGAATAAATAGATAAATAATAGTTCACTTGTGTGAGTGAGAGGCAGGGTCAGAAAGAATGTAGCCAGGATGCAGCAGGCACCTTTTCATTGTGGTGCATATGCTTCCTCCCTCTTCCCCCCCTCATTCTACTTCTATGATGTCCAGAGGGGGCCTCCCACATCCAAACTTGGGACCTTAATCTTCTAGCTAGTTGGCTTTGCTTTTATTGAAAAAAACTAAAGTAGCATAAAAAACTAGTGATCTTTCTTGTTTAAGCTGAAAATATAGTGACTACCATAGCATGCCCCTGCATGAGCCAGAGCCAGTCGGCTCTTGGAAGCTGTTGCGCTTGGCTATAGTAGTAGAATATGAAACCATCCGGGAAGATGGGTGCTGTGGGCTGCAGAGGACAATGGCAGACCACTGCAGAATCTTTCCAAGAAAATCAATCACTTGGTGAGCCATGATTATCAAAGTCTGTGAAAACAGAAAAGGTACATAACATCACTACCACCATCATAAAACGTGTATTCTATGGAGTAAGCAGAAATAGCAGTTTAGCATAGTAAATCATATTAAGCAATCCATTTTGTTATGTTCTAGCACTTTTCTTATCATGGCTTATTCTCATTGAATGGTGATACAATTGACATTGTTTCAGAAACTGGTGAATTAATTTTGCTTGGAATTTTGTGTTTCAAATTATGCAAGTTTATTAACTGTTGGAAGTAATAACCTTTTAGCTATGAGACTGTAATTACCATGTGGCATAACAGAGAAAAGTGTTTTATGGTATGAATCAAAATGAGAAAATGTCTGCAAATTTTGTCTTGGATGTAGCAAACACACAGTGAGGCTTGATCTCTAATGAAAAGCAGCCATAATGAGCCACACTGATAGGCCATGTAACCTGGGTTGTCTGCAGAATGGGAAGATTCTTCTTGGAAAGCTTTCATGCATGCACTAGGTTTCTTTCACACCACTGAACCTGCCGCTCTTCATTTTCTTTTGACTAGTTGGATGAGGAAGATCTGCTGCCATTCTGGGCCTTCATCCAGTTTTCAGATTTTCCTGCCTCTTTGACATTCTAAGTAATTCTTACCTCTCTTAGACTCATTAATTTAGCATTTTGTGAGCAATTTAAAAGTTTTCTTTCTTTTCCTTTGTTGTCACTATATTTCAGTGCATGATGACAGCTTTGACTAACCCGAACCTTGTTTGTTGTCTCTGGCTTGGCTGTGTTTTGTCTTCTCATTTCTTTGTTTTAAAATTTTCATTTGTGTCGATTCCTTTTTTTTTTTTTTTTTACTTTGAGAAGTAAGCCACTAGCATCAAAAAGTGCCCAAGGTGCTTCCCAATTGATGTTCTTCTTGGATTGTGACAGAGTGCTACAAGTGTTTGGGTTACAGCCATGGCACATTGGCATGCAGTTTCTATGTGAACATGCCACCAAAATTGGTTCTGACCCACAAGGAGAGGCTCTGAGCCTACCTGATGGGTGTGAGTCAGTCCAATTCAAAAGTGCTGTGCTAAAAAAGTCCAAGAAGCCAACCACAGTCATGTTGGTGGCCAGACCTCAGTTACTTCGACTATTTGATCTAAGGATTAATCCCCAAGGCAGGGACAAGTCCTGCTATTCTATTGGTATCGCCTTCACTGTCTCCCCCCATAGCTGCTCTGACTTCACCAGCTATGAGGGCGGAACTGGATGATTATATCCGCCAGGCAGTTCGAGACGCACTCTGAGACATCCTTCGATGCCAGCACCGATGACGGTTCCACCCTTGATGCCAGTTCCATCGCCAACATCGGTTCCACCTCCGTCACTGGTATCGATTCCGATACTGTCACAGAGTCCATTGCCGGTTCCGGTTCAACCACCGAGGCCATTACCCTCACCGGCACCAATGCCTATACCAACGCCGGTGCCGGATATGTCTTTCTTAGCACCAATACTAGCGAAGTTGGACACTCTCATCGGTGCCATTCCGGTGCAACCACCCGATGCTCCAACTGCAAAACTGATGGAAGAAGAGATAACAAAGGATTTACCGATGCCTGAGCCTATACCAGGTTCATCAGGAATCTCTCGTCCAAGACCATCGTTTTCTCCACTGTTTCCATCGAGACCACTGGTGAAACCATCTATGCTGTCGATGCCATCTTTTCCTCTTCCATAGACGACTCCTCCTCGTCCACGTTCATCGGACACTTGGGATGATCCAGATACTGACTCTTCCTCGGAAGAAGTCCTCTCAGATCCTTCTCCGGAGGAAAGAAGGAAATCCTCTCCAGAGGACCTCTCTTTCTCTACTTTCATTAAAGAGATGGCCGACACTATCCCTTTTCAGCTAGTATCTGAAGAAGATACTAGACAGAAAACACTGGAAGTATGTGGATCCACTGGAAGTATGTGGATCCACTGGAAGTTTGTGGATCCACCTAAAGAAGTCCTGGCAATACCAGTTCACGAAGTTCTTGTGGACTTGCAACACAGGCTGTGGGAACATCCCTGCACCATACCACCTGTAAATAAATGGACTGATGCTACCTATCTAGTCCAGCATATTCCTGGCTTTCAGAAAACTCAACTACCTCACCATCGGTAGTAGTAGAGTCAGCTCAAAAGCGGTCTAAAAGGATTAAACCTCATTCATCAAATCCTCCTGGAAAAGATCACAGGTTTTTGGACACCATCGGCAGGAAAATGTTCCAAAGTTCTATGTTAGTGTCCAGAATTGCGTCCTACCAACTCTATATGACGCAGTATCAGAGTAATCTGTGGAAACAACTTCAGGCGTTATCGGAATCTCTTCCCCAGCAATTTCAAGATTCCTTTAACAACATCATTCATAAGGGCCTGGAAGCTGGGAAACATGAAGTTAGAGCAGCTTATGACAGCTTTGAAACTTCATCTAGGATGTCTGCCACAGGCATTAATGCTCGCAGATGGGCCTAGCTCAAGGCCTCTGACCTGAGACCAGAGGTGCAAGAGAAGCTTGCTGATCTACCTTGTGCAGGAGATAATCTCTTTGGAGATAAGGTACATGAAGCAGTCTCTCAACTGAAGAAACATTTGGAAACATTACGTCAACTTTCCTCTGTTCCACCAGAATCCCAACCATCCACACATAGACTTCCAAGGAAGGATTCAAAAAGGCCATATTATAGACCACGGAGATACTATCCTCCTGCTGCCCGTGGAAGGTCATCAAGGCCAGCACAAAGATCGCAGACCCGACAACCAAGAGCACCTAGAGCTCAACCCCCACCGCAAACAGGCCTGACTTTGGGATTTTGAAAACTCACCGGAGAACAGAAGCCTGCCTGTCAATCTGACCCCAAATTTGCCGGTAGGTGGTCAGATCACTTTCTTCCATCACAATTGGTCGCACGTCACTACAAACCAATGGGTAATCTCAATAACATCTCAAGGGTCCCATCTGGACTTTCTACTGTACCAAACGATACTTCACCCACCTCGTTTTGGACAGTGAAAAATCAATCCATACTCTTACAAAAAGAATTATCCACCCTTCTGAGAGCCAGGGCCGTGGAACCAGTTCCCCGACCTCAGCAGTGCTGAGGATTCTATTCCCGTTATTTCCTCATTCCAAAGAAAACAGGAGGCCTACATCCCATATTGGACCTCCGGAAGCTCAACAAATACCTATGAAAGGAAAAATTCAGGATGGTGTCATTGGGCACCATGTTACCTCTACTTCAAAAAGGAGATTGGCTCTGTTGTCTGGATCTTCAAGATGCTTACGCTCACATTCCAATACTCCCTCCTCATCGCAAGTATCTGCGATCCTTAGTGGGACATCAACATTTCCAGTACAGGGTGCTACCATTCGGTCTTGCCTCAGCACCTCGAGTGTTCACAAAATGCCTGGCAGTGGCAGCAGCCCACTTGCACAAGGAAGGCGTACACGTTTTTCCTTACCTGGACGACTGCCTCATCAGAAGCCAAACAAGACAAGGAGCTCTCAATTCTCTCAAGCTCACAATAAATCTACTCCATTCGTTGGGATTCTTAATCAACTACCAGAAATCCCACTTCATACCATCTCACCTGTTACAATTCATCGGAGCAGATTTAAACACGATAACGTCAAAAGCTTTCCTCCCAAAAGACCGTGCACAGACACTCGCCTCTTTAGCAGACTCTCTACAAGCACGGACACATGTCACAGCTCATCAATGTCTCACTCTTTTGGGTCACATGGCCTCCACAGTTCATGTCTCTCCTATGGCCAGATTAGCCATGAGGGTCACTCAGTGGACACTCAGAAGGCAGTGGATACAAGCCATTCAACCACTGTCTTATCCAGTTCAAGTAACTCAACAACTACAGTCCTCGCTCCTATGGTGGACGAACATGGACAACTTGCTCACGGGCCTACCTTTCCAACAACCAACTCCGCAAGTAATGTTAACTACAGATGCATCCACCTTCGGGTGGGGAGCACACATTGGACCTCTCCAAACTCAAGGTACTTGGACAAAACTCGAAGCCACATTTCAGATAAATTTCCTAGAGCTTTGAGCTATACGTTATGAGCTGCATGCGTTCAAGGACTGCCTCTCCAACAAGAATGTTCTGATACAAACAGACAACACAGTAGCCATGTGGTACATAAACAAGGAGGCACATGCTCGTATCTCCTTTGTCAAGAAGCAGCACAAATTTGGGAATGGGCCCTAATGCACTCAATGTTTCTCCGGGCCACTTATCTGGCAGGCATTCCCAACGTAGTGGCGGACCGCCTCAGTCGTCAGTTCCAACCTCACGAGTGGTCCCTGGATCCCTTAGTAGCGACCAGGATATTTCAACGTTGGGGTAAACCAACAGTGGACCTCTTTGCATCCGAACTGAATCACAAAGTGGACAGATTCTGCTCCCTGTACAAGCAGAAAAACCAGTTAGCCAAAGACGCCTTTGCTTGCCACTGGAATTCAGGCCTTCTATACGCGTATCCCCCGATACCGCTAATATCCAAGGCTCTAGTGAAGCTGCAACAGGACAAGGGGTCCATGATACTCATAGCCCTGTATTGGCCTCTACAAGTATGGATTCCCATACTCCTCGATCTTTCCATCAGGGAACCAATTCGCCTGGGCACAGCACCCACACTCGTAATTCAGGATCAGGGCAGGTTGCGTCATCCCAACCTTCAATCCCTATTCCTCACAGCATGGATGTCAAAAGCTTGATCCTGCAATCTCTCAATCTTTCATCTAATGTTTCTCAAGTGTTTTTAGCTTCACGCAAACCTTCCATATGAAAAAACTATCATTCTAAGTGGAAAAGATTTACCATGTGGTGTACACAAGAAGGTATTGACCCTTTCTCCTGCCCCACATCATCTTTATTAGACTATCTGTGGCACCTCTCAGATTCTGGTCTCCAGACCTCATCCGTAAGGGTACACTTAAGTGCAATCTCAGCTTATCATAATACCATCGGGGATGCACTGATATCAGTGCAACCCCTTGTAAGCAGGTTTATGAGAGGTTTAATTCAACTTAAACCTCCACACCAACCACCAGTCACAGAATGGGACCTTAATGTAGTATTAACGAGGCTCATGTGTTCTCCTTTTGAACCCATGGATTCCTGTGATGTTAAATTTCTCACTTGGAAGACTATCTTCTTAATAGCCATCACATCTGCTAGAAGGGTTAGTGAATTACAAGCACTTGTCACATACTCACCCTATACAAAATTCCTACATGACCGAGTGGTACTCCGTACACACCCAAAATTTCTCTCCAACGTAGTTACGGAATTCCACTCGAATCAGTCCATAGTCTTGCCTACTTTCTTCCCAAAACCGCACTCTCACCAAGGAGAGAGGGCTTTACACACCTTGGACTGTAAACGTGCGCTTGCATATTACTTAGATCGCACTGCAGCCCATAGGAAATCCACCCAGCTCTTTGTTTCTTTTGATAAAAACAAACCAGGAAAAGCAGTGGGCAAACAAACTCTTTCTAATTGGCTTGCAGATTGTATAGAGTTCTGCTATGAAACAGCAGGCCTCCCTCTCCATGGGCGAGTAAAGGCGCACTCAGTAAGAGCAATGACAACCTCAGTAGCACACTATCGTTCAGTGCCGATAGCTGACATATGTAAAGCCGCAACATGGAATTCTCTTCATACCCTTGCAGCTCATTACTGCCTGGACAAGGAAGGAAGACAGGATTCAGCCTATGGACAGTCTTAAAGAACTTGTTTCCAGTATAGTGCCAACTCCTTCCACATCCAACCTACTGTGATTTCAGGCTGCCTCATCTTTTCCAACAGTACACCAGTTGTTGTGCCCGTTGCACAAGTTGTACGCTGTTGGTCCAACTTACGGATGACTCAGCCTGTAGCTTGCTAATCACCCATATGTGAGGACTATCATCCTGCTTGTCCTGGGATAAAGCAAAATTGCATACCTTGTAATAGATGTTATCCCAGGACAGCAGGATGTAGTCCTCATGAAACCCACCCGCCACCCCGTGGAGTTGGGTCCGGTGCGTTTTATTATTTTATTTTTGGCTAAAGCTTATTGCTACAAACGAGACTGAAGGGAGACCCTTGTGACTCGAGGGATCATGGCATGCTCAGTGGGCTCAGGATGCCAGTCAAAAGTTTCTAGAAACTTTGACAGAAAGTTTTCCGTGATAGGGCTCCATCAGTGACATCACCCATATGTGAGGACTACTTCCTGCTGTCCTGGGATAACACCTATTACAAGGTAAGCAATTTTGCTATCTCTCCTTGACCACACAATTTCCATTTTTTTTTTTTTGGGGGGGGGGGGTGTTAGAGTTAGTTTCAGTTGAGAAAGTTTTTGTTGTATGGCATCCATGTATGTTGAGAGAGACAACACAGTTTTTTCAAATGTTTTGTCAAATGGGATATAGAATTGTAAGTTGTCTGAATATAGTAAGAAGTTGAATCCTAGATTAACTAGTAATGCACATATAGGCAGCAGATAGATGTTGAATAGTGTGGCTGAGAGTGCTGAACCTTGTGGGATGCCTATATCAATTGGGAAGGTGTCTGTAATTTGATTACCCAGTTTGATTTGGAATGATGAGAACCATTTGTTAACATTTCTGTCTATTCCATTTTCTCTCAGCTGGTGGCATTGTAGGGTATGGTCAACTGTGTTGAATGCTGCTGTTAAATCTAGTAGTACCAGGATATATGATTCATTGTTGTCAAAGCCTTGTAGAACAGGGTTGACTAGGGAAATGAGTAGGGTTTCTGTTGAGCGATTTTTTTCTGAATCCAAATTGGTTTGGGTATAATATATTGTTGTGTTCTAGGTGGTTCTCTAATTGTGATAAGACTACTTTTTCTATGACTTTTGCAATGAAAGGCAGGTTGGATATTAGTCTGTAATTGTCCCAATCATCGATTCTGCCAGTTTTATTTTTTAGGATTAGTTTAATCACAGCTTGTTTTGCCCTATCGGGGACTAATCCTTCTGCTAGGGAGTGGTTTATTATGGTTGTGAATATCAGGGTTATTACACTGTTTACAGTTTTCAATGTACTTACAGAGTTATGGTCTAGTGGATGGGTAGCTCCATGGTGAGACCGCACCTTGAATACTGTACAATTCTGTTCGCCGCATCTTAAAAAATATATAGTTGCGGTGGAGAAGGTACAGAGAAGGGCGACCAAAATGATAAGGGGAATGAAACAGCTCCCCTATGAGGAAAGACTAAAGATGTTTAGGACTTTTCAGCTTGGAGAAGAGACGGCTGAGGGGGGATATGATAGAGTTGTTTAAAATCATGAGAGGTCTAGAACGGGTTAATGTGAATCAGTTATGTACTCTTTCGGATAATAGAAAGACATGGGGGCACTCCATGAAGTTAGCATGTGACACATTTAAAACTAATTGGAGAAAGTTCTTTTTTACTCAACGCACAATTAAACTCTGGAATTTGTTGCCAGAGGATGTGGTTAGTGCAGTTAGTGTAGCTGTGTTTAAAAAAGGATTGGATAAGTTCTTGGAGGAGAAGTCCATTACCTGCTATTAATTAATTTGACTTAGAAAATAGCTACTGCTATTACTAACAACAGTAGCATGGAATAGACTTAGTTTTTGGGTACTTATGGCCTGGATTGGCCACTGTTGGAAACAGGATGCTGGGCTTGATGGACCCTTGGTCTGACCCAGTATGGCATGTTCTTATGTTCTTCTTATGTTCTTAGCAGGCTTCATTTTAGTGATGATTTGGTTTACTTCAAGTTTAGATACTGGGTCAAATGAGTTCCATTTCACTTGACCAAATTTTTCATCAGGCTCTTTTGTTGGTAAGCAATGGGAGAATTGTGTATAGCATTTCTGTTTTAAGGCCCATAGTTACGGTACAGGGTTGAGTACACTAAGACGGAAACTTTAAAATGGGCATGCGGGCTCACATATACATGTGTGTGTCGGCGTGTGCCCTCACAGACATGGCAATTTTATAACATGCATGCCCATTCATGCACATTATACAGTATCCTAGGTGTGCATATATGTGTATCTAATTTTAAGTTTGTGCGCCCAGCAGCATAAGTTTGGTTTGAGCCGTGGAAGTGAGGGAATTTTATAACAGGTGCACGTCCACGCCATGAGCAGTTTCACCAGTTCATCCACCACTCAGCCCTGTCTAGAGTTAGATCCTGGTTCTTTAGTCTGCACTCCTCCAGTTAGCCCAGACCCCTTAAATCCCTCACAGATGCCTGGAAATATTTTTATTAAGACTTACACCTCCTCCATAGCAGAAGTAAAGCTATGTGGTACTGGATCTGTGCGCGTACCCTGGTGCATAAGTGCTTGTGTGCACATCTCTTGACCCTACCCCAGAATGCCCATGCCCTTTTTTTGTCCGATGTTAGATTTTTGCACATTGGGACTTGTACGCACATGTGGGTGGCTTTTAAAATCAGGTGGACACGCATGCCTTAGGTTGCGCACACATCTCCAGAATTTGGTGCGCGCCCAGCTTTTAAAATTCACCTTTGAGAGTGCATGGTAGAGCTATTTATAGTTTCAGATAGGTCACTGATGGTGCGTCACTATCATGTTACACAGATTTGCTAAGAGCTTTTTAAGGCAGTAAAACTTCAAAGGATTAAATTTTGCTAAGTTTTAGTTTTTTTGTTTTTAGTCTATATTTTGTTTTGAGTATTTTTATGGAGCCACCATCTGAATCTATGATTTTAACAAAAGGTATTATTTTTCATTGCACTTAGCTCAGTCATGAAAATGAGCAAAATTTATTTAATGTTTATTTAATGGCTTTTATATACCGACGAACGTTGGGAACATCTCATCGGTTTACAGATAACAAAAATTTAGCAACAGGCTTTACAATTATTGCATGATTATAGGAGGAACAGTTAAACCATTAGTTTTTACATATAACAAATTAGTCAAATGAACAATGAAAGCAAAGTCAAATGAACAAATGAAAGCTTGTTAGCATAAAAGAGGATTTTCCTCCTAAACTGGCTCCCATGTAAGACAATTAAATTATTTTACAGTCCGTACTACAAAACTAGGTGTATAGCATATCTCTTGTCAGAGCTATATACCAGATAACAGCCTCATCAAATAAAAGTACAAATAAATTATTGTGATGTTTGAGAGAGCTAAATGACAGGTGCCAAAGGTAAAAAGGATAATGTTAGAATAAAAAGAGAATTTTCCTCCCACCTAACAGGTGGGTCGCTTCCATGGGAGTAAAAAGTATATGAGCCACCATAGCAGGAAGGAGTTATTAGTAGGGATGTGAATCGTTTTTTGACGATTTAAAAAAATCGTCAGATAATTTTTAAATCATCAAAAATCGTTAGAGTCGCGATACAATAGAAATTTTCCCCGATTTATCGTGAAAATCGTAAATCAGGGGAGGGGGGAGAAACCGGCACACCAAAACAACCCCTAAACCCCACCCCGACCCTTTAAAACAAATCCCCCCCCCTCCCGAACCCCCCAAAATGTTTTAAATTGCCTGGTGGTCCAGTGGGGGGGGGGGGGGGGTCCCGGCGCGATCTCCTGCTCTCGGGCCATCGGCACCATTTTGGCTGCCACTAATATAAATGGCGGCGATGGCCCGATAAAAAAAACAAAAAATAAAAACCCACCCGACCCTTTAAAATTACCCCCTTAGCCTCTCCCACCCTCCCGCCCCCCCCCCCCCAAAACTTTTTACACATACCTGGTGGTCCAGGGGGGCCGTGGGCAGTGATCTCCCGTTCCCAGGCCATCAGCTGCGCTAAAAAAAATGGCGCCGATGGCCCTTTGCCCTTACCATGTGACAGGGCAAAGGTAGCACCGGCGCCATTTTGAATATTGGCAATACGGCTCGAGTGCAGGAAATCACTCCCTGACCCCGCTGGACCCCCAGGGACTTTTGGCCAGCTTGGGGGGGGGGTCCTCCTGACCCCCACAAGACTTGCCAAAAGTCCAGCGGGGGTCCGGGGAGCGACCTCCTGCACTCGGGTCGTATTGCCAGTATTCAAAATGGCGCCGGCGCTACCTTTGCCCTCACTATGTCATAGAGGCCGACGGTCGGGAACGGGAGATCGCTGCCCGCGGCCCCCCTGGACCACCAGGTATGTATAAAAAAGTTTTGGGGGGGTCGGGAGAGTGGGGGAGGCTAAGGGGGTAATTTTAAAGGGTCGGGTGGGGGGGGTTTTTTATCGGCGTGGGCCTCACTAAAAAAAATTAGTGATGTGAATTGGAATCGGAACCGATCCCAATTCACATCTCTAAAGATCAGATTCCCCCCCCCCCCCCCCCCCCCCCCAGCCGAACCTGATCGTTAAAACGATCGGGCACACGATTCACATCCCTAGTTATTAGTGGGAATAATGTCTGAGTTTACCATCCCTTTTCTGAAATAATTGGGAATGACTTTATTTGTAGTCTGTACCCTTAAGATTAAGATCACTATGAACTGCAGAGTCTCGCCTTCACAGGGTCATAAAGAGAAATAAAATGAGGTTGGAGATGCAAAACTTCTTTTAGCAGATTCTGTTTATCTGCATTTCTTTTTCAACAAGATTGTTTTCAGAGTTATTCAGTTTTTTTCTAAAAGTTAATTGATTATTTCAGAGTAAGCAAGAAATTGTTCTATCCAAAGAAAAAAAATTGTAAAGAAATGAAACTGCACATTTAAGGTCTTAAAAGAGGTTTGCTGTTTTTTTCTGGAAAACTTTTTTTTTTCTTTCAGGAAATCTGAACTGCTCATTTTGTCTTGGGGCTAGTAAGAAAGGATTACCACCATGTACTACATCTATTTGAAGATAGATTAATTCTCTTATCCTTAAGCCTTACAGGGAGCTCCTTGGATTCCTCTGAGTTTTTTGCCAAGTAGACACTAGAGTACCATCTATTCTTTTTGTGGAGAAAGCAAAACAGGAATAATGTTAATTTCATTTCTGTTAATGTAAACAGCCATGATAAATCTCCCCTTCCCCTTCCTGCAGAAACATTTTATAAGCTGATACTTTGTTCTGAATAAATATGTAAAATGTACCTCTGGCATACAAAATGATTTTCCTTCTAGATGTGTAACAGGCATTTCAAACTTTTTATTTTACATACAACTGCAGCCTGTTCCAGAAATCTCCCTGGTCTTAGATGGTTGTCATGGCAACTTTGAGGCACAGCGTGAGATGGGTACCATTCTGTGATTGCTGAGTTAGTCAATTAATCCTTCACTCCTGGCGCCAGAAGGAATATCATCTCATTTTAAATTATGATAGAGTTTTTGAGGGCTTTTTTTTCAAGTATATTAAAACAAACTCAGGTAAAATGAAAGAGGTTATCCTTTTTAACAGATTATAGTTATAAATTCATACAGTATTAAAATTAGGTTGTTTTGTCAATTTTAAGGTATAATCACATTCCTTGTTCCTTCCTTATAAAGCTGTTTGTTGTTTTTTTTTAAACTCTTATGCTATGTCATAATATGCAACATCAGTGGAGGCACACATTTAGTTCACATAGTTGAGCAACAGCTGCAGAACTTTTCAGAAAAATCTTCAGAGCATGTGTGAGAAAATACTGGTGCAATAGTGAGCCAACTGCCTTTTGGTTTTGATGTTGTTAAGTCAGCTGAGAAGTGTCTCACTAGATCTGTGCTGGGTTTTTCAGTCACTGTTTTTTGCACTCTTTTGGAAGATTTGCTTGCTCTTTTTCTTTTTTTTTTTTTTATGAATCAGTTTAGTAATAGTCTAACAATAAACATTACAAAAGAATCCTAACATAGTATGATCTCTTTCTTTCATATATTATGGCACAGAATAGGCAGAAATAATTCAACTGAACAAGTCTTATCTAAACGCCACCATTCCCCACCCAGAATATATGATAACTGCATAGAAAGCTGAAACTGTGTGCCTCTCTTCCTTTCATGTCAACTAACTTCCCAGTAGCCTCAGGTTGATGTTTTCATAGAGCATTGTTATCCAATAAACAATTATATAGAGGTAGATCTTTAAAAAGTACGCCGGATTTTATAAGATACGCGCGTATCTTATAAAATCCGGGGTCAGCGCGCAAGGCTGCGCAAAATCGGCAGCCTGTGCGCGCCGAGCCACGCAGCCTGCCTCCATTCCCTCCGAGGCCGCTCTGAAATCGGATCGGCCTCGGAGGGAACTTTCTTTCCACGTCCCACCCCCCGGCCCTACCTAAATACCCCTCCCCCCTTTGTTGGGCAAGTTACGCCTGCTTGAAGCAGGCGTAACTTGCGCGCGCCGCCTCGCATCCCCCGGCACAGGCCGCAGTGCTGGGGGACTCGGGACTGCCCTCCTGGACAAGAGCTACAAAGTAATTTATCAGACCTACATCCATGTTCATAAAATGGATCTGAATAAACCTGTCACATCTGTGCAGGCCGGTTAAAGGTAATCCCCAAGCAGAAGTAGTATATGACTCAAGAGCAGAGCAGGACAGGGCTTTCTGCCTGTCTGGCCATCTCCTACTTGGGTTGAACCCACATGTTCTGGCTGGCAAAACTTCTCTAGCAGGGTACTTGGAGAAGGATTCAGGCATAAACATAAGAAATTGCCATACTGGGTGAGACCAAGGGTCCATCAAGCCCAGCATCCTGTTTCCAACAGTGGCCAATCCAGGCTAGAGGTACCCAAAAACTAAGTATATCCCATGCTAATAATAGCAGTGGCTCTTTTCTAATTCAACTTGATTAATAACAGGTAATGGACTTATCCAAACCTTTTTTAAACCCAGCTACACTAACTGCACTAACCACATCCCCTGGCAACAAATTCCAGAGTTTAATTGTGCGTTGAGTGAAAAAGAATTTTCTCCGATTAGTTTTAAATATGCTACATGCCAACTTCATGGAGTGCACCCGGTCCTTCTATTATCCGAAAGAGTAAATAACTGATTCACATTTACCTGTTCTTGACCGCTCATGATTTTAAAGACCTTTATCATATGCCCCCTCAGCCGTCTCTTCTCCAAGCTGAACAGCCCTAACCTCTTTAGTCTTTCCTCATAGGGGAGCTGTTCCATCCCCTTTATCATTTTGTTCACCCTTCTCTGTACCTTCTCTATTGCAACTATATCTTTTTTGAGATGCGGCAACCAGAATTGTACACAGTATTCAAGGTGTGATCTCACCATGGAGCGATACAGAGACATTATGACATTTTCCGTTTTATTCCCCATTCCCTTCCTAATAATTCCTAACATTCTGTTTGCTTTTTTGACTGCTGCAGCATACTGAGCCGATGATTTCAATGTGTTATCCACTATGATGCTTAGATCTTTCTCTTGGGTGGTAGCTCCTAATATGAAACCTAACATCGTGTAACTATAGCATGGGTTATTTTTCCCTATATGCATCACCTTGCACTTACCCACATTAAATTTCATCTGCCATTTGGATTCCCAATTTTCCAGTCTCACAAAGTCCTCCTGTAATGTATCACAATCCATTTGTAATTTAACTAATCTGAATAACTTTGTATCATCTGCATATCTGATTACCTCACTCGTTATATTCCTTTCCAAATCATTTATAAATAAATTGAAAAGCACAGGTCCTGTACAGATCCTTTAGGCACTCCACTGTTTACCCTTTTCCACTGAGAAAATTGTCTATTTAATCCTACTCTCTGTTTCCTGTCTTTTAACCAGTTTGTAATCCACAAAAAGACATCGCCACCTATCCCATGACTTTTTACTTTCCTTAGAAGCTGCTCATGAGGAACTTTGTCAAATGCCTTCTGAAAATCCAAATACACTACATCTACTGGTTCACCTTTATCTACATGTTTATTGACCCCTTCAAAAAAGTGAAGCAGATTTGTGAGGCGAGACTTGCTTTTGGTAAAGCCATGCTGAGTTTTTTTCCATTAAACCATCTCTTTCTGTATGTTCTGTGATTTTGAACTTTAGAACACTTTCCACTATATTTCCTGGCACTGAAGTCAGGCTAACTGGTCTGTAGTTTCCCGGATCGCCCCTTGAGCCCTTTGTAAATGTTGGGGGTTACATTAGCCCCCCTCCAGTCTTCAGGTACAATGGATGATTTTAATGGTAGTTTACAAATTTTAACTAATAGATCTGAAATTTCATTTTTGAGTTCCTTCAGAACCCAGGGGTGTATACCCATCCGGTCCATGTGATTTACTACTCTTCAGTTACTACATCTTCTGGGTTCACCGTGATTTGGTTCAGTCCATCTGAATAATTACCCATGAAAACCTTCTCCGGAATGGGTATCTCACCAACATCCTCTTCAGTAAACACCGAAGCAAAGAAATCATTTAATCTTTCCGCGATGGCCTTATCTTCTCTAAGTGCCCCTTTAACCCCTTGATCATCTAATGGTCCAATTGACTCCCTCACAGGCTTTCTGCTTTAGATATATTTATATATATATATATATATATATTTTTTTTTTTTTTTTTTTTTTTTTTTTAAAGTTTTTACTGTGAGTTTTTGCTTCTATGGCCAATTTCTTTTCAAATCCTCTCTTAGCCTGTCTTATCAGTGTCTTACATTTAACTTGCCAATGCATATGCTTTATCCTAGTTTCTTCTGTTGGATCCTTCTTCCATTTTGCGAATGAAGATCTTTTGGCTAAAATAGCCTCTTTCACCTCACTTTTTAACCATGCCGGTAATCGTTTAGCCTTCCTTCCACCTTTCTTAATGTGTGGAATATATCTGGACTGTGCATTTAGGATGGTATTTTTTAACACTGTCCATGCCTCTTGCTTACTTTTTACTTTTGTAGCTGCTGCTTTTGTTTTTTTCTATTTTTCTCATTTTATCAAAGTTTCCCTTTTGAAAGTTTAGCGATAGAGCCTTGGATTTCCTTACTGTCCCCCCTTCCAGTCATTAATTCAAATTTGATCATATTATGATCACTATTGCCAAACGGCCCCACCACCGTTACCTCTCTCACCAAGTCCTGTGCTCCACTGGGAATTAGATCTAAAATTGCTCCCTCTCTTGTCTGTTCCTGAACCAGTTGCTCCATAAAACTGTCATTTATTCCATCCAGGAACTTTATCTCTGTAGCATGTCCTGATGTTATATTTACCCAGTCAGTACTGGGGTAATTGAAATCTCCCATTATTACTGCACTACCAATTTGGTTAGCTTTCCTATTTTCTCTTAGCATTTCACTGTCTGTCTCACTATCTTGGCCAGGTGGACGGTAGTATACTCCTATCACTATACTCTTCCCCAACACACAAGGGATTTCTACCCATAAAGATTTGATTGTGCATTTAGTCTCATGCAGGATTTTTATCCTGTTGGACTCTATGCCATCCCGGACATAAAGCGCCACCCCACCTCCCAGATGCTCCTCTCTGTTATTGCAATATAATTTGTACCCCGGTACAAATGACAGAGAGGAGTATCTGGGCAGGCAGTGGTCAGGGCAGGCAGAGTTTATATAGAGATGAAGACCAGGCCAGTTCAGCAACAAAGAGTCAGTCCAAGAGCAAGGAGATGCAGGACGAGCAGGAATTGGAACAGGTGAAGAGTGCAGGGCAGGAAACAGGGCAGACCAGGAGGCAGGAACTGGAACAAGTCAGGGACAGTACAGTGCAAGGCAAAACTGGAACAGGGTGCGTGCAAGGCAAAACAGGGACAGGACAAGCAAGACCAAACCAGACAAATGAAGACAAACAGGCAAGAGGGCCACTGAAAGGCCCAACCAGAGCTAAGTGAACAGGCAAACAGGAGAACCACTGGGAGGCCTACAGAAGACAAGGAACAAGGGAAACAGGAGCAACTCAATGAGGCTGTGGGTGAGGCAAGTTTTTAAGGCACAGCAGGCTTACCTCATGTGCCTATGAGGCAAGCCTATGCAGCTCAAATTGCAGCCTACTGAGGGCCCCTGCAGGCAGGAATGCCACAGCAGCCAGGGTCATTACAGAATCACATATTCTATAGGGAGAAGAAAGGATGAGTGGGGGCATGTTAAAGATATTTCAAATATAAAGGGGCAGCTATTCCTTCTTCCATCTCTCTGGGAGTGTAATAGGATGTTTACCACAACCAGTCCCCAAGAAGATGCATATTATATTTTCTATTGTACAGTTTCAAATCTGGCAAAGCAAAACCTCTGATGTCTGAGGGTTTCACTAAAGTCTTAAGCACTATTGATTCTTTCTTCTCTGGCCACAGAAATTCCCTAAGAACGGCCTTGAATGTTTTCAACTCACTACGCAACACAAATATTGGTAGCAAATGAAAAATATATAGCCACGTAGGAAATATCAACATGTGAAAGAAGTGTACCCTTCCCATTACGAAATATGGAATTTTGCCCAGCTGAACAATGTTTTTAGAAGAAACAAGTATTTGGGAAATATTTCATTTTTAAAATTGCCCTTTTTTGAGCTACTTCAGAGGAAAGCTCTTTATGAAAGCAAAGTTTAAACTGATTTGGAGAAAGCACCTCTGTTGGGAAAATGATTAGAATTCTTAAGTTTCCATAGTAAGTAGATATTTGGAAATCATTTGGCATGATACCTACAATATTTAGGATGAATTAATTGAAAATTACAATTTTTGAGAAATATTTCCTACTGAAACTTTTTAGCACCAAAATCTTAACAGCACATCTCTTTATTTTATTTCAGGCACTAAATATATACCCTTTGTTTTGTCTAGGCCAGAGCCTCAGCAAAAAGCTCCATCTGTACCCCCTCCACCACCACCTCCTCCACCACCACCACCCCCTCTGCCTGAGCCAACACCACCAGAACCAGAGGAGGAGATTCTGGGATCTGATGATGAGGAGCAAGAAGACCCTGCAGATTACTGTAAAGGTTTGTGCAATGATAATTCTTGAAATACTGCACATTTCTTAATGTTACTGAATTATTATATAACAACAATGAGAAAATTGAGTTGCCTGTCCAAAAAAAAGTATGTTACTGCTTTCTGTGTTTATACAATTGAAGACTACCATGTGCTTTTTAAAAGACAATAGATTGACTCATATGAGAAAAGAAACCATTTACAGGAGACATTGCATATGAGGGCAAACAAATCTCATTTAACTCAACAACTTGTACTCAACTTTTTAGACTGATGTAAACTTCTGTAGTTCATTAATTTCAAACAGTATTGTACTGAAAAAAAACCACATTACAATTGTAGTTCTCTATATAAGGTTGAAAAAAATATTTAACCACAATTTTTTATCTATATAGAACTTCTCATGATTGGTTTTAGATACTATAAGTGTTAAATATGTCTCTTAAATGTCTCGCTATCCATTAATTTAGATAACAATTCCTTTATGCTTTTTATTGTACAAAGGCAAGCACACTATAACTGTCAGAAAATGAACTTACACTTTTTGCAGTACATAATTATAATTTTTTAAAAATTGCCTTCTGGGGTCTTTCCAGAACCATGCTCAAAGTGAGTTACAATTCAAGTATAAAAAAGACAAGAAGAGGATGGTGCCTTATAGACTAACCAGTTTATTGAGGCATGAACTTTTCGTCAGATGCCCAAAAGACATTTTACAATGGAGGTTAGGATGGTAAAGTAACTTGCCCAAGGTCACAAGGAGTATCCATGGGAGAAGTTTGATTTGAATCCTAGCTTTCCTGGTTCTTAGACCATTGTTCTAACCTCTAGGCCCCTCTCCACTTCATAAAAACATAGAATATGATGGCAAATAATAACCACAAACCCCATCTAGTCTACCCATTTTTCCTTCCTGTTGCTATATTGCAGACCCTATGTGATTTCTGGCTTCACTCTCCCTTCCCATCAGTTAAGTATCCTATTGCATGCTTTCTTGAATTCCAGTTGTGGGTTTGCCTCTTTTACCTCCTTCTATAGCTTTTAAGTCTTTTCCTTTTCAACCTCATACCATGACTCCTTGTTCTAGAACACCCTTTTGACAGAAAACTGCTTGCTTTCTGTCCATTTATATTTTTTAGGTATTTGAACATATACATTTCCCTCCATTTTTTCTCTCCTATAGGGTATATTTATTTAGGTTCTTGTCTTTCATCTCATTGGGCTTATGGTGCACACTCTGCACCATTATTAACATTTATTCAATTTTATAAACCATATAATCTTGCATAATAATCAGTGCTGTGTACTTAGATTTGTCTGCGGCATTTGATACCGTTGATCATACAATTTTAATAAACCGTTTAAGAGAGATAGGGATTTTAGGGACAACCCTGAAATGGTTTGAATCTTTTTTGTCAAATAGGTCCTTCCAGGTTAAAATTAATAACTCCTTTTCTGATAAATTGCCAATTAAGACGGGAGTACCACAGGGCTCTACTTTATCGGCCACTCTTTTTAATATTTATGTTCTGCCTATATGTCATGTATTAGCAGGACTAGGTTTAAAATTTTATATGTATGCCGACGATATTCAGTTTTTAGTTCCTATAGAAGAATCGATCGAACAGACATATCAAATTATTAAAGTCTATTTATCCGCCTTAAAACAAGTTTTACAACAACTGAAACTGATATTAAATATGGATAAAACAGAAATTATTTTAATAGAAAGAAAATGTAGCTATAAAGATATTCCAGTTCTAAACCTTGAAAACAATATCTGTATATCTCCATTATATTTAGCTCGTGATTTGGGAGTAATTATCGACACCGAATTGAATATGAAGAAACATATTGCTTTGAAGTTGAGAGATGGATACTGCAAACTACTAACACTGAGAAGATTAAAAACACTTTTGGATCAACAAAACTTTAGAACTGTATTGCAATCTCTTATATTTACAAACATCGACTATTGTAATACCTTGTTCCTTGGTTTGCCTGCATCAACCATTAGACCGCTTCAGGTGCTGCAGAACGCAGCGGCTAGAGTGCTGACAGGAAAAAAGAAGTTTGATCACATTACGCCAGTGTTGATCTCTCTCCACTGGTTACCCATCAACTACAGAATAAAATATTAAGCCGCCTGCCTCATACATAATTTGTTATATGGAGAACAAACTGAATCGTTGAATTTATCTCTAAAATTGCACGTACCGCAAAAAAATCTGAGATCGGCAAGCAAGGCTTTGTTATCTATACCAACTATCCGCTCGGCAAGATTAAGCCAAGTGAGAGAACGCGCATTGTCTATCACAGGATCCAAACTGTGGAACGAGTTACCAACAGATCTGAGACTAACGATCGATAAAAAAAATTTAAGGCTGATTTAAAAACTTGGCTTTTTAAATGCGCATATTCGGAAAATAATCAAACCTCTCATGGCTAGTTACAGGTACTAAAACAAACGCTCCAAAACTTCAATTTTAAAGGCAGAACTAACTTTTATGTTTTATGAGTGTGATATTTTATGCATGTTTATTATTTTATTTTAATTTGTCTTAACTTTACCCTTGAATACCATATTGAGGAATAGCCATCTATAATTTTATCTTTACTTGTACAGCTAAAATACTTTTATGTGCTTTTAACTAATTTTAGCTGTCATCTTTTAATGAACTGTTTTACTGTATTTCCAATGTGTATATTGTAAACCGCTGTGAAGGCTAACGCCAATACGGCGGTATAAAAAATCTAATAAACTATAAACTATAAAAAACATATGTTATAGCAAATAACATTAGCACATGGTATACATAAAATTACCATATAGAAAAATAAAGCAAAGCAAATACCGGTAGTACATACAATTAAACATAAAAACAAGATCAATTAAAAAAAAAACCCAAAAAACTAATGCTTACACCAAAATAAATATATAATGCATTTACTGCAAAACTAAAATTCCCAATACTAGACTAAAAAGCCTACCTGCTGCAGTCTAAACCTGTAATCAAAGGCTTGCAGGAATAGCCAGTTTATCAATTTCTTTTTAAACATAGGGAGATCTGTGATTGCCTTTAGTTTGATAGGCATGCAATTCCAAATTCTGGGTTCAGTGCATGAAAGCACTTGGGTCTCTGTCTTCCATGATCTGGAGGAGGAAAGGCGGAATCTACAAAATAATAATAATAAAAAAAGGTTTCTGCACTAATCTCAAACTCTGTGAGCATACACATGTAACCAGCTCCTACAGTGCTGTAAAGGCTACTGTCAGTAACTCGACTTGACACTGCAAATTGAGAGCCAGTGCAGCTGTTATAGCATTGGGGCTACACATGAGCTCTAAAAGTACACGCAATAAAATTTGGTGGGTCAACCAAACCAAAATAGATAACCAAATGTCAAGGGTTTGGAAAAAAGACTTCATTTGTCCAAATGTATATGCTGTTGCAAATAGTATATTTTTAATAAATTCAGCAAACCAAAACCAAGCTGCATCTTATAAATCAAGCTGACGATCCCCCAACATGAGCCGTGTTTTGGGAAACCGCGTCGGGAGGGACTAGTTCTTAAACATAAATGACAAAACACATAAACAGCATGTTTAAGAATTGGTCCACGCCAACGCAGTTTCCCGAAACATGGTCCATGTCAGGGGACGGTCAGCTTGATTTATAAGATGCAACTTGGCTTTGTTTGCTGAATTTATTAAAATGTACTATTTGGAACAACATAAACATTTGGAAAAGTGAGGTCTTTTTCCAATTTCTAAAAGTACATACCATTACAGCCTTGCTGCAGAATTCTGTATTGGCTGTAATAACCCTTTTTTGAACTGTTTCTGCACTGTGTGTATCCTTCTAGAGTTGCAGCCTCCAAAATTGCACACTATCCTTGAGAAGAGAATCACACACATGATTTGTACAGAGTTTTATTGTGTATATCTCTAGGCACCCTAGTATTTCTCTGGCTCTTATCGCTGTCTTGGCAATCTTGAGATCATCTGATATGATCACTCTCAGAACCCCCTTCTATTTGATGTACATCAGTACCTCTTGCCCTATTATGTACCATTTTCTTAGATTTCTGTTTCTAAAATGATTGACTTGGAATTTTTTGTGTTACATTTTAGTTGCCAACCTTTGATCTCTTCTTAAGCTTTCTTAAGAGTAAAAAGAAAAAAGAAAAAGAGTTTTCTAGTTGGCATGTTCACTTTGTTGCAGGTTTTAGTATCATCTGCAAATGTACAAACTATTAGTCCCTTTTCCATGCACTTTACAAAATATTGAATAGCAGTGAACCTAGTATTATCCTATAGAATTCTACTGGTAACCTATCTTTTTTTTTTTTTTTTGAGGAAATTACCATGTTCTAATCGAGTATTCCACCTTAGAACCCACCCCTTGGCTGCATAGATCGTTGATGAGCCTTCTATATTGAACATTCTTAATGGAGAGATCTTTTAAAAATATACTTCTTTGTGTTTTGCTTTTGATTTCCATAATATATACTGTGCAGTTTTTTTATTCCTCTTACAGGCAATGTCATGAGAAAATGTGCCTTGAAGGATTGTAGTGCACACCCAATTGTGCTGTGAAGTGTGAGACTTAAGTTTGAGTGCCTTTACTATCTGGACATCTTCTTACTCTCAGTGACATCTTCAAGGCACACGTTGGAGTATAGTATTCTACTTGTAACGGATAAAGTTTTTTAACATCATACATAAGTTAGCCAGCAAATATATACATAAGTTACACCAATTTTCCTATTGGATTTACGGACATGAGTCTGTCTCAACCCCACCTAGACTTCACCCCCTGAAATGACTCTCCCCTATTTCCATAAAAATTTGTGCATACAGTGTATGTGTGCATCAGTCGCACAATTTTCTAAAGGGCCATTTCTGTGGGTAAAGCACTACTTTATCTGCAGAAGTCCCTTTGAAAATTACTCTGCTAAAATATCCTGGGATAACTAAATTGCTTGGGGTTTCAACATTTAAAAGTAATTAAATGTAAAACATTTTGTACTGTACAGTCAGCTATTTTGAGTAGAAATCTAGTGAAGCTAGGATGCGCTGTTGAATCAACAAGTATAGAGCCTCATTTACAAAGCCATTTTAAGTCATTTACAATGTGGAAGACCCCTGGAGTCTTTGTCACCCTGAGGGGTTGTTAGTTGGGCCAATCAGCCCCTTTAAGGCATGGCAGTCCCATAGTCCTGGGCCACCATCATGCAGAATTTTATAGGGGGGGTGGGGGGGTGGTAAAGCCACAGTATCTTTCCTGGTGATATTTTACTGCCAGGGAAAGTACCATGGAGTTTACAAAGCTGTGCTACCAAGTAGCACAGCTTGGTAAACCCTAGCATCAGGTTGCAAAATTTAATATTAGATTTTTTTTTGTCGGAGTCAGCGAAATTGGAATTGTACTTAAACTGTAGAAACCTGTGGATTGGGCAGTTGTGGATATTTATTACATTTTGGAGGAAGCTTTATCTATATGCAAGTTGGATCAACTCTGGGAATACATTTGACTAAAGTTAGTGTTATAGAAGAAACCATCAGCTATTTGAGACATCATCTTTGACTAGAAAAGTTTGTTTTTTTGTGTTGGCATTTTTTTGCCTATATTTTATGTATATTGAAAAAATTTTAAAATATATACTTTTAAGTTACTCTATTAGCAACTATTGTAATCACCATATTTATGACACTACATTTATAAATAGATTTTCTTTGATTCAATTATAATCTCCAATTTTTCCATCGATAAGCCAGTGAATTAGCCAAGCTGTCTTGAGTGCGACGTCCTCCAGCGGCACGCAGCTCAGAACCTTCTCATAATAGCAAAGCTTTGTTGTCTGCCCATGCGTGGATGTTCCCACGATTACCGAGGAGGCACCGGTGATGCCTCGTCCCCCTTCCTCAGTCCTGGCCTCTCCGGACTTTCAGGAGGAGTTGGATTGCAGGGTGCAGAGCACGCAGTGCTCCGAGCTCTGCGGAGTGTTGAGCTTCCACCTGTCCCCGTGCCGGAGTCTCCGCCATCTATTTTGGCACCCCTGCTCAAGCATGTGGACGTCCTCCTCGGTGCCCTCTGTTCCCCAGTGGCCACTGATTCCACTCTCCGGAGCAATTCTCATCATTGGTTCCTCCAAGGAGCATGATGTGGCCAGTGCCACAATCCTGAAGCCTCAGTTCCCCAAGCCTTTGCCAGGGCACCCTGGCCTCCCGCAGTCCCCGGTTCCCCCATTACCAGTGGGACCATCGATTCCCGAGGTGCCCTCTGTGCCTTCGAGGCCGTCAGAGCACAGGGCTAGGGATTTCCACAGGCCTCGCCCGCATAGGTCCTGCGATGGCCTCAGTGAGGAAGAAGGCCCTTATGACCCTTGGGGGACGATTCTTCGGAGTCCTTGTCCGAATTCTCGGACAACTCCCTCTCCGTGCCTTTCCCACAGGAAGAAAGGCGTCTCTCCCCCCTGGAGAGTCTCTCCTTTGCGGGATTCATCAGGGCCATGGCCGAAGCTATCCCCTTCCAGCTACTCATGAAGGCAGATACACGACATAAGATGTTGGAGGTCCTCCAGTTTGTTGACGCTCCTAAGGAGATAGTGGCTGTTCCCACCTACTTGGTGCTGCAGGCCCAC
The DNA here is from genome assembly GCF_901001135.1 of Rhinatrema bivittatum. NCBI lineage: Eukaryota > Metazoa > Chordata > Amphibia > Gymnophiona > Rhinatrematidae > Rhinatrema > Rhinatrema bivittatum. The sequence continues at coordinate 44,819,971 of NC_042623.1, read as the reverse complement.
CAGTCTGTGGTTGTGGAGTCTGCCCTTAAGAAGGCCAAGCACTCCTGCACCCATGCCTCTGCCCCTCCAGGGCGAGAACATAGGAGACTGGATGCTTTGGGTAGGAAGGTTTTTCAGGGTGCTCTGCTCATCACCTGTATTGCTTCCTACCAGTTGTACTTGACCCAGTACCACCAAAACCTGTGGAAACAGATCTAGGAACTTACAGAAAGCCTGCCGCAACAGGTCTCGCTTTCTGCTATTGTCCTGCGGGGTCTGGAGGACAGAAAATATGAAGTGAGATCCACCTACAATGTCTTTGAGATAGCAGCCTGGGTGGCTGCCGTGGGCATCGGCACCCATAGGATGGCCTGGCTCTGGTCTTCCAGTCTTCAATCAGAGGTGCAAGAGAAGCTGGCTAACATCCCTTGCTCAGGTGACAACCTTTTTGGGGACAAGGTCAGAGATGCAGTGGCTCAGTTGAAAGACCACCACAAAACCCTCCAACAGCTATCTGCTAATGCTTCAGACGCACCTTCCTCTGCCAGGAAGTCTTCCAGATCAAGCTCCAGGAAGTCCTTTTACAGGCAGTGGAATTATTATCCCCCCACTTCTCAGACTCTCACACCCCGTGCTAGCTCCAGGGGCCGTTCCCGTCAGCAGGCACCTAGGCCCCAACTGACACCCCAGCAAGCCCCGGTTACGGGATTTTGACTGGCAGCGAGGGAGCACGAGTCAGCAGGACATACCTCTGGCACTAGATCCCCCAGTGGGAGGCAGGCTTCTTGGCTTTGCCCACCATTGGGGAGCCATCAATTCGGACCAGTGGGTCCTTACCATAGTTTGCCAGGGGTACCGTCTCAATTTCAGAAGGATTCCAGAGAACTCTCCCCCATGTCCATCGTAGGGTTTGTCTGCCCAGCAGGTCATACTTCGGACAGAACTGTCCACCCTTCTCACAGCAAAAAGTGGTAGAGCCCGTTCCTCGCCCTCAACAGGGCCAGGGATTCTGTTTGAGGTATTTTCTCATACCGAAGAGAACTGGAGGCTTGTGCCCCATTCTCGACCTCAGGGCATTAAACAAATTTCTCACAAGAGAAAAGTTCAAAATGGTCTCTCTGGGCACTCTGATTCCTCTCCTCAAAAGAGGAGATTGGCTCTGTTCCCTCGATCTCAAGGACACTTACGCTCACATAGCCGTCTTCCCCGGCCACAGAAAGTACCTTTGCTTCGTGGTGGGGAAGGCTCACTACCAGTACAGGGTGCTCCCTTTTGGCTTAGCCTCAGCCCCTTGCGTCTTCACCAAATGCCTGGCGGTGGTGGCTGCGCATCCCAGGTGCCTTGCGGTGCACGTCTTCCCGTACCTGGACAACTGGTTGGTCAAAAGCGCCTCACGCGCAGGGGTGCTGGACGATTTAGCCCTGACCATGCAAACCCTGCACTCCTTTGGGTTTGATATCATCTACCCAAATTCTCACCTCTACCCGTTTCGACTTTTTTGCTCTCTTCATGGCTGACTCAATCATGACCGAATCATGTGGCAGGTGAACTGGGCCATAACACTGAGATTTTTTGAGGCAAAATTTTAAGTCCAGCTTTCTGGCTACTGGCAAACTAGAGTGAGGGGACTCCCAAGATTTGAGAAGGACTGAATCCAACACTGAGTGTAATGGCAAGACTGCCGGTTTGGATGGGATGTCTAAAGTCTTTAAGATTCTGAAAACTTCCTTATGGGGGTCTGGGATTTTCTGAATCTCCACATTCAACATAGTTCTCATCTTTTCCATGAACTTTAAATACATTAAGTCCTCCGGAGGAGATGTATGCTCTGGAGGGTCCTCCAGTTCATCGGATGGGAGGTTTGTGACAATGGTGAAGACTGAGGGAGTCTGCTCTGTCCAGTTCTTTCCCCCTGGGCAGGGGAACTCTCCAGGGACTCCGGGCTCCCTGGAATTTCCTCCCTTGGTTTAGGGGAGTCCCATCTTTGTTCCTCTCTGTATCTTTCAGTTGGAGGAATGTAAAACCTTGGGGGACTGACAATCAGATAGCAGGATGAGAAGAAACCTGTCACTATGGGTGAAATTTGTTGGATTGCTTTTGTGGAGCTACGACTCGGAGATCTTGGAGTAGGCCACCTCACCATTTCACGTCATTTCCTCCTGCCTCACCACTTCAGGTGGTGGCAGAGGATGTGGCCTTTTATGAGGCTGTGCTACTGATAAGGCTGCCCAGTATATATCTGAGACTGGGGAATGAAGGGGCCTAACACTCAAAAGCTTTTCAATAACCTTCCTATTCCTGAAGTACAATGGCTCCTGAAGGCGGGACTCTCCATGTTTCTATTTTGACACTCGAGATAACTCTGAGTAGACTTAGAGGTCACAATGAACATTAGCTATTCTGGGCAGATATGTAGCTTGCAACGAGATAGCTCACTCAGTTGCCCATTCCCATATCAGAGTCTCTTCCATGCATAGGCTCAACAAACCTGATCCGCCTTGCTTGTTTATTTAGAACGTAGCTACTCAGTTGTCTGTGTGGACCATGACTGTCTTCCCCACCAGGATATGTTCGAATACTACTAAGGAATTGTGAATTGTTCTGAGCTCCAGGAGGTTGATCTGGTACGAGGCATCTAAGGTTAACCACAACCCCTGAGTTTAATGGTAAAGGAGGTGTGCCCCCCAGCCTGTGGTGGAGACATCCGTGGTGAGAATTAGCTGGTGAGGGGGAGGTCGCAGAGGTGCTCCCTCTGTTAGGAGTTTTGGTTTCAGCCACCATGTTGTGATTCTCTTCATTGACACCATGACTAAAATCTTGGCGGAGAGAGGTTGAGACCATTGAGTTCATTGCCATTTTAGACCCCACTGTAGCCTTCTCATATGCAGCTGGGTCAGGGTTACCACATGGATAGCTGCTGCCATATGGCCTAGCAGTTTTAACAGCATGTGTACTGTTGTCCTCGTCTTGTTTTTGAGATGTAACGCCAGAAATCGCAGACGTTTGACTCTGTTCTTGGGAAGGAATGCTCTGTCCTGAATGGAGACCATCCTTGCTCCTATAAATTGTAGGATTTACATTGGCTGGAGGACAGACTTCTCGTAATTGGTAATTCATGAGGAAACCTAGGTTTTCTAGGCATTGTATGTTGATGCAAAGATCTCTTTGAAGATCCGGTGGATTGGGCGAAACAATCCAGATATGGGAAGTGAAAAAAGCGCCACATCCACTGCCAAATACTTTGTGAAGACTCTCATGACAGAAGAGAACCCAAAGGGGAAGTACCTTATACTTGTAATGTGCATTGTCTATTTGGAAGCATAGGTAGCACCATCATGAACTGTGGATTGGGATATGAGCATATACATCCTTCAGATGAGCGAGCACATCCAATCACCCCTCTGTATGGAAGAGCAAAATGGTTTTCAGTGTTGTCATCTTGAATTTCTCCCTCTTCAGTGTTTTGTTTAGTGAACAGAGATCCAGTATTGGACGCAGATCTCCCATGCATTTGGGGATAAGAAAATACTGGGAATAGAATCCCTTGTTGTTGCAGGAAGGTGGAATGCTCTGAATCGTTCTTTGTGCTAATAACTTTCTTGCTTCCTGCTTCAGGAGAGGAATTTGCTTGAGGTGCCTCATCAGCAGAGCTAGTTGAAGCAACTGTGGGGGAGCATTGAACTGTAAGTGGTAACCCTGTTGGGTTATTTTTAAAACCCACTGGTCGGTCTTTATTTTGGCCCAAGCTGGAAGGTAATTGGTGACTCTGCCCCCAACCCACGTTGGCGGCTGTGGCTCACCATCTTCAAAATCCCTGTTGATTCTTTGGGGTCATTTGTTGGAGAGGTTTTTGAGGTCTACGATCTTGTTGATGTCCTCTTTGTGCAGCCTGAGGAGGTTGTGGGCGAGGCTGCTGGTAACTGTGAGCCCTATATTGGGTATACTGTCTGTAGGGCTTCCGCTGGTAGTAAGGACTTTTGTAGTGTGAGAACTGGTGTTTATATGTGATGGGTTGGTCTGTGTGTAGAGTGAGGGGACTGCACTGCCACGTTTTGCTCTTTGATTTGTGCTACTGATTCACGGAGCTTGTCACCAAACAGATTATCTCCCGAGCAGGGAAGATCCACTAGTTTTTTATGTACGTCCTCCCTAATTGAGCTTGCTCGCAACCAAGCGGTTCTACGAGCAGCTATTGCGGATGCAGAGGTTCTTGAAGTTGTTTCAAAGGACTCGTACACTGAACAGATGAGATGACGGATTCCTTCCTCTCGGTCTTATAGTGGCTGAGGTGTGATTTTCTCACCCGTGTCGGAGCGCACAAAGGGTTTGAGCTGTTTCGAATATTTGTACACATACTGCACCATATAAAATTGATGCTGTTGAATATGAAAGGTAAGCATGAAACTCTGAAAAATTTTCTTTGCAAAGTCATCCAGGATCTTATTGTCTCTACCTGGAGGGGACCCTGATGAAACAATCGAAGGGGACCTCACTCGTGGGGACCATGGTCTGGGCGTGCACGTCTGGAGGATAGGCTCAATGTCCACCAAGACTTCTAAGTCCCGAGATGGCATTCCCCTTGGGGACTCTCTAGACGGTTCTTTAGACCCCCAAAAGTCCCTGGACTTTTGATGGTTCCTGGACTGCTGATCAGGCAGGAAATGTAGCTCTTGCATGGAATCCTCCCTTGGAGGTTTAAGAAACCTCAAATGCGTCGTTTGTCGCAATTTAGCTCTGCGTGGAGTCTCCATTTGGCTTGTGTCTACGCCATGTGGAGTCGAATGCGACTTCTCTACGTTGCGAGGTGTGGACGCTCCTGTGTTATGTGTTGCTTGTGCTCTATGCGTGTGACACTTTGCTTCGTGGGTAGACAGGGTGCTTCACGGGATAGCGCAGGTGCTTCACGTCAAGGCACGTCATGCGTAGATGCATCGACCACGAAGTAAGCCGGTTTCGGCTTGAGGTGTCCCTTCAACTTCTGTGTTGGTTTGCTTTGTGTGGACGACGCCAGTTTGGACTTTTCTGGGTCCTGGTTTCGGATGCCTTCAGGTGTTTGTGTTCTTTGAGATGGCCCGATACTGTTGGGTCCTCCAATTAAATTTTCTTCCAGATGTCCCTTTGCTGTGTCTTCAGACCCAGTAAAGACTGGATTGAGTGCTGCAGGGAGGGCGCATAGTTACCTGATGATGAAGAGCCCACCTCTTCCCATAGCCTTGCTATTTTTTTCTTCGGGCTTGAGGGGACATGTGGTGTTCTCCTAGGACATTTGTAGTTTGTGAATACTCTTCTCCCTGCACTTAGTACTTATGTGGTTCCAGGTGAGCTGGATGGGGTCCCTACTCAGGCCCTGATACATTTCAGAAGTGAAAACAACCTTCGTTCAGAGGGAGCTAGTTAAGCAAATTCAGACTGATTATGAACGTCCAGTGACTCTAACTTGCATTCACAGAGACCAAAGGCAGTACCCTACCACGGAGGTCTCAGTAAGACACCCGCTGGGCAAGCTAGCCTTGAAGTGGGCGTACTCCCATGGTTCTCATATTCTGTCGTCCTGGGACGTGATTTCCCAGACTTTGAGACTCTTTGGGTCCAGCTTAGTGCTAGATCAACCAACCCTGTAACTGAAGAAGAGTCCTTTCCAGGGATTTTGCCTTGGGGAGCCCCAGAATTATACGTGAGGGATAAGAGGTACCAAAACCTAACGGCAGTGCCTCCAAGAGAAGGCTTGCATATTCCAGGGACCCAACGTAGATAGGCTTACTAAGATGAATAAGTGACTGAGGATGCCCCAGGTACTGTTAATTGTGTCCCCAGAATGTGTGGGGGAGGATAATCAAAAAAAAGGTTAAGCGAGCGCCACTGGAATATGGCTCCCCTAAGTTTGGCCAGGGTCATGTACAGGTGTTAGTAGGAAAGTCACTCTCTGGCTTAGGGATCTGCACCTCAACTTTACCTTCTGTTAGAAAAAGAAATGGCCAACCATAGTTTAGGGTGAGAAAGGAAAATAGAAATGAAGATTTTCTTCCCCAGGAAGTACCCCTGGTGTAGGGGCAGGCACTCAACATAGAAAGGTTTTGCTAAGGGAGAAGGGATATTTAGGGGGTATATAGGAGAACCCCTCAGAGCACCTTAAAGGATTGGCTGCAGCTAAATAGTCCAGTCCACCTTAAAGAACACCCAGGAGAGAAAGCAAAGAGGCAGGGCGTGCGCCTAGGGAGAGGAATAAAAGTTCAGGCTCAGGGAGGAAAAGGAAGGCCCCAGGAAAGAGGAGAAGGCAGCTCCTATGCTGATGTTTGTGATTGCTGTAACTTTTGATTTAAAGCTTCTGAGGTAAGCAGACCTTTTTTCTGCCTGTTTTCTGTTGTGCTGTAAATAATAAAATTATCCTGTGAAGAAAACTCTGGAATTCAGACTGCTCTGTCCTCTGGCCCTTCTATATCCCAATGCCGTTTTTCCTTACACAATTAAGTTTGCGAAGCTGTCTGCACTTTTGCACATCAGCCTCTTAGTGTGTAATGGTCCTTTTCTGCCAACAACTACTGTTATATTTTTGTAGTGAAGGGTACTGGTAAATCTGGAGAAATCTGAAATCCTGCCTGTGATACCTTTTATTGGATCAACATAAGTTCACTTACCTCAAGATCATTTACATTATTTCTTATGTTGACCCAATGAAAGGTATCACATTCTACTATATCTGGCAACCATTTTATAATGCCAATCATTCTATGTGAAATTTAAATGCATTCTTGTTTACAGTAGTAGTTGTACTGAAGCACATGGAAATAACATGACCTGCTTAAATTAATTTTGTCAGTGGAAGAGCAAGATTTTAAGCCCTTAAATTTTAGGGGCTTTCCTGTGTCAATTTCTGTGCTAATTTCTTCCTTCAAATTTAGTTTGGTGTTCTTAGTGTTTACACTTTCTGTTTATATGGTCATGCTTAAACTGGTGAGTAATAATAACCAAAACTATGTACAGTCATAAATACTGTAATGTTTTACAGAAATTAAGTCTTGTAAAAAAGAAAGCAAGTTCAAATGAACATTTTTAACTGAATCTATTTATGAAGATGTGGATGCCATGATTTTATTCCTACTGGAAAAGAGAGAAAACATATCAGTTTACCTTGTTAAGTGGTATATAATGAACTGGGTTTATCATTGGTTAAACTCAGTTCCCTGTTACCTATTGTGCATAATTACACATTACAGTACTATAAATGTATAATTTATAGTACTGAAAATATGTATTAGTTTTCATACCATCACGTTTTGTATTATTAAAAGAAAACTAACATAGTAGTTGGGTAGGGATGATATCTTTATAAAGCTAGCAGATGTTTAAAGATGATAGTTTTCATGATTATTAAGGTCCATACTACAGGCAGTAAATGTCCTTAGTGTCCTCAGGAGCTTGTATCTTTGAATATTCATTAGCCTTATAAAGGTATCATATATGCCCAACTTTTATTTTTTTTTTGTTTAAGTTTTATTTTTGGCAAGCTAAGGTGACTGCTCTTGTCATAATGTTGTCCATAGTATTCCTTAAGCAATATTATATTGACAACCAACATAAATGTAATCCCATTAAAAATTGTTACCAGCTGATTGGGTTTAGCTGTCCAATATAAGTATAATGTTGTAGTAGCACATAAAAAATTACTAAATTTATTGTTCTTTTCTTATTTCTGCCCAGACCCAGTTCCCAAGACTATTGTATCTTGATTCCATTTTCTGTTATGTGGAAAAATATCTCTAAATAGGAAAAGGGTACTGACCCTTCATATAATATTACAAATAATTTTTAAAATATTAGTCTCAAATGTGGCATCTGTGTGATGGCTTTAGCTGTTGCAGCAAAGTTGTAGTGCCAATTTGAAGTCAAGTCAATAAATGTTGTTTAAAAATAGAGTGACCAAATGCTCTGTGTTTAAAAGAACAATACCATGCACATCATTTCCCAAACTGGCCTGCAGATGGACCCAGAAAAACTTAGGGCAATCCTAGACTGGCCTAAACCTGTAGGCCTTAAAACCTTACAACGGTTCTTAGGATTTTCTAACTACTATCGATCCTTTATCCCTGCCTATTCAACTTTGGTCGAACCTCTCACAGCTTTGACTAAAATGGGGGCTGACATCCGTTATTGGTCCCCAGAAGCCGTCGCAGCCTTTCAGCGATTAAAAGAGGAATTCACTAAGGACCTTTGTTTACAATGTCCAGATTCCACTAAGCCTTTCTTTCTCGAAGTAGATGCCTCCGCGCTAGGGGTAGGGGCTAACCACCTCCAACCATCGGGAGAGGGAAGTCTGATTACCTGTGCCTATTTTTCCAAAATATTTTCTGCAATAGAGAAAAACTATGCCATTGGGGATCAAAAGCTTCTGGCTATTAAGCTAGCATTGGAGGAATGGCGACACTTGATGGAAGGGGCGAAACACATCATCACTATCTACACTGTCCACAAAAACTTGGCGTATTTATCACATACTCGACGTCTTGGGGTTACTACCCCAAACTAAATAAGCCTGATACTTCACTTTCAATGCACATCCAGCATAGCTCTCTGCTTCAGCGGCTGAGAGAATGAAGAAAAGATGATTTATATTCAGCATCAACCAACAAGGAATGAATTACATAGTCTGGGTAAACAAATAAGCATGGGTGTAGCTTGCTTGTTACGGCGGCTACTACCCCGAATCAATTAAGCATGATACTTCACTTGGAATACACATCCAGCGCAGCTCACTGCTTCAACAACAGGGGGGAATGAAGTAAAGAGGATTTATATTCAGACAACCAACAAGACTGAGTTGCATAGGCAGGGTAAACAAACGGGAGTAGCTTGCTTATTACGGTGGTTACTACCCCAAACCAATTAGCTAGATACTTCACTTAGATGCAGCTCCAGCACTGCTGTCTGCATCGATGGTGGTGGGTGGAAAGGAATTGGAACCAAAAAGTTACCAATAAGGGCCCTGACCTCAGCGGTCAGAGTAACAGATAAGTATGAAAACAAATAGATGTGAAAGCTTGCTGGGCAGATTGGATGGGCCGTTTGGTCTTCTTCTGCCATCACTTCTATGTTTCTATGTTTTAGTTAAAATAAATAAATAAACTTTTTCATTCTGTCCAGCAAAACATTCATCCAGTTTAATAAATTTCTATGGGTCTTCATTGGTACAAATATTCCAAAATGAACCTCAAAATAAGCATTGGCAAATGTGCCACCCCTATTCAGAAACAGCCTAGCTTTATCTTCCCATAGAAAAGTGAAAAGAATAGGTCTTAAGTGATCTCACTCATCCTCAACATTAAGGCTGTGATTTATTTAGGGTTTTCTTAAATTCTGTTTGTAATGTGGAAAAACTTAGTTATATCATGTCCTAAGGGTCAGCTGTACAAAAGGAGATCCATATTCAACACCAGTTGTTGGACAAAGTTCGGTCTTATCCAGTCATATGGCATTGATTGAATATGCTCAGCAACTTATCTGGTTATTTTTTTATCCGTCTAAACAGTCATTCATGCCGTCATTTAATTTTTGATTAACAAACTACATTTTTCAAATCAACAACACATACTTTTTTTTCCAGTCACCTGGGTGCTTTTATTCCTTGACCTTCCTTGATGCATTGACCAAGTTAGTCTGCAAATCTCCTCTGCTGTCAGTGGATCTGGATGGGTCTTATAGGTCCTGTCATGTTTCTCTCCAGATGGGCACTGAATTACTTGGATGGAGCAATACAGAAAGGGCAACTTCAGGCTCCCATCACCTCCTGGCAAGTCTTCTGTTCCCTAAAATACTCCATCCCTTTCACTGAAATAAAATTCCACAGAGTTCTTTCCCACCATACAGGAGAGGCAACCCTAAAAGACTGAGCTTTCATCCAAAGAATAGGTTACCTCTTGCCAAAAGCAAATAAACAACCTTCCTTAACCCCTTTGGAATTGAGACGGCCAGGAGATCTTAAATAACTGTAAATGACTGTAAAATTTCAAACCACAAAAGCTGGAACAAAAAGGAGTTAGGCTTGCAGATTTTGTGCAGGAGAGAGGATGGCATGGCTCCTCTCCAGAGCTCTCCCAGCTTTCTTTTCTACTGGAAACCCTTTGGGTTACTCTCCTTGAGAAAACAGAATCATTCATGTCAACACCTCCAGCTGAAGAATGGCTGGCTTATGGAAGACAGTACATTCCCTCTAGCTTCTTACTTGGTATATCCCTTCTACAGGGGCACTCTGACTTGTAAAGAACCCCATGGGGCCTTGTATGTGGTTTTAAAACTTTTTTGAAAAATATGTTTTATTTTTTTAAAATGTTTTGTATTCTTAAGCCATTTCACCTTGCCTCTTCTTTTGAAAGTCTTGTTTCTTTATCTTTCTGCTACACTAAACCAGAAAGTTTGGGTTTCACCCCTCTCAGCTGATAAAGGAAGAGTAATTGGCTTTTTTTTTTTTTATTCTTATGACATCACCACATCTACTTAAACTAGGTGTGGCATGAACAAGCTAGTATTTTCTGCCCCCAGCTAATGAGAAGAACTTTTCTTTTGTGTAGCAGCTTTTGAGCTTTTCTGAGGAAAGCATTAACTTAATAAAAAAAAAAAAAAAAAAGAGAGAGAGATTTTGAAAGGGAAAGATTCAGTGAGTCTTTTGGGGGCCATGTTTCTGGCAGGCAGTCCAGTTTAATGAGCCTATAATTGAAACGCTCCTTTCCTTTGTATCAAGGTAGAGTCTTTACCGATAAATCCAGCTGCTGCCAAGAAAGAGGATTCTTTTGAGATTTCCTCTGAGCTGAGCTTCAGCAGCTCACACTCTATATAAAAAAAAAACCTGGCTGCTTTTTGAGACTGTCGAGCTGAACAGGTAAGCCCCAAAAGGGGTATTGAATAAATAAAAGTCATAAAATTTGTCTGCTATTTCAGAACTTTTCAGTAGTATATAATAATGGTCTGTCAGAGTGTATAATTTAAAAATAACTGAAAGAAACCACCACTGCCCTACCTGCAAGAATAAATGTACAATTGCAGAGCCCAGCATTGCTTGCTCCTATTGTTCCCATGGCGACTTGAAAATGGAGTAGCACTTAAAAATAGGTCAAACCTCAATGATATCAGTTAAGAATCTTAATACAGGTGCAAAATCACCTTATCCCGAGGTTTCAGACTAAGCAAACTCTGCCATTGAAATGGTCGTGATGGCGATTTTGAAAAGCACTCCGATCACTGCTTAGCTATGCCCACTCTCAGTTTCTTAATGAAACAGATCCTGCAGTATTAGTGCCCAAGAAAAGCTATCAGAAAGATGAGCTTTATTTCCCAAACTTTCCCTCTACAAGTTCATATTCCCCAGAATTCTTCATATTTCTGCATCAAGCACTTTTTGTACTCCTGAGACATCAGGAATATCATTTATCACTCTAATGCAGTCTTATCGTCGATCCTCATCATTTAATAAATCCTCAAAATGCTTCAGGGCTACAACCCCTTAGGAGAAAATACAGTAATTTCTCCACATCATATTGATTTACATCATGATGACCTGGAAGATGCTATTCCTGGGAGCAGCTATAATTCCCAAAGAAGAGAGAACTACCGTATTTTTCGCTCCATAAGACGCACCTAGGATTTAGAGGAGGAAAATAAAAAAAATATTCTGAACCAAATAGTGTGCTAAAATATTTAATAAAATATAACAGAATAATATTTCAACAATGAAAAGTGAACAGCAGTATTAAGAACCATCATCACTGTTATTAACAAATGAGGAGAGACTTTAATGTTCAAGTACTCTTCTCGTTGTCTGGGAACTCCAAGAACTCATCATCGCTAGTGTCAGAATTTAGGTAGCTCAGTTGCTCACGATCACTGGTATCACTTTCTTCGCTATCTTCATATATGATATCATCTTCAGTGCCATCTAAGGCATTGCTAATGCCACATTTTTTGAATGACCGTACAACTGTTTCATCCTTCACTGACTGCCATGATGTTTTCAACCCATTACCAACTGAGTGATAGTGGGCCTCTTCATTCGTCCAGTAGGTGTCAGATTATGATTACCAGCAGCCATCCATTTGTTCCACTCTTCTCGCATAAAGACTTTAAACGGTTTGTTGATGGAAATGTCGAGAGGTTGCAACTAGCTGGTAAGACCCCCAGGAATTACAGCTAGATGAGTCTTCACTTCTTTAAAGCACTTTTTTGTTGTTTCACTAATATGTGCGCTAAACTGGTCAAGCACTAATAGGGCAGGTTTTTTCAGAAGCCCTCCAGGACGTTTGGACCACACTTTTTCAACCCATACTCTCATTCCATTTTCGTCCATCCATCCTTTCTCATGAACATGCACAACTCCTCCTTGTGAGATCGCTTCTTTTGGCATAGTTTTCCTTTTGAAAATTAACATCGGTGGCAGTTTGGTGCCGTCTGCACAGCAGAACAACACAACCGTGTTTAAAGGACGTTAGACACATTCCTACTCCCATAGCAACCTAAAACTTAACTAGGAACTGATCAAAATTGAGATGAAGGCAGCAGTCCAGCAGCAAGAGGGGGGCTTCCCAGTCTTTTGCATAGAGTGTCACATGTATGATTTTTTACCCACCGGTGAGAAGTTGTACATGTGCATGCGATGCAAAGAGCTCCTGGCTCTCAGAGAATGAGACTGATCTCTGGAGGCTAGAGTGGCAGACCTGGAGGAGCTGAGGCAGGACAGGAGGGTATATAGATGAGACCTTCAGGGAGAGCACCAACCAGGTGCAGCAGGAAAGGGTCCTGTAGCAAGGACCTGTCTCCAGGTGATGCATTGTCCTTTCGCACTGAGGATTAACCTCCCAAGGCCTACTGCCCAGGAGGGAAGGGTCTAGGTCGGCGTCATAGTTGGTGATTTGATTATTAGGAATGTAGATAGCTCGGTGGCTGGTGGGCGTGAGGATCGCCTGGTAATATGCCTACCTGGTGCGAAGGTGGCAGACCTCACGCGTCACCTAGATAGGATTTTAGACAGCGCTGGGGAGGAGCCGGCTGTCGTGGTACATGTGGGCACCAGCGACATAGGAAAATATGGGAGGAAGGTTCTGGAAGCCAAATTTAGGCTCTTAGGAGAAAGCTTAAATCCAGAACCTCCAGGGTAGCATTCTCTGAACTGCTCCCTGTTCCACGCGCAGGTCACCAGAGGCAGGCAGAGCTCCGGAAGTCTCAATGCGTGGATGAGACGATGGTGCAAGGAAGAGGGATTCAGTTTTGTTAGGAACTAGGAACCTTATGGGGGAAGGGGAGTTATCTTCGAAGGGATGGGCTCCACCTTAACCAGAGTGGAACCAGACTGCTGGCGCTAACCTTTAAAAAGGAGTTAGAGCAGCTTTTAAACTAGAGCAAAAGGGGAAAGCAGACAGTCGCTCAGCAGCGCATGGTTTGGAGGAGGTATCTTCAAAGGATACTACTGATTCATTAGAATTGGGGCATCCCAACAGTGAGGTTCCAATAATTAGAAAAATAGTCCAAATGCCTGTAACTAAAAACTCACCTGAGCTAAAAAATTCTATCTTATCCCTGTCAATTAAAAAGCAGAATGAAAATACAAACAAAAACCAAACTTTGAAATGTTTGTATGCTAATGCCAGAAGTCTAAGAAGATGGGAGAATTAGAATGTATAGCAGTGAATGATGACATAGACTTAATTGGCATCTCAGAGACATGGTGGAAAGAGGAAACCAATGGGACAGTGCTATACCGGGGTACAAATTATATCGCAATGACAGAGAGGAGCACCCGGAGGAGATGTGGCGCTTTATGTCTGGAATGGCATAGAGTCCAACAGGATAAACATCCTGCATGAGACTAAATACAAAATTGAATCTTTATGGGTAGAAATTCCTTGTGTGTCGGGGAAGACTATAGAGATAGGGATATACTACCGTCCACCTGGTCAAGATGGTGAGACGGACAGTGAAATGCTAAGAGAAATTAGGGAAGCTAACCAAATTGGTAGTGCGGTAATAATGGGAGACTTCAATTACCCCAATATTGACTGGGTAAATGTATCATCGGGACACGCTAGAGAGATAACATTCCTGGATGGAATAAATGATAGCTTTATAGAGCAATTGGTTCAGGAACCAACGAGAGAGGGAGCAATTTTAGATCTAATTCTCAGTGGAGCACAGGACTTGGTGAGAGATGTAACGGTGGTGGGGCCGCTTGGCAATAGTGATCATAATATGATCAAATTTGATTTAATGACTGGAAGAGGAACAGTGTACAAATCCAAGGCTCTCGTGCTAAACTTTCAAAAGGGAAACTTTGATAAAATGAGAAAAATTGTTAGAAAAAAACTGAAAGGAGCAGCTACAAAAGTAAAAAAAATGTCCAAGAGGCGTAGTCATTGTTAAAAAATACCATTCTAGAAGCACAGTCCAGATGTATTCCACATATTAAGAAAGGTGGAAAGAAGGCAAAATGATTACCGGCATGGTTAAAAGGGGAGGTGAAAGAATCTATTTTAGCCAAAAGATCTTCATTCAAAAATTGGAAAAAGGATCGAACAGAAGAAAATAGGATAATGCATAAACGTTGGCAAGTTAAATGTAAGACATTGATAAGTCAGGCTAAGAGAGAATTTGAAAAGAAGTTGGCTGTAGAGGCAAAAACTCACAGTAAAAACTTTAAAAAATATATCCGAAGCAGAAAGCCTGTGAGGGAGTCAGTTGGACCGTTAGATGATCGAGGAGTTAAAGGGGCACTTAGAGAAGATAAGGCCATCGCGGAAAGATTAAATGATTTCTTTGCTTCGGTGTTTACTGAAGAGGATGTTGGGGAGGTACCCGTAATGGAGAAGGTTTCATGGGTAATGATTCAGATGGACTGAATCAAATCACGGTGAACCTAGAAGATGTGGTAGGCCTGATTGACAAACTGAAGAGTAGTAAATCACCTGGATCTGATGGTATACACCCCAGAGTTCTGAAGGAACTAAAAATTGAAATTTCAGACCTATTAGTAAAAATTTGTAACCTATCATTAAAATCATCCATTGTACCTGAAGACTGGAGGATAGCAAATGTAACCCCAATATTTAAAAAGGGCTCCAGGGTGGGATCTGGGAAACTACAGACCGGTTAGCCTGACTTCAGTGCCAGGAAAAATAGTGGAAAGTGTTCTAAACATCAAAATCACAGAACATATAGAAAGACATGGTTTAATGGAACAAAGTCAGCATGGCTTTACCCAGGGCAAGTCTTGCCTCACAAAGATGCTTCACTTTTTTGAAGGAGTTAATAAACATGTGGATAAAGGTGAACCAGTAGATGTAGTATACTTGGATTTTCAGAAGGCGTTTGACAAAGTTCCTCATGAGAGGCTTCTAGGAAAAGTAAAATGTCATGGGATAGGTGGCGATGTCCTTTCGTGGATTGCAAACTGGCTAAAAGACAGGAAACAGAGAGTAGGATTAAATGGACAGTTTTCTCAGTGGAAGGGAGTGGACAGTGGAGTGCCTCAGGGATCTGTATTGGGACCCTTACTTTTCAATATATTTATAAATGATCTGGAAAGAAATACGAGTGAGATAATCCAATTTGCAGATGACACAAAATTGTTTAGAGTAGTTAAATCACAAGCAGATTGTGATAAATTGCAGGAAGACCTTGTGAGACTGGAAAATTGGGCATCCAAATGGCAGATGAAATTTAATGTGGATAAGTGCAAGGTGATGCATATAGGGAAAAATAACCCATGCTATAATTACACAATGTTGGGTTCCATATTAAGTGCTATAACCCAAGAAAGAGATTTAGGTGTCATAGTGGATAACACATTGAAATCGTCGGTACAGTGTGCTGCGGCAGTCAAAAAAGCAAACAGAATGTTGGGGATTATTAGAAAGAGAAATGTGAATAAAACGGAAAATGTCATAATGCCTCTGTATCGCTCCATGGTGAGACCACACCTTGAATACTATGTACAATTCTGGTCGCCGCATCTCAAAAAAGATATAATTGCGATGGAGAAGGTACAGAGAAGGGCTACCGAAATGATAAGGGGAATGGAACAGCTCCTTTATGAGGAAAGACTAAAGAGGTTAGGACTTTTCAGCTTGGAGAAGAGACGGCTGAAGTGGGATATGATAGAGATGTTTAAAATCATGAGAGGTCTAGAACAGGTAGATGTGAATCGGTTATTTACTCTTTCGGATAGTAGAAAGACTAGGGGGCACTCCATGAAGTTAGCATGTGGCACATTTAAAACTAATCGAAGAACGTTCTTTTTTACTCAACGCACAATTAAACTCTGGAATTTGTTGCCAGAGGATGTGGATAGTGCAGTTAGTATAGCTGTGTTTAAAAAAGGATTGGATAAGTTCTTGGAGGAGAAGTCCATTACCTGCTATTAAGTTCACTTAGAGAACAGCCACTGCCATTAGTAATGGTAACATGGAATAGACTTAGTTTTTGGGTACTTGCCAGGTTCTTATGGCCTGGATTGGCCACTGTTGGAAACAGGATGCTGGGCTTGATGGACCCTTGGTCTGACCCAGTATGGCATTTTCTTATTTTCTTAAACTATGACATAAGTTTTCTGCATCGGGGTTCCATCTGATGATGTCACCCATGTGTGAGGACTACATTCCTGCTTGTCCTTGGAGAATAAAGGATACAGTACTTGAAAGGGTGTTATGCATGCTTTCTCTTCACTTATTACGAATGATAACCACTGATCAAGTTAAAATGAATCTGGCATCTCTCTTTGCTGCAATGGTTTTATTTTACTTTACATTTGAAATGTATTTTGTATAACCTATGTTTTGTTGTGTAATTGTGTTATGCACAGGTGATTGTAGGGCTTCTGTTGTGGACAGTATTCCTTCCCTTAGTGAATCACAGTGTTAAAGCTGTGTCTAATGACACAGGTTAGATATTTACATCATACTGCCATAATAAAGGATTAGAGCAATTCTTCCTGTAAGCTGTTGCCTTGGCTATTTCCTATATTAATTGCTTTCTACAGATTTTGTTTTCCAATAATAAAGAAAAATGTGCACAATAGAATACATGCCTGTATGCTTGTCTTTGATTCTTAGATTTAGAATAATGCTGTAATATCTTAAAATTGCTAGAAACATATGATTTTATACAGCATTCTTCCGTTTAGTTTCTATAAATAGCTTCTTGCTATTCCATCTGCCACCAATAAGAAAGCAAACAAAAAAATAAAATACAGGCATGGACTTCCTCACAGACCTACTAGGCCTAGGGTGGTAAAATTCTGGGAGCAGAAAAACTTAAAATGTTGCAGTAGAGAGGGGTGCAGACCCTGCTACCTGCATTGTTAAATTGTACATTACATATCCCATTAAAGAAAGAAAACCTTTACAGCTCTAGCAGCATGTATATGACCAGGAAATGTTCTTGGTGGTTTCAGAAAACCTGCCACCTCTGTGCTTTTCACTGTGTAGGGGAAGCTGCGGCGACATAAGGGCCAGGCCGGGGGGGGGGCGCTCTAGCCGCAGAACAAAATGGCCGCATGAACAGGAGCTCCTGCTGATCCTGGACCATATTTCGCCTAAAACCTTATGATTTCGGCACCTAACGCGGCTCTAATATTGGCGAAAAAGAAGCAGCAGTGAGAAGCATGGCACAAAAGAAAAAAGGAGCCGACCTTCACCAGTTTTCTTATGCTAAACAAGCACTGCTTGACAACGGGTCCGCGGAGGAAATGGCAGCCGCGGCCTCTGGTGAGCACGAGGCTGCAGAAGGGAGAGAAGCAGGAGGAGGGGAAGCCCCATTAGACTCCATCAGCAGACATACCATCAGTATGTTCAGTAATCCACGAAAGGACATCGCCACCTATCCCATGACTTTTTACTTTTCCTAGAAGCCTCTCATGAGGAACTTTGTCAAATGCCTTCTGAAAATCCAAGTATACTACATCTACTGGTTCACCTTTATCCACATGTTTATTAACTCCTTCAAAAAAGTGAAGCAGATTTGTGAGGCAAGACTTGCCCTGGATAAAGCCATGCTGACTTTGTTCCATTAAACCATGTCTTTCTATATGTTCTGTGATTTTGATGTTTAGAACACTTTCCACTATTTTTCATGGCACTGAAGTCAGGCTAACCGGTCTGTAGTTTCCCGGATCGCCCTTGGAGCCCTTCCTAAATATTGGGGTTACATTTGCTATCCTCCAGTCTTCAGGTACAATGGATGATTTTAATGATAAGTTACAAATTTTTACTAATAGGTCTGAAATTTCATTTTTTAGTTCCTTCAGAACTCTGGGGTGTATACCATCCGGTCCAGGTGATTTACTACTCTTCAGTTTCTCAATCAGGCCTACCACATCTTCTAGGTTCACCGTGATTTGATTCAGTCCATCTGAATCATTACCCATGAAAACCTTCTCCATTACGGGTACCTCCCCAACATCCTCTTCAGTAAACACCGAAGCAAAGAAATCATTTAATCTTTCCGCGATGGCCTTATCTTCTCTAAGTGCCCCTTTAACCCCTCGATCATCTAACGGTCCAACTGACTCCCTCACAGGCTTTCCGCTTCGGATATATTTTAAAAAGGTTTTACTGTGAGTTTTTGCCTCTACAGCCAACTTCTTTTCAAATTCTCTCTTAGCCTGTCTTATCAATATCTTACATTTAACTTGCCAATGTTTATGCTTTATCCTATTTTCTTCTGTTGGATCCTTCTTCCAATTTTTGAATGAAGATCTTTTGGCTAAAATAGCTTCTTTCACCTCCCCTTTTATCCATGCCAGTAATCATTTTGCCTTCTTTCCACCTTTCTTAATGTGTGGAATACATCTAGACTGTGCTTCTAGAATGGTATTTTTTAACAATGACCACGCTTCTTGGACATTTTTTACTTTTGTAGCTGCTCCTTTCAGTTTTTTTCTAACAGTTTTTCTCATTTTATCAAAGTTTCCCTTTTGAAAGTTTAGCACGAGAGCCATGGATTTGCACACTGTTCCTTTTTCAGTCATTAAATGAAATTTGATCATATTATGATCACTTTGACTAGGCACGCTGAACATGCCCAGCATGCCCTATACCATATGTCCAACTAGGGTCCCTCTTCAGTCTCTTCTTTTCCATGGAGCTATAAACCTCTTGGACTGATTGAGCTCACTTTGACTGATTCTGGCCTAGTGGAATACTTTTTTTTTCATCAAGGTTTTTTGCGTTTTTTTTTTAGTATCGTTCTTTCTTGGTGTATCCACGTAGTGTCCTAGTCAGGGTTTTCGGCATTTCTGGTAAGTTTCCTTTCACAGTTGAATCCCCTGTGGCAGCGGTGCCCCGGTGGCCCAAGCTGCCCGTCATCCTACCACTGCTAGAGAAACTCAACATGCTCATTGGTGAGTTACCAACCCAGCTAGTTCCAATTCTTGGGATGGCAATAGTGCCCGGCAAGGCAACAAGGTCTCCCCCTACCAATACGGTGGTCATTGCTAGTTCCTCTGAGGAGGAAGTTCCACCGAGGCAGACAGAGATGCCAAGGCCTGTAGTCCCCTGTCCAGTTCTACCGGTGCCTGCACCTCTGAACGAAGGCAGAGTACCTAGAGCCCCATCCCCTATATCATACAGTGAGGATGAAGGTCCCTATGACCCCTGGGGAGATGATCCAACAGAGTCCTTTTCAGAGGACACTGATGGTCTCCTGTCAGACCCTTCTCTTACAGATGACAGAAGGAAGTCCCCCCGCCTGAGGACTCGACCGCAGGGTTTGTGAGGAGGATAGCGGAGGCCATCCCATTTCAACGTTTAACAGAGGAGGATGCCAGGCACAAATTGCTTGAGATCCTCCAGTTTGTAGAGCCTCCTAAGGAGATCGGGGTGATCCTGGGATGAGATCCTTAAGGAGTTGCTGCTGAGGATATGGGAACACCCCCTCATAGTGCCTCCCTTTAATAAGAAGTTGGACGAGGTCTATTTCATTGAGAAGGCTGCTGGATTTGATAAGTGTCAGCTGCCCCACCAGTCGGTGGTGGCAAATCCGAGATATTCCCTGGTCACAGGAAGTATCTTCGATTTGTCGTGGGAATACAGCACTTTCAGTACCATGTGTTGCTGTTTGGGCTTATATCTGCCCCACCGGTCTTCACAAAATGCTTGGCCATGTTGGTGGCACACCTCCGTAGACTGGAAGTGAATGTCTTACCGTATCTGGACGATTGGCTGGTCAAGAGCACATCTCAGGTAGGAGCCATCAGGTCCATGCACTTGACCTTTCAGGAGTTGGAGTCATTAAGGTTTGTTCTCAACTACCCAAAGTCCAATCTTAGCCCGTCACCTCAACTGGACTTCATAGGAGCCCTGCTAGGCACAGCTCAGGCCAAAGCCTTTCCACCTCACCAGAGGGTCGTCACCTTGGTGACTATTGTGGCAGAGAGCTTCAACAGAGCCAGCAGATGTCAACATGGCATGTGTTGAGGCTGTTGGGTCATATGGCTGCAACCATCTAAGTTACTCCCTTGGCACATTTACACATGCACAGAGCCCAATGGACCTTAAGGTCACAGTGATGCCAGGCAACTCAGAGCCTCCAGGATTGCATCCGAGTCACCCCGACTCTCCAGGACTCATTGTCAAGGTGGCGGGTACTTTCCAATCTGGACAGGGGCTCTCGTTTTGAAATTTCCCTACTCAAATTGTCCTAAGCATAGATGCATCTACCCTGGTGTGGGGAGCTCATGTAGATGGGCTCGCTACCCAGGGTCTTTGGTCCACTCAGGAATGTTCTTGTCAAATCAACTTCCTAGAGCTTTATGCAGTCAAGTATGTGCTTTGAGCTTTCAGAGATTGGCTGTCCAACAAAGTTATTTTGTTTGAGACCGACAACCAGGTTGCTATGTGGTATGTCAACAAGCAGGGAGGCACAGGATTGTACCTCCTCTGTTAGGAAGCGGTCCAGATATGGTCGTGGGATGGTGTTCAGGGCTATGTACCTGGCTGGGACGGAGAGCATGGTAGTGGTCAGGCTGAGTCGAGCCATCAGACCCCATGAGTGGTCCCTGGACCAGGGGGTAACGAATTGGATATTCCACCTCAGGGGGAGCTTGGACATAGATCTGTTCGCATCCCCTGCAAAAGAAAGGTGCCTCTGTTCTGCTGTCTGTACAGGTCAGCTGGCAAACCAGCCTCGGACGTTCTTATCCGTCATTGAGGCGAGGGTCTTCTGTACGCGTATCCTCCAATTTCCTTAGTGGCGAAGACTCTCTTGAAGCTTCGCAAGGACAAAGGCATTATGATTCTCCTAGCCCCTCATTGGCCAATGCAGGGCTGATTTCCACTCCTATGGGAATTGTTTATACAGAGACCAATCAGTCTCATCACACAAGATCAAGGCAGGCTACAGCATCCTAACCTCCAGACCCTGTCATTCACAGCCTGGATGTTGAGAGTTAATTCTGCAGCTGCTTGATCTTTCAGAGGATGTTTCTCGGATCCTGGTGGCTTCTAGAAAGCCTTCCACTAGAAAGTCCTATGGACTGAAGTGGAGGAGGTTTTCTGTGTGATGTGAGCAGATGGTCCTAGATCCGTTCTCCTGCCCCACACAAAAACTGCTTGATTACCTTCTATGCCTATCAGAATTTGTTGTAAGTCCCAACTCCATCTTAGTGCAATTGGCGCATACCATCAAGGTGTAGATGGTACACCCATCTCTGTACAGCCTATAGTTGTAGGTTTCATGTGGAGCCTGCTTCAGTTGAAGCCTCCCCTAAGGCCTCCCGCTATGACTCGGGACTTCAACATGGTGTTAGCTCAGCTGATGAAAGCTCCTTTTGAGCCGCTGCGCACCTGTGACCTGAAGTTTCTGGCCTGGAAGGTCATATTTTTTATGGCGGTCACTTCAGCACTCAGGGTCAGTGAGCTCCTGGCCTTAGTGATTAGCCACCTTAAACTAAGTTTTATCACGACAGGGTGGTCTTGCATACACACCTTAAGTTCCTGCTTAAGGTGGTAACGAATTTCCATCTTAACTAGTCAATCGTCTTGCCAATATTCTTTTCCCAGGCCCCATTTGCATCAAGGCGAACAAACCCTGCACAGTTTGGACTGCAAACAATCCTTAGTCTTCTATCTGGAGTGGACAGAAGCCCACAAATAATATACCCAGATTTTTGTTTCTTTTGATAAGAATAGTGTAAGCAAATTTAGGGGTGCAGGGACCTGTCTGCTACAGGACACTTCCAGTTGCCCTCCCACCTTACTTTCACTATCCTAAGTCAGGAAAAAGACAACGTATTCTCCTCAGAAACAGACTTTTATTTATCAGATTTGGCAGGATGTAGCATTTAGAAAATAAAAACAGTTCCTGTCTCTTAACATCCTGGCCACTAGGCACCAGTTTTCCCTAAAGTAAGTACTGTATCATGGATGGTAACAAACATGCCATAAACCTTAGCCTGCTTAATATATTAATACTTATGGCTAACTCACTTACCCCTGTACTCAACTTAGGCGATACCCCTCTGTTCACCTCTGAAGCAGACACTGGCCGGAGGTCAGGAGAATGTGTGCAGGGAAGGATTTGGAACTGGCAGAGTTGGCAGTGATCTGGGAAGGAGACTGGCTTCTGGCTCTGGTACTTGCCGGGGGACTTGCTCTCACCCCTCACTTTCTCTGACTTCATGTCACTTTCCACACCTGAGCAGGGCATCTCTGGTCTCCTGCCCTGGTCTCTTGGCCATACCTAGTCTTCTCCCTCCTCGATAGCAGGGGGTACTAGTCTGCTCCCCTTTCGCTCTTTTGGTTCCTTTTCTTTCAGGGGTCTTGCTCCCAGGGTCGCTTCCTTTCTCCTTATTTGTCTCCCAGTCTTATACTTTCCAGCTGATAAATACGCATAAGCACATGCATAATCACGTGTTGGGTGGACATTTTTTGCCCATTGCAGGTCTTTTCCTCCCTCCCCATTTCTTATTGGGGGGGGGGGAACTGCCACATCTGTATGCCAGAGTGTTTTTCTCTGTCTCAGGCTGCCCGCCCCCCCTTTCTTCCAAGGGTGGGGGTCTTTCTGACCTCTGGTCTGGGTTGGCCGATCCATGACTCCTGTTTAGGGCTTAGCTGTTGTATTGTCCTTCTGTCTTCTTTTTTTTTAAACAGGCACTAACAAACAGGTAGATCTAGATAATGTATCTTCAGTGCAAGGTTCTCATCAGGGCAAGGTTTCTTCGTTTTCCACTGAGACAGTGTTTTTGGGGCCTGTCAGTATTGTGTGCATATTTCTTTGGCTATTATGATTCATATTTGGTGATTCAGTGGTAAAACATGAGATATCACCCTACAATAGGTTAGGCGTTGTCATTGCCAAACAGACACTATCCAATTGGCTAAAGATTGTGTCTCCTTCTGTAGTGCCGAGATGGGACTGCATCTTGGTGGTCATGTCAAGGCTCATTCTGTCAGAGACATGGCAGCATCAGTGGCCCACTTGCAAGCAGTTCCCGTGGAGGAGATATGCAAGGCTGCAACGTGGAGTTCTCTCCACACATTCACATCTCATTATTGTCTGGATAGGAATGGCAGACACAACAGTAGGTTGGCCAGTCTGTCCTTCGGAACCTGTTTGAGGTGTAGAAGCCAACCCTCCCACCTAGGGCCCATTATTTGGGTTCAGGTTATCACCCCCTCGTTTACCAACAGCACCGGTGTTGTGCCCGTTGGCACCTGGTTGGATGTCTGTTGATTTCCTTTTTTGTTGGGGAGCAGCCTGTAGCTAGGGATTCACCCATGTGTTAGGACTACCATCCTGCTTGTCCTCGGAGAAAGCAGAATTGCTTACCTGTAACGGGTGTTTTCCAAGGACAGCAGGATGCTAGTCCTCACCAAATCCACTCGCCACCCCATGGAGTTAAGTTTCTCCTATTTTTTATTTTAATCATCATTGTATGTTACTAGACTGAACAGGGACCACACGTTGACACAAGGTATAGGTCATGCTAGGCAAAGTTCTAGAATGAAGAAAAGTTCTAGAATGAAGAAAAGAGGATTTATATTCAGACAACAACCAACAAGGACTGAATTGCACAGGCTGGGTAAACAAAAAAGAGTGGGAGTAGCTTGCTTATTGCAGCGGTTACTTCAACCAAATCAATTAAGCCTGTTACTTCACTTGGAATACATATCCAGGGCAACTCACTGCTTCAACGGCAGGGGGATGAAGAAAAGAGGATTTATATTCAAACAACCACCAGCAAGGACTGAATTGCACAGTCTAGGTAAACAAATAAGAGTTGGAGTAGCTTGTTTATTGCGGCGGTTACTACCCCTAACCAATTAAGTTAGATTCTTTATTTTGATGTGGCTCCAGCACTGCTCTCTGCATCAGTGGTAGGGGAGGAGGAAATTGGAACCAAAAAGTTACCAATAAGGGCCAAGAGTAACAGATAAGGATGAGAAAAATAAGTGTGAAAGCTTGCTGGGCAGACTGGAAGGGCCATTTGGTCATCTTCTGCCATCATTTCTATGTTTCTAAACTTTGACATACGTTTTCCACATCGGGGCTCCATCTGATGATGTCACCCATATGTCAGAACTAACATCCTGTTGAGAGCATTTGTTATAGTTAAGCAACTCTGCTTTTTTTACTTTTACACTTGTAGTATTTTATATTGTGCACATATTGGGGTAGATTTTTAAAAAGTGCGCCTTCGCGTACTTTTGTTGGCGCACCAGGCGCAAACAAAAGTACGCTGGATTTTAGTAGATACTCACGTAGCCGCTCATATCTGCTAAAATCCAGGATCGGTGTGCGGAAGGCTGCCGATTTCGTGCAGCCGGCGCGCGCCGAGCCGCACAGCCTGCCTCCGTTCCCTCCAAGGCCGCTCCGAAATCGGAGCGGCCTCGGAGGGAACTCGCTTTCGCCCTCCCCTCACCTTCCCCTCCCTTCCTCCATCTAACCCACCCCCCCGGCCCTATCTAAACCCCCCCCCCCTACCTTTGTCGGGGGATTTACACCTCCCGGAGGGAGAAGTAAATCCCCGCGCGCCAGCGGGCCACTAGCGCGCCGAGACGCAACCTGGGGGCGGTTCCGGAGGGCGCGGCCACACCCCCGGACCGCCCCGGGCCGAAACCACGCCCCCGGGCCCGCCCCTGAAACGCCACGTCCCGCCCCCAAAACGCCGCGCCGATCGGCCCCGCCCCCGACACGCCCCCCTCGAAAAACCCCGGGACTTACGCGAGTCCCGGGGCTCTGCACGCGCCGGCAGGCCTATGGAAAATAGGCGCGCAAGGCCCTGCTCGCGTAAATCCGGGCGGATTTACGCGAGCAGGGCTCTTAAAATCCGCCCCATTATGTGATTTTTAAATTGTAGCTGTAGTCTGTATGATTGATTGCATTGTGTGCTTGTGGTTTTATTCAGCGTGTAGGAAATTTGTATGTGATTGATATGTTTGAATAAGGTTATATCATGTATATGTATTATATTTTGGTGTTGTGTAGGGGTGGGGTGTTTAGTATTAATTTTAGGGTCTTTTGTTACGTTAAACAACAATGTAGCAATATATAGTATGTAATTACTCAGAAGATGAAAATGAGTAAATGAATAGACTGGATAAGCCTTGTGGTCTTTATTTGCCACAATATTCTGTGTTTGTTTCTGTGACATGGAAATGAAAAAAAAAATGATTACGTCTGTCGGGGTATACTAGTGAAAACACATGTCAAAAGAGATGATTGCAGACATGTAAAATGTACAGAAATTGACTAAACCCACTCTTGTTACACATTCAGGTGCTACCAGTAAAAATGAAATGGGACATAGCATGTCAGCGTCTGAAATATTCATTCCTTTGCAATTATATTTTCATCAGAGGACTACTTTAGGGTGAAGTCCTGGATAATAAGTGGCCCTTCTAAAGCTATGGTTACAGTGTCATTTTAGACAAAGTTCTCTTTCTTTCTTAATGATTCCATTAAAAAATAAAAGTTCTTTTGGTACCTCTTTTTTGTTTGTTTTCAGCCAGTGACTCATTAAGGATCTTATTCTAATACCGAGATACAAAAATATATTGTATTTTGGCCAACTATTTCTTTACTTGCATACAAATATCTTGATGTGGTTAATCCAAATATTTCTTTTAATTATAGTGCGATGAAAACAAGAATGATCATATTATATTACTAATGTTTGAAGCTAGAATGCTGTGCCGTACCGAACAATTAAACATGCTTGCACTTTCAAAAAAAATATGATTAAAATGTAAATTGTGAAGAAAAATGTGGAATAATACTAAATATGTACTTTGAATGAGCTCTATTGTCATATTTGGTCCTGAAGATATAGTAACATAATAGATAATGACAGAAAAAGACCAATTGACCCATCCAGTCTGTGCAGTTATTCTTTGTGGGTTGTTGCCTTTTATTGGACCAATAAAAAAGATTCAGTACCTGAATTTTCAGGATATCTGAAGAGGTGAACTTTATGGTCTCAAAGCTCTTGCATTTCAACATGTGTTTTTGTTGGTACAAGGAAAGGTATCACAAGATCCATGCAGAGGATCCCAGTTTTGATTTCCAGATCAAGCCTTCTGCACCCTGAGTTGGCTGAGGAAGCAGCGTTAACAGCCCTTGGAGAGTTGTGGCCAATGTTAAGGGCAAGACCTGGAGGGTGGGTTTAGAGCCCATGATACAGGGCTCTGGTTGCAGCCCTGGTGCATGGCTTCCGGCCTCCTGCAATGACCAGACAAGGAACAGTGGGAAGATCTCTTAGAACAGTGGGGGAAGTTCCCTAGTTGGTGAGAATTGAAGACTCATGGCACCAGAAGCCCAGCATTAGTTCTAATTGAGCTGGAAAGAGAAAGGAGGAACTACTGAGCCAAAAACAACACACAGAAAAAGGTATCCCAAGATACAAAGAGGTCATAAGTGTAACGTTTGCAGTAAGTAGCAGCCACTGAATATGCACTTATGTTCAGTGGCGCCATACAAGTCACTTGTACGGCTAATTTTTTAGCCACATAAGTTGTGAGCTTGTAGTGAGCGGATCAGGGTGAAACTACTTAGCCATATATCTTATGCAGTTAAATGCAAATATATACACATATAGGTCTAGATTTTAAAAGCCCTGCGCGCGTAAATCCTACCGGATTTACGCACGCAGGGCACTCACTCGCCAGCGCGCCTATTTTGCATAGGCTGCTGGCGCACGCGAACGTCCCGGGGCTTCGTAAAAGGGGTGGGGAGGGGGCGTGTCTGGGGTCAGGGGCGGGTATGGGGGCGTGGTGACGGTTCGGGGGAGGGCGGTCCCGAGTCCCCAGGCACTGCGGCCTGTGCCAGGGAATGCCGAGGCGGCGCGCGCAAGTTATGCCTGCTTCAAGCAGGCGTAACTTGTCCAAAAAAGGTAGGGGGGGCGATTTAGGTAGGGCTGGGGGTGGGGTAGATAGGGGAAGGGAGGGGAAGGTGGGGGGACACGGAAGGAAAGTTCCCTCCGAGGCCGCTCCAATTTCGGAGCGGCCTCGGAGGGAACGGAGGCAGGCTGCGCGGCTCGGCGCGCGCAGGCTGCCAATTTTGCGCAGCCTTGCGTGCGCCGACCCCGGATTTTATAAGATACGCGCAGCTACGCGAGTATCTTATAAAATACGGTGTACTTTTGTTCGCGCGCGCGTATGTTTTTAAGATCTACCTCATATTCAGCAGCTTAGCCATGCCACCGAATATCGTGTCTAAGTTAGCCGCATATGTCTATCCGACTAACTTAGAAAAATGGCTAACTTTTGAATATCTACCCCAAAGATTCATTTAGGCTGAAAGTTAGAGTTGTCGTATCTGCATTTAAAAGGTGAAAAAAGGAGGTTGAATGAGGACATTGCCAATTAAATTTACAGCACTGTAGTTGAACACTGTTCTGAGACATGCTAGCAATAATCAACTTGTTAAAGCTTCATGCTTATAGTTATCTGTGGTTTTGCAAACAGCTGTTCTGGATCCAAAAATACTTACGTTTCCTCTTTCTCCCCCCCCCCCCCCCCCCCCTTTAGTGCTATTTGGATTTTTATTTCAATGCTATCAAAATAGTGCATTTTTAGAGGGAAAATTATTACAGTCTGGATGTCTCTTGTTACCTCTATTGTTTCTAAGACTGTTGCTTGTTGCTTAATTTTTTAAATTTTATTTTTTAAAGAAGGGATGAATAGAAAAACAAAGGGCATGTGTGTTAGAAATGTAATATTGGAAATTTGTCCTCCTAGCAGAGGGGAATTTTTGCTAAGGAAACCTCACAGCAGTTTGTTTGGTAGATCAGTAAGTAACATTAACAAATGGAGGGGAGATCTGTTGCTGTTTTTCATGAACTTTTCATGTCAAGAAATACAGGACTTATGAAGGACTACTCTCAAAACCATTCACCCTGGTAAAACAGCCTAGCCGAAAATTGGCCTCCTTGCCCTGGGGAAAGTACGTGTAGGCTTGTAGATTGGATTTTCTAAACTGTGCATGTTGTTTTCCAGCAAATGTTTGCCCATAGAACAAGCAGGCACAAAATCCTTGGTTACATTGTACACATGAGCAATTTTCAAAGGCAAACTACCTTCAGCAAAGTTCTTGACATTCAGCGGCATATTTGCTTAGAGGTTGAATGTTAAAATACACAAAGAGATCCATGTTCAAAAGAGTTTGGCTAAGTTGGGTCTTAGCAGAACAAAACCCCTCGTTTTAAAAATTTTCACCTACTAAGTGGATAGGTTTCAGCGGGGTAAATCATCTGGATAAAATTTTTCTGGATTAAAAAGGGCGACATAGGGGCCTGGAACGCCTGTCTTTCCTAAATTCATCTGGGTAAGTCAGGTCATGTTCAGAGCAGGCCTAAAGTCATCTAGGTACATTTACCTGGATAACATTTAAGCTTAATCAGCTATATTCAACATATAGTTGGTTAAGTAAAAAAAAAAAAAATCCTGTTGGGCTGTAGTGCCTGATCTACACTTAACACACCCAGTTTAAAAAAAGAATAAAGTAAGGCATACAGCAGTTGATTATTCCCCTCCCTCCTCCTACTCCTTATCTTCATAGCAAATTTTTAAAATTAAAAATAGCCCGATTTCCCCCACCTCACTGCAGATATTTAAAAAGTTATCCAGCTAACTTTAGGGTAGGGGCTGGCCAACCAGATTTAACCAGATCAGTTATCCGGGTCACTCTAAATATCGGTGTTAGCCATATAATTTATCTGACTAACTCAGTTCCTCCCAGATACTACCCTGGAATGTCCCTAACTTATCTGGCTAAATTCAAGCTGTCTAACTTATCACCGGCTAAAATGTACCCAGGTAAGTGCCTATATCTTTATGTAGCCAGTAAACTTGAGAATTATCTGGGTAAATGCTTCTGAATATGGCCTTCTCGATATGCAGGAGCTCCTTTCTGAGAACGTGTGTAATAATGCAGGCCTTGTCCTAGCTAGCATGAGCCTTGGGAGTGTGCTAATTGGCAGCATGCGTGGCATGGATAGCAAGGCCCTGCTTTGTGCAACACAAATTCCACACAGCAGCTCCTGATTTTCCCTTTCCTGAGCCTCCTCCTTTGAATCCTTCCAGTTTCAGTCCGATCCTCAGGCTGAGTGAGATGAGGAGAGCGTGCACTGAACACTGGATGTGACTTATTATGAGTGTTAAGGAGGAGCAGTAATGAAGGCGCTCTGGCAGCAAAATGTGATAGCAAAGGGAACTAACTTAGCTGGCTGCCCACACCATACCAACTTCTCTCTTATTTTGTGCTTGTACATAGAGTGAGCTGATTCATCACAATGGGTTTGTATATATCTTTGCCCCCTCTCTCCCTTTGTTTTAAAATGTGGAAGACAGACTGCTGGGATTTCCAGTGCTTCCCTAGCTCTGCTTTTGGTCCTATGAGTCCTTTCCATACCCACACTGCAAACTCCGTGGAGGCTGATGTGCCTTACAATATTTTTGTTAATGTATGCATGACTGATCTGCGTGCAGGTACTGCTGATGGGTACAGGCACTTACCTTATGATTGATCAGATTCAGTGGTAGCTGACCAGTCCGCATTCAGAGCTGTTTTCTGCCCGGGGAACGGTGTGTTCACCAACTGTCACTGAAGCTGACCAATTTTAAGGCAGATGAAGTAAATTTAATATCTAAGTGCCTCTTGCTGGGGTTCTGCAAGACTTTGGGGAGGGTTGGAAGGTGTTGACTTTGGTTTTGAAAATATAAGAAAGGAGGGGGTCAGACAACGAAGGCCCCAATATTAACCTTTTACCTTAAAAAAAAAAAAAAAAAATTTAAATTACCAGGTCATGGAGGGCTAGCACTTTCAGTTTTGATAGCTTGCTGGAAGGATGGGAGGATCAGTTACTGTAGGCCCAACATTTCTTTCTTTTTTACTTTTGGGTTGGGGGAGTGAATCGGTTACTACAGCAGACCAGGATTATTTTTTTTCTTTTACATAACCTGCTATACATGTTGAATATAGCCAATTACAGTTAAAGTTATTTAGGTAAAGTTACTCTGGTATGTTCAGAGGCCCTGCTAAAGTTATCCAGATATCTTTACTTGGATAACTTTTCTGCTGGATGGCTTACTCAATGAGGACCTGAAAATTATTTTTTAATGGGGTTTTTTTTAACCTTTCTTGTATTAGGTCTGGGTATCTTTTTGCTCTTTGGTTATTTTGTCATTCTTTCTTGCTTTTCTCCATTTCATTCTTTTCCCTCTACTTTTTACATTTTCATTGTTTTTCCTCACATTTCCTTTCTTGCATCTGCTTTTCTCTCCTCTCATCCCTCTTGCCATATCCTAAATGTGCCTCTTCCTCTCCTGCTGCCACACCTCCACTATTTTTGTCTTTCCCTTCTCTCTTCTATTCCTTTCCCCTGCATGTTTTCCTCTCTCAAACCTTGCATTCCTCCCTTCTTTATGCCAGTTTTTCACCTCTCCCTCTCTACTCACTCTCTCTAAAATGTGGCTGAAATTCCTTCACAATAAACAGCCTTTTTTCTGGACTTAGCGCTGAGAGCTCATTTGATTTGGACTCATTGCTTCACGCCTTTTACATGAAATAGTTGCATCCTCTACTGCACAGAGCCCCAAATAATTATTGCTTTTAATTCAATTAATTTATGGGATTTCAACTCCCAAAGCAGTAATGAAGGATCCTAACAGAACTTAGCCACTATAGGAATATTTGGTGTTCAGCTGGTGAGTTGTATCCAGTGCATTGAATCTCCACCATTCCTGTTTCCAGATCTTGACTTCTGACTTCCTTTCTGGTCTTTCTCTGCAGATTGTATTGGAGTTGCTCACCATCCAGTTACTGTTTACTAGTCCAGTCTCTTAAAACTCCCCCCCCCCCCCTCCCCCAAAACACCTGAGCCATCATCCTTGTTAAGGGGGCCTCACTACAAAAAAAAACTGTCTGTTTTTCAAAGATCTTTACTTTTATTAATACCATTTGCTACAATAAAACATCCTAACAAAGATTAGAAGCATCAGTCAACAGTGAAAAAGAGTAAATTAGGCAGCCCTTAACAACTAAACAAAGTATTCAGCCACAAAAGTTTACTACAAAAAGTTCATATCTTCTGCACTATTCCAGTGATTTAATATAATTTATTTTTAGTTCCATTTGTTCTTTTTAAATATTCAGATCATGTTTGATGTCTTTCTGAGTGTGTTTTGTATTTGCATTTCTCTTAAAAGGTGGCTATCATCCAGTGAAAATTGGAGACCTTTTTAATGGACGGTATCATGTTATTAGAAAGCTAGGATGGGGTCACTTCTCCACAGTCTGGCTGTGCTGGGATATGCAGTAAGATATCTTTATTAGTTAATTTTTCTTGCTTTGTTCTTCTTGTATAATTATTCTTTTTATTCAATCGAATTCAAAGCTGTTTATCATACAGCAATCATCAGAGGGTGCCTTATTGTCTAACAAGCAAAAATTAATTTTTTGCCCTATTTTTCCCTCAGTTTTAATATCCACCCCAGATGTCATGCCTGGGTAGCACATGAAAACGTTGCCAATCCAGACTATACCTTGTGCTGTTCTGTTGCCTTCAGAGACCAATACAGTAGCAGCAGCCATCTTCCCTTTATCCCTTCCTGATGCCCAAGCACGTTGCCTCTGAATGTGAGTCCTGACAGCCCTGTCAGACAGCAGACTTAGGAGCCTATGTAATAAGCTGTGCATTAAAACTGTATACTAAAATTCGGTGCACAGTTTAACGCATGTACTAGAAAAAAATGTAATACCCAAAACACACTAACTCAAAAATAGTGTCTTCTGTACGTAAAGCATGATTTATGGGCATAAAACAAAAATTCTGCGCATAGGGAGGATAACTTTCAAATATCTCCACGCCATCCAATATACGTGCATATAGAGCCATATGGAGATCTACAAATGTATTTTATAACCCACGCATATCAGATATATACATATTTTATAATGTGCATATTTGTGCTTATGCTCGAATACATGAAGTGCTTTGAAAATGAGTATTTCAATGCATTGAACACACACACTTTTCCTTCTAATTTAAAAATATATGCACGTATATTTTTCCCATCGATAGCAGGGCTGAATTAGCCATGATGTCTGGCGGTGCTCATGACCCGAAGTAAGCGGAGTTTCCTCAGTGAGTCACAGAGCTTTGACTCTGTGTGGCTGCGCGGTTGGCTTCCTGCGCGATTCCCCTCTTCTCAGTTTCCTTCTTTTTTTCCGCGAGCCGTTTCACACGCAGGGTTTTCCTCTCAGACCTATTTTCCTTTTAGGAGATCTTGTTTGCGATGTTTGCCATTTTTTCGATCCAAGATGGCTCTGAAGCCATCTGAATTTAAATACTGCCAGTGTGGCAAAGTTATGTCCATCACTGATGGACATAACTATTGCTATATTTGTTTAGGCCTGGACCACGACCAAGTCTCATGTAGAGACTGTGGTCGTATGTCCCCAAGGGCCCAGCGCCAGCGCGCTGAAAAGATGAAGCATCTAAGAACGGGCTCTTTCGCCCCAACAACCTCCACACATTCTTCGCCGGGACCGGCAAAGAAAGGTAAAGCGTCCATGAAGAGAGCCTCCTTCCTTGGCTCAATTGAGCCACGCCGATTCAGGTACCAAGCCCGGGTTTGACAAACCCTTAGAGCCTCCCAAAAAAGCTGGGGCGCCAGCAGAGGTACCTCACTGGGACAAAACAGCCGTGGGTGTGTCAATCGGGCCACAGGACCCTGTTCCCGGTCGACCCCGCTCCCCGACGCCGAAGGACTCAACACAATCGAAGCATCAGAAAAAGTCGATGCATGGCACACCTTCGATGCAATCGACTCCATCGAAGCACATGGAGCGACCTGAGCATACAGCACATAAAAAACACTCGACGCATACGATGCACCCCAAACGTCTGGCGCATACCACAATGCATGCCACGCATGCTTCGACGCTACCAACGCAACCAGGCCAGGAACAACAACTACTGCTTCACAAGAAGTCTCACAGGGACAAACACACATATAGAGCCTCATCTACTCACTCTGGATGCTCTACAACACCTAAACGTCCACATGAAAGTTCAGATGTAGATATTGAGCTCCTTTCTGACCCTGATTCCCAATCTTCAAAGGTTGCATCAATCAGCAGAGGTTCTTTTTCGGATTTATCTTCGGTATCTCGCAGCAAAAGGTTATCTCCTCAGCTGCAAATACCCCTGGTGAAAAGAAAAAGACACAGATCATCTCCGGTTATTCCACCAACTCCTCAGCTCAGAAGAACGACTCCACAGGATATCTTGTTTGCTGCATTACCTACAAGACCATCCTCAATGCCGGGGCACTTACTCCCACAACCATGAAGCCTGGCATCCACAGCCATGATGAAAATTTTGCAAGCATTAAGTTCATTTTTTGAAGATCTTGAGCATGCAAAGTCTGATCTACCGGTAGAGTCTCCTCACCACACTCTACCTTCCTCGCCTGCTCCTAGACCTCCTACTTCAACCGACCTTCCATCACCAGCTCTCCCACGCAGCCCAGATTCACAAATCACCTCATCCTCCCCAAATTCCTCCACGAGAATGCCCTCTGACCCGCCAGAGGGTTTACCAGAGCCGTATTCACCACCGGAGGACCTCTCATACGCAAAATTCATTGAAGAAGTGAGAAATCTTCTTCATGTGGAGACAGGCAAAATTCCTGATCCCAGAGCTGAGATGCTGGGAATTCTTAAAATATTCGAGATGCCACCAGAACCAATGGCTTTACCTCCTCATTCAGTCCTTGATGGAGTCCTGCACAAGATGTGGGAACCCCTTTTTCCCACCACTGCCGCATCTCGTAAGACAGATTTAAAATACAGAATGAGAAATTCTGCCATTTATGACTCCACTCAACTTCCCCACAACTCCATCGTAGTTGAGTCTGCACTAGCAAAAGCAAAGCACTCCAAGATCCATGCAAACGCACCCCCGGGACGAGATCACAAATGCATGGACGATTTTGGCCAAAGAGTGTACCATTCAGCAATGTTGTCTACAAAAATACATCATCATCAGTTTTACATGACACAATATCTATATGAGTGTCTCCAAAGACTGCACCCTATTTGTCTGGCTGAGAATAACACCCTCCCACAGGCCTTCCTAGATATAGAAGTTCTCTGCCACTTACTTCGGTCGGTCTATGAGGCTTTTGAATCTTCTGCAAGAGCTTCCTCAACTGCCATAGCGGCCAGGCACCTTGCTTGTCTAAAGGCAAATGTGATTCATGAGGATGTTCACGAAAAGTTGGCAGATATTCCATGTATGGGGGATAACTTGTTTGGTGACAAGTTCGGGGAAATGGTGTCCCATCTAAAGGAGCAGAGCACGGCGGTACTTTCACCACCCCCTCTGACACACACATGGGCCTTTGAAGATTTTCCCATCCTATTGCAGGAGGTCCTATCCAAGAGCACCCTCTAGACCTTTTATACCTTACAGGTCTCAGCACTATGGTCAACCAAGACCTTCGTTGCAACCCCATCAATCAAGGGGCAGGCCGCATCAACAGCGACAACCTAAACAGATGGCTGCAGCTCCACAAAAGCAACCACCTGCTTTTTGAGTGCCAGAGAGCCACCCCCACCAGCATTCATAGGAGGACGTCTGTGCTACTTTTACAGCAACTGGGAGTCCATCACCACAGATCAATGGGTACTCAACATAATCAGGGAAGGTTATCGCCTGAACTTCTTGACTCTTCCATCCCTTTCCCATATACCTTCTCTTCGGAATACATCTTCCCACTTATCATCCCTCAATGCAGAAATTACGAATCTACTGATTCAGAAATCTATTCAATCAATCCCTCTTCAACAACAAAATCAGGGATTCTATTCTCAATACTTCCTAATCCCAAAGAAGTCGGGGGGAGGTCTCCACCCCATTCTGGATTTACGAAACCTCAACAAACATATCCAGAAAGAGAAGTTCAAGATGACCTCTCTCAAGAACATCTTACCGCTGTTACAGCCCAACGATTGGCTATGATCTATCGACCTGAAGGATGTGTACTCCCATATACCCATGCACCCATCTTCGTGGCACTAACTTTGTTTTCAAGTTCAGAACATGCACTACCAATACAAAGTTCTGCCGTTTAGCCTGTCCTCGGCCCCAAGAATATTCACGAAATGTTTAGCAGTGGTGGTGGCTCATCTCAGACAACTATCGATCCAGATATTCCGTTAACTAGACGACTGGTTGCTAGTGGCAGCAGATCCAAATCTGCTAGGTTCCGTGGCTTACACCAAGTCTGATAGTGATGCCATTTGCCAGCATAGTTATGTCTGGTTGAAGGCTTCCTGGATGCAATAAGGATATCTTCTACCTGCGAAGGTATGTGCGTATGCACGGTCAACCGTCTCCAGACACTGGGGTTTCTCATCAATTATGAGAAATCACACCTACAACCTACGCAAATCCTGCAATTCATGTGAGCTCTCATCAGTACCATAGAGGAGAGAGCCTACCTTCCTCAGGACAGGATGCAGATGCTTTCCGGCCTAGCGCAGAACTTATGCAGCCAAAATCAAGCATCAGCAAGCCAAGTTCTTCAACTTTTGGGCCACATGGCAGCAGCCATCCATGTAGTTCCCCACACGAGGCTGCACATGCGTCGCTTGCAATGGGGCCTCAAATCTCAATGGTCATAGTTCCTGCAACCCCTCAACTACAGAGTTCAACTCATCAAACCAATGAAAGCAGACATTCAATGATGGCTCTCTCCCAGCAACCTATCCTCAAGAGCTCCCTTCAGGTTGCCTCCTCATCAGCTAACGCTCACAATGGATGCTTCCAGGAAAGGTTGGGGAGCCCACCTCGACGACCTAAAAACTCAGGGACTTTGGTCTCCACGTACCAAATCAATCTCCTAGAGTTACGTGCAATCTGGAGGGCGCTTCAGACCTTCTTTTCTCAAGTCCAAGGGAAACGTCTCATGGTGTACACTGACAACCAAGTCGCCATGTTTTACATAAAAAAGAAGGAGGGTCCGGTTTATGAACACTGTGTTGAGAAGGAATTTGAATACTCCAAAGGGCGAGTTCAGCCCAGGTATCCCTCCAGGCCACTTACCTTTCATGTCTGGACAACGTAACGGTGGACCGCCTAAGCAGGGTTTTTCACCCACACAAATGGACTTTAAATCGAGACGTGGCCCACACCATTTTCCAAAAATGGGGCTTCCCAACAATCGACCTCTTTGCCACGGAAAGCAACCGTCAGATCGGATCTTTTGCTCCATCTACCCCAGCAAACTTCGGTATGCCCCGGATGCCTTCCTCATCCCATGGACGACGGGCTTACTATACGCCTACCCTCCCATTCCACTGATATCAAGGACAATTCAGAAATGCATTCAAGACATAGTGACCAAAACAAGAGGATCAGTGAACACCAGGAGTTCTTTGTTTTGCACAAAACATCATAAAAAGCCGACTCAGGCCGAGTTTCAAATAGCGAAACTTGGCCTGAGTCGGGCTTTTTATGATGTTTTGTGCGAAATAAAGAACTCCTGGTGTTCACTGATACTCTTGTTTTGGTCGCTATTGCAATTTTAGATCGGTTTCCGGTTTGCTTTTTTCAAGACATAGTGTACATGATCCTCATAGCTCCAGCATGGCCGAGACAACAATGGTATGCGTATCTCATGCAACTTTCCATACGCCCACCAATTCCGCTGGAGAACCATCCACGACTTTTAACACAGGAAGGAGGCTCCCTCCTCCATCCAATGCATCAATCCCTCCATCTGATGGCGTGGAGATTGAAAGGCAAATATTAACCTCCTTGGCCTACCTTCGCAGGTAGAAGATATCCTTATTGCATCCAGGAAGCCTTCAACCAGACATAACTATGCTGGCAAATGGCATCACTATCAGACTTGGTGTAAGCCACGGAACCTAGATCCATTCTCCTCCACTGAGAATCTTCATATGCTTTACCAAGCGGGATGAATTAGTCATGCGATCCCTCCCTCCTCCCTAGACAGTCCCACAAAGGACACTTAATTATTACCTCTCGCTTGGCTACAAAGAAACTGAGGAGAAGAGGGGAATCGCACGGGAAGACGACCGCGCAGCCGCACAGAGTCAAAGCTCTGTGACTCACTGAGGAAACTCCACCTACTTCGGGTTGCGAGCGCCCCCAGACAGCATGGCTAATTCATCCTGCTATCTACGGAAACACCGTTTACGGTAAGCAAACTCGCTTTTTATGTGCAAATAGAAAGTAGGTCGTGCTTGCGTAAAACCCAATTTGCGCGCGGAAGTTGGCATTTTTTAAAATATATGTGTGGAATTGAAATGACAAGTTTTCCATTTCCTCAACAAGTTTATCATTCCTTCTCCAGGTCATTGAATCATTTCTGGCTCTTCAGTTGGAATTCTCCCCAGTTCACCCCCCACCTCTCACCCACCCAGTAGTACACAATAAACAAGTCTGATATCAATTATGCAAGATAATTAAGGGATGTAAAATTGCTCAAGTAAGTTGCCAAATGCACATGAGCAAGTGTCCTATAAAATAGCAAATTATGAGCGTAACTTTTGGCCCCATCCTGGAATGCCCCATTCTGCCCCTTTTTTTCATGTGTTTATGTGTGCACAAAATGTGAAGTACAAGCGTACTTTCAGTGATTTTAAAATAGCAATAGCATGAGTACAAGCTACTTATGTGCATATATGATAATTTTACATGCATAAGTTCTTTGAAAATTCACTCCATAGGGCTCAATTTTTAAAAGATTTTATGCATGTAAATGGATTTTTGAAAATTGCTATAATATATGCTACTTTTATGCGTGTAAATCCTTTTGAAAATTAACTCCAAAGCATTTTCTCTGCGTATGAAACATACTTTATGCACAGAAAACTTGATTTTGCACAAAGGGGTAGATTTAAAAAAAATACGCACATGCATCCATGTGCGCGCACTATCCGGTGTGCGCACATGGGCGCATGATTTTATAACATGCGCGGGCCAACGCACATATTATAAAATTTGGGGCGGCGCACACAAGGGGGGTAGAATTAATCAAATTTGCGCGGCGA
Source organism: Rhinatrema bivittatum (assembly GCF_901001135.1). Lineage (NCBI taxonomy): Eukaryota > Metazoa > Chordata > Amphibia > Gymnophiona > Rhinatrematidae > Rhinatrema > Rhinatrema bivittatum. The sequence continues at coordinate 44,781,433 of NC_042623.1, read as the reverse complement.
CAAGATCGGTGCTCCCCCAGTTCCCTCCCCTGTCCGCTCCTTTGACTGGGAGGGAACTTTCCTTCCCCCTATCCTAACCTCCCTTTCCCTTCCCCTCCCTCTCTCCTCTCCTCCCCACCTTCTAAAACCCTTTTTTTTTTTTAACCTTTTATTTTGCAAGTTACTTCAGGGCTGGACCTGAAGTAACTTGCGCGCGCCAGCCGGCTGCCAGCACGAGGCTCCGGGACAGTGAGGAATGGTGCTGTCCCAACACGCCCTCGGGCCCGCTCCTTGCAGGAAGGCCGGCACCTATGCACATACCGGCCTTTATGAGTGCCGAGCCTTTTTTCAAAAAGGCCCAGCCACACACATAAAGGCTGGATTTTATGTGCAGGGGGATTTAAAATCCAGCCAAAATTGTTTTATGTGCATAAACTCGGTACACCACAAACTCCAGGTTCAGCCCAATAGACTAATATTAGACTGAGTAACTTTACAACAACTCTGACTAGGAGTTAAATTTCCAGTCTTATGTAAGCCTATGTGCCTCTCTGCACCAAAGAGTAATAGCCATTGCCTTCATTAAGATGAGATGTAAATGGAGGGGTGCTAATTTGTGCATATTTTTTTTTACATGCAAAACTCCTTTTTGCATCGGGAATAAAGTCTGCACACACAAAATGTGCGCACATTTGTGGATAAAACTGTGTGCACAGCCCAGCACGCCGTATTTAAAAGTACTACAGCCTGTACCACAGGCTGGCCCTAATGAACAACATTTTAAGACTCCTGTTAAATAGCATTGTGAGACATTCCAGCTAGAGTTGTGTCGGTCAAAGATTTTCGGTTTATTTTGGTGGGGATTTAGTTTGTTTTAATTCCATCTTTTTTGGTTGTTTCGTTTGCATTCCTTTTTGAAAGTTTACACATGAAGTTCTATAGTGGCACACACACAAAGTATTTTGTGCGTGCACATCGGATGTTGTGCACACAAATACATAAGATTTAAATTTAATTACCTGTACTTGCTTTTTCCACATTTGACCTCAAGGCACGTTATAGTTCAGATACTGTACTGAGACCTTACTTTCAAACTATACACATTACAAAATTTACGCTTGTAAATGGAGGTGCAGAGATTTTTACTAATATTTTATAAATTGTGCTGAGAGCTGCCCAGTTTATAAAATACTGCATAGCTCTGTGCATATGTTTCAGAACTAGTGAATATTTCCAGTGCAAGAAAATGAATACTTTCTCTACCTGTTTTATAAACATACGCATGCATATTCTAGGTGCATAGAAATATAACATGTATGTGTAATAACCCCATTTTATAAACAAAGGCAAGTATTTTATAAAACATGTGCATATACCATTTTGAAAGTATACATGTTCTTGAAATCACTAGTTCGCAGATAACTCTGCCAGTTCACCCAGTCCATCTCACATTCACCTAGACCCTCTAGCACTTCACCTTTAACCCGCACTAATTCACCCAAAAACTGCAGCCAACAGACATGTCCGATTTCACTTGCGCCAGTCAATCAGCAGGTATAAAAATGTATGAACATGTATATAACTCTTATAAAATAGCAATTACCAGATATACTTCTGAACCCTACCCTGGAATGCCCCTAACCTACCCCTTTTTTCCGCTGGTAAAATGTTCTTGCAAAATGAAAAATATACAAGTACTCTTGATGTTTATAAAATAGCATATCTGTGAGTACATGCTACTTACATATGTATATGCTATTTTTACACGTGAAACCCCTTTAAAAATGTACTCCTGTGTTGTACCTGAGGCAATGGACGATGAAGTGACTTGCCCATGGTAACAAGGAGCATCTGTGAAAGAACCAGGATTTGAACTCTGGCTTTCCTGAATATCAGCTTGCTGCTTTAACCACCAGGCTACTCCTCCACTCCAGTATGTGTGCAAACAAAGTGCTTTCTTTGCACACAACTATGAACTGCATGCAGAAACTTACGAAAATTAATGCAAATGAAAATTTTAATTCTGTTCCAAGTCATTGCTGATTAGGCTTTTTTGTTCTGAAAAAAATGTATTTATTTCAAACGAATGCACATCCCTAATTCCAGCTTTTGCTACGAGATTAATTTGGCACTTCTGAGTTTCTTGCTTGCAGAATTACAATTAATAACACCTTTTTCTTGTTCTCATATATCTAAATAAACATAATAAAAATTGAAAAAATGTACAGTGTTTTGCAGTATATCTTATTTTTTGTGGCCCAACCTGTCCTACTTTTACTTAGAAAATATGAATGATTACAGGATCATATTAATCTTTGGACTCTGCAAACACCTATTTGTTAGTCCTGTATGTGAAAAGATGGTTTGGATATGATTGAATGGTTGACTGTTGAAAATGTGCCCTGTTAAACATGTTAAACTGATTTATAAGATCTTTTTATTCAAATCTTAATATTTGAATATTGCAGAACAAAATTGGCTATGCTTTTGTTCTTGGGAGGCAATTTTTACCATATATTTATTTCTTAAAAGCAATGTTTAATAAAAATAATCGCAATAACCATTTAACAATTAACATGCCAATATTTTCCATTTTTTGTTACCCTTACATAAAAATCTCTTAGTACCATGCCCTTATTTTATATGATAATTATCTGACTTGAACAGATTGTCTGGTAATAAGGCAGTCTATAAATTCTTGTAAATAAATAAATATATTTTCATACTACCCAAATAGTTGAAAAGTCTGCGAGTACTTTTTACCTGCAGTCTTTCAACCAATTTTCAAAGTAAAAGCAAGAACTCCAAACCTTGCACAAGGAAAGAGTACCTCCTGTGGTTTGCACTGGCTTTATCTGCCAGTACTTTTTCCAGCCAAAACTACATACATAGTTTTAAAAATCCAAAACTATATGCGTAGTTTCTCCCCTGATTTAACCGCCACCCCGAAATGCCTCCATTGCAGTGGGGGCAAAAAATATGTGGATTGTGGAACTATGTGCATGTGTTCTTTTACCCATATACAGGGTGGACACTTTTTAGACAGCCGTCTGAGATGGGTAAAACACTTTGAAAACTGCTGCCATTTGGTATTAGTTTTAGATAAGGATTTCAGATGAAATTTGTTTGTTCCAGTGTTTCAAACGAAAGTAACGAATTTCCATATTTTCTAGTCTACAACTGCTGTATACTGTTCATCTTTTAGAGGAGTGCACAATATTTCATTTACTAGATAGTTTGCTAATAAAAGATGTTTATTTTCAAGGGGGAAAAGGTTTGTTGCCATGAAAGTTGTAAAAAGTGCCCAGCATTACACAGAGACAGCCTTGGATGAAATAAAATTACTCAGATGTGTAAGTACTATTCTTATATCTAAAGCTTACTACATTGATGGCAAACTAATGATTATTTTAATAACTATGGCAAATGCAATTTATTTAAACAATCCTTTAATTGTCCACATTTTAATCATGATTTGAAATATTACAGAATATGCTCAGGGTTGTACATGAAAAATGAAATGTAGTAGTTTATTATAAAGCATACGATTTACATTAAATTAGTCTCTTTTGATTTTCTTTTTCATCAGGTAAGAGAAAGTGACCCTGGGGATCCAAACAAGGTTATGGTTGTACAGTTAATTGATGACTTTAAAATTTCTGGAATGAATGGTATACGTATCCTTTTGCATATGTTAAATATATATAGTAGTAATGTTTAGTAATGAGAATATAGACATTTTTTCCCCCATTCATGCCTGTTTTAAAGAACATTTAACATCCCTTTATATCTTGAAGGCAAGACAAGTGATCTGACAATATATTTCAAATTCAGTATTAAAGTAGATTAATGAAGAATTATCCATGAGTCTTTTTAGGCTAAGGCTGCTATGGTTTGAACATTTGTGTTGTTTTTTTTTTTGTTAACATCCCATGTTAGATGATTGAAAAAGTGAAAAGGTTATCTGTTCTTAGGTTTCATTGTCTTGGTTTGGAGTCACCCTATATTAAAGAAGTTAATAGGGGCTGTGGGGGGTAGATCAAAGACACAGTGGAGTTCCTTTATTGACTCAGACACGTCTGTATCTGTCTTGCTCCCTTACAATCCCTTTCCAGAGATGGCATATGTTGAACAGGACAAAGATGCAAACCATACCGGCCAATGCAATATTGGCATGCAGAAAGCGAGTGCTCATGATTGAGCACCTGCTCTCCTAATACGCACCAATGCACCGGCGCCCGATGTAATATTTAAATAGGCTGCCATTGTAAAAAAGAGGCACTAGGGGAAATTATGCACCCCTAGCACTTCCTCAGTAGTGGGCACCTAGGAGAGGTGCCTGACAGCGGGTTAGGAAAACAGACGCTCAATTTTATGAGTTCCATTTTCCTGACCTGTGCACAGCCACAGATTAGGAAGATGGATGCTCGTTAGTTGAGCATTCCTTTTCCTAACCTGACTGCTGGCACATTTTATTTATTTTTTTTTTTTCAGGGTTCTCCTTTTTTGGTTCCTCCGACTTAATATTGACATTTTCTGCTTTTCTGTAAACTTTTTGGGCTCCTCAAGAATTATCGTCTGCTCCGGGGCAGGCATTAATTTTTTAGGGTAAAAATGTTCACGTCAGGTGAACATTGGTCTTTTTTGCATCGGGAGAAATAGCTTATAGCGCTCATCAGCATGATTTTACATGTGATGAGCACTATTAGCTATGTGCTCATTTGGACGCACGTTTTGGATGCGCTAACCCCAATTTTGCATCAGGGGTTAGGTATGTGTGTCCAAAATGCACAGCCAGTCGTGTGTTGAGCCGTGCACTGTGGCCAGTGCATGGTATTGCATTTACCTGAAGGAAGGAACAGAGGAAACAGACTATTTAGGACAAAGACAGCAGTAAGAAAACAAGGCAGGAGTTACCAGTTCCGGAGATGGTTTTCAGGGGTGATGAGTCAGACGAACTGAACGAAATCACTGTGAACCTGGAAGATGTAGTAGGCCAGATTGACAACTAAAGAGTAGCAAATCACCTGGACCAGATGGTATGCATCCTAAGGTTCTGAAGGAACTAAAAAATGAAATTTCTGATCTATTAGTTAAAATTTGTAACCTATCATTAAAATCATCCATTGTACCTGAAGACTGGAGGGTGGCCCAATATTTAAAAAAGGATCCAGGGGCGATCTGGGTAACTATAGACCAGTGAACCTGAATTCAGTGCCGGGAAAAATAGTGGAAACTATTCTCAAGATCAAAATCGTAGAGTATATAGAAAGACATGATTTAATGGGACACAGTCAACATGGATTTACCCAAGGGAAGTCTTGCCTAACAAATCTGCTTCATTTTTTTGAAGAGGTTAATAAACATGTGGATAAAGGTGAACTGGTCGATGTAGTGTATTTGGATTTTCAGAAGACGTTTGACAAAGTCCCTTATGAGAGGCTTCTACGAAAACTAAAAAGTCATGGGATAGGAGGCGATGTCCTTTCGTGGATTACAAACTGATTAAAAGACAGGAAACAGAGAGTAGGATTAAATGGTCAATTTTCTCAGTGGAAAAGGGTGAACAGTGGAGTGCCTCAGGGATCTGTACTTGGACCGGTGCTTTTCAATATATATATAAATGATCTGGAAAGGAATACGACGAGTGAGGTTATCAAATTTGCGGATGATACAAAATTATTCAGAGTAGTTAAATCACAAGCAGACTGTGATTTATTATTATTATTATTATTTAAACATTTTTATATACTGGCATTCATCGTGGACATCATGTCGGTTCACAGTAAACAGGTTAAGTTTGGAATTACATTACAGGAAGACCTTGCAAGACTGGAAGATTGGGCATCCAAATGGCAGATGAAATTTAATGTGGACAAGTGCAAGGTGTTGCATATAGGGAAAAATAACCCTTGCTGTAGTTACACGATGTTAGGTTCCATATTAGGAGCTACTACCCAGGAAAAAGATCTAGGCATCATAGTGGATAATACTTTAAAATCGTCGGCTCAGTGTGCTGCAGCAGTCAAAAAAGCAAATAGAATGTTAAGAATTATTAGGAAAGGAATGGTTAATAGAACGGAAAATGTCATAATGCCTCTGTATCGCTCCATGGTGAGACGCACCTTGAATACTGTGTACAATTCTGGTCACCGCATTTCAAAAAAGATATAGTTGTGATGGAGAAGGTACAGAGAAGGGCAACCAAAATGATAAAGGGGATGGAACAGCTCCCCTATGAGGAAAGGCTGAAGAGGTTAGGGCTGTTCAGCTTGGAGAAGAGACGGCTGAGGCGGGATATGATAGAGGTCTTTAAGATCATGAGAGGTCTTGAACGAGTAGATGTGACTCGGTTATTTACACTTTCGAATAATAGAAGGAGTAGGGGGCATTCCATGAAGTTAGCAAGTAACACATTTAAGACTAATCAGAGAAAATTCTTTTTCACTCAACACACAATAAAGCTCTGGAATTTGTTGCCAGAGGATGTGGTTAGTGCAGTTAGTGTAGCTGGGTTCAAAAAAGGTTTGGATAAGTTCTTGGAGGAGAAGTCCATTAATGGCTATTAATCAATTTTACTTAGGGAATAGCCACTGCTATTAATTGCATCAGTAGCATGGGATCTTCTTAGTGTTTGGGTAATTGCCAGGTTCTTGTGGCCTGGTTTTGGCCTCTGTTGGAAACAGAGGCCAAAACCAGGCCACAAGAGCCTGGTTTTGGCCACAAGAGCCATCAAGCCACAAGGCCACAAGAGCCATCAAGCCCAGCCTATATGCTGGGCTTGATGGCTCTTGGTCTGACCCAGCATGGCAATTTCTTATGTTCTTAAAGAAGAAAATGAGAAAAAGGAGTGAGAAAAATCATCATAATCACAATGTATCACAAAAAGAAAAATGTAAAAATATCAGAGATTGTATAGAAAAATAAAGAGAAGATGTTAAACAGAAGATAAAAATAAAGAGAAGATGTTAAACAGAAGATTTAAATCACTGCTTTCAGAGCATGATAAATCCCATGCATTCTAATCAGGGACTAGTTAATTAGTCAAATGTGGAATCAGAGACCCACATCAGAATATCTAGGAGGGTTGTCAGCAACTGCAGGTTCAGGCTCTGACCATAACAGAGAACTAGTGAAGTATGAGAAGAACATACATGAAGTGCTGGTCTTATGCACTGCTACTCTTGTTTCTTCTTGATACCTTTTGATTTCTTAGTGGGAGTGCACAGAAGGGAAACCAGTAGATTGCAGGAGGCGGTCATAGCAGCAACACAGGAGACATGAACACTTTCTGCCTTTCCACTCCATAGCCTTTGTCACCCTTCTGTTGGTTCAGTATTTAAGTTGCTATAGGTAAAAAAAAATTAAAGGGGAATGTGGAAGAGAGAGAGCAAGGGAATGGAAGGGGAGAGAGTAAAAAAGGCAGAAGAGGAAAAGAAAACAAAAGGGGAAAGGAGGCATGAGAGCAAATAGAGAAGGAGTGAGATAGTAAAGGTATGGAGGGAGGATATACATGGGGGAGGAGGAGATAGATGAAAGCCTGGAGAGAAACGTCAGACAGTGCTGGTCTTTGGGTAGGGTGCGCTGAGTGGTGGCCCAGGGCATGGAATGGCTAAAGAGGTTAGGACTGTTCAGCTTGAGAAAACGACTGAGCAGTGCTGGTCTTTGGGTAGGGTGCGCTGAGTGGTGGCCCAGGGCATGGAATGGCTAAAGAGGTTAGGGCTGTTCAGCTTGGAGAAAACGACTGAGGCAGGATATGATAGAAGTCTACAAAATCATGAAAGGACTTGAACAGGTAAATTTGAAATGGTTATTTACTCTTTCAGATAATACAAGGATTAGGGGGCACTCCATAATGCTAGCAAGTAGCACATTTATTTTTTTATTTTCTTTTTCTTTTTTCTTTATGTAATGTAAAAACAAAAAACAAGAATAATCTTGACATCATATGGGTATTACAGGAGCCAAATAGAATCTCAACAGAGAAAATAAGGTTAAGCAAGCACATATTTATATCCATCTACTCCTAGTCCTCAATACAGGTTCCCCCCAAGTAAACAGTGGCTTATAACCACCTAGGAAATTAACAGCACATAAAGCATAGGAATCTATACATAGAGGTCTAAACATCGATCATTGTGGGATCAGGAGGAAACGGAGCCTGCAGAGCCTTCAGAGGGGAAAGCAGGGCCTGCGCGATTGGCGCCGGAGACCCGCCGGGGTAAGACTTGTTAACTTTCACTTACCCACAGCCGCCGCCAGCATCGACCACGAGGCAACCCCTGCCTCCCCCCGCTGACTCCTCCGATCTGGGCTTCCTCCTCCCTTCACCAGCAACCAATCCAGCGCGCAGATGCCGACACCGAGCATCCAATCGGGGGACAGCCCCGATTGGTCTTTAAATCCAGCGGCGCTGCTAGGCGCCGCGCGACAAAGGGGCAGGCCCCTTTGTGCCCCCCTTCATGCAGCACCGTAGGGCTGCCTCCAAACCTTCCCTCTTCTTGCCCCAGCCACCACGGACAACTGGCGCTCTATACAATTCTCCATTGATCAATCCACATATCACTAGCCTCCCCTACCTGCGATCTTTTTAACCCATCTTCAGAAAAACCTAGACCTGGAAACCGGGAGACTAGGCTACTCAGCAGATCTTCGAGCCTACCAGGGTAAGCCACCCTCAGTCTCGCGTACACCACCAAGGTCTCGAACACCGCCCACGAGCCCTGCAGACGTTACAAGCTACACATATTTCATCCTCCACAATTCCAAGACCTCTACACTACTCTACTCGCCTCCAAATGCCCCAACAGCCCACAATGAACTAAGATTCAGACTCAGTCTCTGACTTTTCCCCACTCTTCAGGATCCCATCCTTCTCATCGTACATCTCCCCCAGCCCTACTTTGGTTCTAGTGCGGCCATCCCCTCTACAGGATCCTTCACCACAATCTTCGCACTATCTCCACCTTCTGTGGCAAAATGCACCCATTCGCTATCCCTATCATCAGGAACAATTTCAGAATCCATACGAAACTTATGTCTCCAACTACCACACATCAACAAAGGCTTATTCCTATAATGATCTCTCCACTCACTCAATTTCTTGGTCTCTCACTCTTCACTCTAACCCTTTTCAATGCTCAGTCGCTCTCTAAAAAAACCCACATTCTCAATGACTATCTGATTGATGTTAACCCAGACATCTGTACAATCACGGAAACGTGGCTTAAACCCACAGACACAGTTCTACTGAATCAACTCCCCACTCAATCTTACGACTTCTTTTCAGTCCCCAGACCTAAAAAAAGAGGTGGAGGCCTCCTCCTAGCCGCAAAAAAAGGTTTTGGCTTAACCCTCCAACCTACTAATTCAACAACAAAGCTGGAATTCTCCTTCTTCAAATCTGCCTCATATACTCCCCTCCAGGAGCCCTAGAATCAGATCCCTCTCCCTTGATCGAGCTCTTAGCCAAACATATTAACGCTGACAAACCAGCCATAATTCTGGGAGACTTTAACTTACATGTTGACGCCTCCCCCCGATCTCACAACTGCGAAACCTTTCTCTCCTCCCTTACTCTTATGGGTTTCACTCAAATTATAAACAGCTCCACGCACAAAGCAGGCCACACATTGGACCTCATCTTCATCAACGATAACATCACCATTGTCTCCAATCCCACCTGCTCCCCAGTCCCCTGGTCGGACCACCGGATCATCTCCACATCCCTAGAAATCAAAGAGCAGCCACCTCTATCCTACCCTAAAACCTCCATTCAATACAGGAAACTTTGCTCTCCAGACCTTCTCAGCGAGCAGCTCTCAAAGGAATTATCACACCTAGACCTCTCAGACGCAAGCGCAGCTACTACCTCATGGATCAATATCACCACCAAAATAGCAAACCAGTTCTGGCCCGTCCACTACCAAAGATGCTACAACCCTCCCCAGACAGCAGGAACCTTGGTTCACACCAGAAGGCTAAAAGTCTCAAAACAAGAACTAAGAAGAAGAGAACAAAGGTGGAGAAAAAAACCCCTCCACCACAATGCAAGCTACCTACAAATTGCTCCTAAACATCTACAGAAACGCCATCCTCAGAACAAAGAAAGATTTCTACTCAAAAAAAAATCACAACTTCATCTTTGATTCTAAGGCACTATTTTCCTATGTTTCATCTCTCACCAAACCCTTCCCCCCCCCCCCCCCCCCCCCCATCATCCCAGACAACCAAGCTCTTAACAAAGCCAGTGAACTGGCCAATTACTTCCAGAAAAAAATCACCACCCTGACCGATCTACTCTCAATCCCCCGCCTATCTCTGCGTTTGTGATCCTGCCTCAACCTACCGCAAGTCTGGAATCCTTCAAGCCCACTTCCTCTCTGGAGATAGTAAATATTCTCAAGAAACTCAAACCTTCCTCTCACCCCTCGGACCCACTACCCACGAACCTTTTCATCTCCATCCCAAACACTATTTCCAAACCTATCTCAGAAATCATAAATATCTCCCTAAGCCAGGGCCTAGTATCAAACCAGCTAAAGCTTGCAATTCTCAAACCTCTATTAAAAAAACCCAAACTTGTCACCTACAGACCCAGCCAACTTCCGCCCCATTGCCAACTTACCTCTGATGGCAAAACTGATGGAGAAAATAGTTAACAAACAGCTTTCGGAATATCTGGAAGAAAACAACATACTCGTCCCGATGCAGTACGGATTCCGCAAATCTCTGAACACCGAATCTCTCCTATTATCACTCACAGACACCATCCTCATGAATCTGGATAACAGTCAATCCTACCTTCTTGTTCTATTAGACCTATCCTCAGCTTTTGCTACGGTAAAAAACACAATTCTTTTAGAACGACTTGCAAACATTGGCATCAAGGGAGCTGCCCTCAGCTGGTTTAAGTCCTTCTTAGGCAACAGGTTCTTTAAAGTTAGGATAAACAATAAGGACTCTCCTCCCGTCCGCTCAGACCAAGGTGTCCCCCAAGGATCTTCCCTCTCTCCCACTCTTTTCAATATATACCTTCTCCCACTCTGCCAGTTACTCGCTAATCTTAAGCTAACTCACTACGTCTACGCGGACGATGTTCAAATTCTCATCCCAATCACAGATTCCCTTCACAAAACCTTGGCCCATTGGAATGTCTGTCTGCAGTCAATCAAGGACTTACTCGCCAGTCTCAACCTAGTTCTCAATTCCAACAAAACTGAGATGCTCATCATCTCTCATGACGACACTTACATCCGGCTCAACCCTCCAAGCTCTTCCCAACCCACAACCCCTATCCCAATCCTTCCACCCGCTGTCAAGGACATAGAAACCTGGCTAGACAACCAGCTAAACCTAAAAAAATTCATAAATAACACCACTAAGGAATGCTTTTACAAATTGCAAGTCCTCAGAAAGCTTAAACCACTCCTTCACTTCAACGATTTCCGTCTTGTGCTACAATCTATCATCCTATCCAAGATTGATTACTTTAACTCCCTCTTGCTCGGCATCCCTACCAACTCCATCAAACCACTACAGATGGTACAGAACGCCGCCGCCAGTATCCTCACTAACACCAATAAAAGAGATCACATCACCCCCATCTTACGTAGTCTTCACTGGCTGCCCGTCAAATACAGGATTCTATTCAAAGTGCTCACAATCATACATAAAGCAACGCACAACCTCTCGCCACTCTTTTTAAGCACCGAACTTAGACCTCACACGTCAGCCAGATCCATCAGAAGTGCATACAAAGCACACTTTATGCCCCGCCAGCAAAAACTTCAAGAAAAAAGAGGGCTCTATCTACAGCTGGCCCTCACCATTGGAATGCTCTCCCCCCTGACCTACGACTGGAACCTTGCCACTCGACCTTCAAAAAAAATCTTAAGACTTGGCTCTTCCTCCAAGCTTTCCCCAACACTTAATCTTTGCCTTGGTTTTTAACAACAGTCTCGCCCGTCCCATCTCTTCCATCCCTCTCCCTTTTGTTCTCGATGCTAATCCCTTCCGATTCCATGAAGTATATTTATTTTCCCCGCATTTGTCTCCTGTTTCTTGTTGATTGTACATCAATCATACGAGGCGGTCATCCAGACCGGTTTCACTGTTTCTCCCTGTACATTACCTCCAACTCCTCTGCCTGCTCCCAACTCCTTTTCCACAAGTTTTATATACCCATTGTATCAGCTCTAATTTTCTATGTACCAGTTGTACCAGCTGTACCAGTTTAATATTCTACTGTTTTATGTACTGCCTTTGAGCGAAGTTTTCTGTTTATTGTAAACCGAGGCTATCTATATCTCATATAGGAACCGCAGTATATAAAAATAATAAATAAATAAATAAATAAATAAAATCAAGCGGAAATGGAAGGTTCAACAGAAGTATTTTGGACCACCTTGTCACTCAAAAACATAAACGATTGAGAAGGCACAAAGAAAGTATAGGAAAGGCCCTTATACTGAATGTAACACTTGCAGGGAAATTTTAAAGAAAGTAAAGCCCCAATCTGGAGTAAGAATCAGTAATTGTTTTCTCTTCTTTTGAGTCTGTCTTGATACATCTGGAAAGACCCTAACATTCAAATTAAGAAAAGTAACAGAACGATACCTAAAAAGCAATCTGAGAATCCAATCGAAGTCTGGTTCCAAAATAAGAGTCACAATTATTATTACAGATTCAACCAGATCTGTCTCTGAAGTCTCCAAGACTTTAGAAATATCCAACCTAGATGGTTGCAACAGTTCCATGGCTTGATTTTCAGTATGAACCTCCGCTTCCTTGTTGAATGGAGGTAAATAAAATGATTTAGGCAATGGCGGAACCGCTTGTTCCAAGACTTTGAGAACCTCGACTAGATATCTTTTAAACATATCTTTAGCAGATATTTATTTATTTTATTTATAACTTTTTTATACCGAGGTTCAGGTAACAGAGTTACTTATCACTCCGGTTTACATTCTAACAGGCAATAAATAATGATAATAATATGTCTTACAAAGAACAAGGAGGAGAATAACTTGGAATAAACATAACTAGGAAAGAAACAAAGTGTGCAGGTAGAAAGAGGTGGCCTTGAGGGGATTCAATCCAAAGGGGAAGTTGACTAAAGGAGGAGGAGAAGGAGAAGATAATAAGGTTGAATAAACATGAGAGTGGGCCCTGTGTAGGGACAGTTTGTGGAAGCTGTGAAGCAGCTTGAAATTATGGGAAAGCTTTGCTGAATAACAAAGTCTTGAGTCTTTTTTTAAACGTGATTGTGCAAAGTTCCAGCCTGAGCTCAGGTGGGAGAGAATTCCATTGCTTGGGGCCCACGGTGGAGGGTGATCTTTTTCTTAAGGATGTTTTAATAGGAGGTGCTTTCAGCGTACCTCTCTGTGCTAATCTTAGCGGACGGGAAGAGGTGTGAAGTTGAAGAGGAATTCTGAGGTCCAGTGGTGTGTTGTGGTGAATGGCTTTGTGGATGATGGTTAATAGTTTGTAGAGGATTCTGGATTTGACTGGGAGCCAGTGAAGCTTCTTTAGAATAGGAGTTATATGGTCCCTTTTGTTGGACTTTGTGAGAATCCTTGCAGATGCATTTTGTAACAACTGGAGAGGCTTTAGGGCATTGTCAGGAAGGCTGTGAGGCACTTTAGGGAAATTTATAAAGTGTAGATTCTTACCCCACACATAGTTTTCAAGGTTCTCCAATTTATTATTTATAACCTGATTTTCTTTAATAGAAAGTTCTTGTAGATTTTTAAAATATCCAATTTCTTTTATTATCCCATCCATCTGTTTTAAGATGGAAGTATTGGAACTCTCTAGTTCTTGTATCATATTTTCATTTGCATTGGTTTTAGATAAAATAGAGTTTATGAAATCGAGGCATTAAGACCTTCAGTTGTCTCCCAGATTGAGTCCAAGGTAATCTGAGGGGGCCTTGCCTGCATAAGTTGTCTTGCAATGGTCAGGGCATCCATAGCCGGTGTCAAAGCAGATGGAAATCTTCCTGAATCAAAAACTTGAGTTCCCAAGAATAATGAGTCAGCCAACACCCCAGGGGAAACACCCCCTCATCGACCTTCTCTCTTTTCTGACGCGCTCCCTGTAAAGGATTCACCGGCAACGGCATCATCAGCTTGTGCCCGGTCCGCACCAATTCAGAGACCTGAAGGGCTGCAAGGTTAGCTGGAGCAGACCTCACGATCGGGGAAAGAGAGATTGATAAGCCAAGGGGAGAGATCTCTGCAGCTTCCTCAGTCTCAACCCCCCAACGTCTTCACTCCCGATTGATCTCCCATGTGCACGACATGGGTGTCCGTTGGACCAATGGACAAGGGCCAATCCTCTCCTTCCCCCTATGTTTGCAGCCAGTATGAGGCATATCAGTTGAAAAAGGAAGCAAAAAGAAAGAACACGCACACTGCAAGTGCCTTTTTGCACATTTTGGATTGTGAGCAAATAGCACATTTAAAATAAATCAGAGAAAATTCTTTTTCACTCAATGCACAATTAAGCTCTGCAGTTAGTTGCCAGATGATGTGGTTAAGGCACTAGTGTAGCTGGGTTTAAAAAAGATTAGGATAAGTTCCTGAAGCCCAAATCCATAGACTGCTCTTAATCAATAGGGAGCAGTCATTGTTGTTGCCAGCATTAGTAGCATGGGATCCATTTAATGTTTGTGTACTTGCCAGGTACTTGTGACTTGGATTGGCCACTGTTGGAGACAGTACACTGGGCTTCATGGACCTTTGGTCTGACCCAGTATGGTATATCTTATGTTCTTATGAGCTGAGGGGAACCCTGGGTGCTGCTGGCAATGCATGTTATGCTGATCTGGAGCACTGAAGAAAATGAAGAGCTGGTACAAAGCCAATTTTCACCCAGGGCACCATTTGTCCTAGATCTGGCCCTGCCACTAAACAGAGGAGGACCCTCCAGCCTGCGGTAGTCCTGAAAAGAGTAGCAGACAGTACAGTTGATGGAGTAGAAGATGGGGCCCTGCACAGAGAAAGGAGGAAGAGGCGTACAGGCAGACATAAGAGATTTAAGAGAAGCTTGTTAGAATCTGTTAGAATCTGTTCCTCCAGAGGGGAGGAGTTAGCAATCTGTTATAATATGCTCCGCCAGAGGGGAGGATTAGCAATCTGTTATGATCTGCTATGCTGATGAGAGGAGCAAGCAGATGAGAGTTAGCAGTCTGTTGTGCTCAGCTCCTGAAGTGGGAGGAGTGAGCACTCTAATGTAAATAGGTGAATCCTTGGGCCGATGGCAGATGACAGCGCCCCCAGGAGGATATCCTGAGAGTAACCACCGGCTAGGCTTGGGTATGGAGACAGACACAGACAGTTCTTTATTAGACAGGTTAGTAGAACCACCAGAGGTGGCAGTAGTGAACTGATGTGCCCGGCAGGGCTGAAGTCCCTCAGATACTGGAACTGCAATCCCAGGGTAGCTGAGCTGTAGAGAGACTAAAGATAGTGAGTAGACAGGGTATGCTGTATACATAGCCAGTAGTAGATGACACACTCACATAGATTCTTAAGAAGGCTCAGTAGTTGGAAAGAGTTAGGCCCTCGAGGAGCGGGTACCTGGGTCCAGGGAAAACTCAGAGAGCGATGGAAACTCACAATTTTCTGTATCTGTAATGGCTTCCAGGCAGTAGAGAATCTTCAGTGTATTCAGGAACATGGGCCCTCGAAGAGCGAGTACCGGTTCCTATCTGAAATAGTAACTCACAAATGTCTGTTCTTGCGATAGCTTCTAGACAGTAATCTTCAGAGTGTTTAGGAATATGGGCCCTCGAAGAGCGAGTACCAGTTCCTATCTGTAATCTGAAATAGTAACTCACAAATGTCTGTATCTGCGATCGCTTCCAGGCAATTGAGAGTCTTCTGGGTGTTCAGGAACATAGGCCCTCGAGGAGCGAGTACCGGTTCCTGTCTGCAATCTGAAATCAAGAAAAGAGAGCGAGGCCCCCGAGGAGCGTGTACCCCTGGTAAGTCCGAGGAGGCAGAGTAGCGTAGAGAGAAGTGGGTCCAGATGAATCCCCGCAACCAATCCACCTTGCTAACTCAACTCGTAAGCGCAAGTGAAGACCTTTTATGTTGGAAGTGGAGGACATCAATACAGGGGGACGCCCCTGAGGTTCGCTCCCTTGCTGGTACATACTTCGGAGTGCGCTCGCGCCCTATGTCATCATGAACATGGCGGATCTGCAGCGTCGAGCCGGTCTGGGGACGCCGGGGAGAAGCGGCATGGAGACGCAGCGGCAGCAAGCCGTCCATCAGACCCGGAGGGAGTCGCCACAGAGGTAGAGAGGGTGGAGCGAGGGCGAAGAGCAGCCACGAGCGCAACAAAGCTATGGAGGGGAAGATGGTACTAGTGAGGAAAAAATCTAGGAGAGAGATGAAGCAAGGTGGTGGTCAACATTCTTTGCCAGAAATTGCTGTGTAGGCACCAATGCACCTTTCGCACCTAGCTGCAGGAAAGGCATGTGAGCACCTACACAGTTATTTCAGGCTATATCCTATGTACTAGAAAACCCTGGATGCATCTTCATCGCTCCCCCACCAATACTTTTACCCACTACTAATCTTATGTATGAAGAAAACTCCTATAGTATGACTCTTGCCTACTGAAACAGTAAATAGCAATTATTTTTGTAAATCACTCCTAATTAAACAGAGCAAAATCAGGTGGTAGGCATATGGTTTAGCTGCTTATAGAGTTCATTGTAATGATTTTCAGCAGTGGTTGGAGGACTGATACGGGTCTTCTTTGTCATATACATTATAACCTTGCTGAGTTAACCCATAGCATATGCAACAGTGCTGCAGCTCATGAGATTTAATTTCAGTGTTTTTGTCTAACAGAGGCAGCAGGGATCAGATACACCAAAGAAGCATCATGCTTGAGTTCAGGAAGGAATAGAAGACTATCATCAATGCTCCAGTGATGATGAGAGCTTCAAAGGAAATAACTCTCAAGACTAGCTATTATTCCTAAGTAGCCTTGACATGAGGGTCTGAGAAAGGGGGACAATTGAGATTGGGGGACAGTTGAGAAAGTAGGAGAAATTTTAGCACAGTGCTGTGTGTGGCTATCAGATGAATATGGGGACAAGAAAATGTGGTCAAATTTTTATGTTTGTTAACTCGCTCAGTATTCAAGTATATTCCTGAATTTTGAATATTTTTTTTTTGCTTTGTTAAACCACCACTGATATTTTTGTAGGACTAGTTTTAATTATTTCTGTATAGTAATTTAACTGTTTCTTATCTTCCTGATAGACCAGTCATTTTGTATGGTATTTATCCCTCCTCCAAGTTGGAGACAGAGGACACACCTTTTTATGACCTCACCCTGGGTTATAAGGAAGGTGTGGTCCTGGCCAATCCCATATTTATATTGTACATTTGTATATAATTAACCCCCTCTATCTCTCTTTATTTCTTACAATCCCAGTTCATTAGCCCTTGTTAATTGTAACTGCTTCTTTTCATCACGTTTTATTATGTTTTTTGGTTGTATTCTTCGCACCCCTGTTTTCTGTAAACCGACATGATGTGAACGAGTTCATGAATGCCGGTATAAAAAAACCTTAAATAAATAAATAAAATAAATAATCTGTCTCTTGCAGTTGTGACACAGAGACAGTCTCAGCTCCTAGAGCCTTGGCCTGGTTGAGCACACGACTCCCGGGCTACCAGCCTCTTGGAGCTGACTTCCCCAGATGGCAGTCATCTCCTGGATTAATTTCAATTCGAACCTGTGGTAGAGAAGACAGCCTAGTGAATCTCTCAGGTCCCACACAATGTGGCACTGATGAGTACTCTTGCAGGGTGGCTTCCCCCTCCTCACCACCAGGATGTGAGGTTGGGCTGTCCCCCATCCTCATGCTTCTACTACCTACCTCTCTGTCTTTCTGTAGCTTTCAGAAAGCAGTTTCTGGATCCTCAAGAGCCCGGCAGCCAAAATAAAAAGCAAAGCCTGCAAGATTCTCTCTCTGTCCCTGTTTCTCCCCCTCCCCTCTATCTCTGTCCCTGTCAAAGGAACAGCAGAGGTAAGTGGAAGCCATGCCTATCTAGCAATAGCCAGTTACTCTCTGGAGGTGGTAAGTAGCAGTTGTACTGCGTACCTCAGTCGGGTGGAAATCTCAAAGTTAGGGCTGCTTGGTATCTGGTATTTGGGCATGCACACAGCTATGGAAAAGCAGCAGCTGAGCGTATTTATGTACTTCAGGGGAGGGGAAGCTCTACTCTCCGCAGTTGTGCTGTTTCCCTGTTTGTTTCTAGGGCATTACAGGTATACATGTCTAATTTTGTAATATATAAGGACATGAGACTTGCCGTACTGGGTCAGACAAAGGGTCCATCTAGTCCAGTATCCTGTTTCCAGGTCACAAGAACCTAGCAGGATCCCAAGGGGTAGATATGAAAGAAAGAAAGAAATACAAATTTTCCACCTTTCAGACACTTCAAAGTGGATTACATTCAGGTACTGTAGAACATAAGAACATGCCATACTGGGTCAGACCAAGGGTCCATCAAGCCCAGCATCCTGTTTCCAACAGTGGCCAATCCAGGCCATAAGAACCTGGCAAGTATCCAAAAACTAAGTCTATTCCACGCTACTGTTGCTAGTAATAGCAGTGGCTATTTTCTAAGTCAACTTAATTAATAGCAGGTAATGGTCTTCTCCTCCAAGAACTTATCCAATCCTATTTTAAACACAGCTATACTAACTGCACTAACCACATCCTCTGGCAACAGATTCCAGAGTTTAATTGTGCGTTGAATGAAAAAGAACTTTCTCCGATTAGTTTTAAATGTGCCACATGCTAACTTCATGGATTGCCCCCTAGTCTTTCTATTATCCGAAAGATGTTGCTATCCAATATAGAGGCATTAGCACAGTAACTTTAAAAAAAAAAAAGGGGGGGGGGGGGGAGGGATCTACACAAAATTAAAAATTTGGAATTGGAACGGTCTAAATTGTGAGTTCTTTTAGCTCTTGAGGTTCAGTATAAATTGGACTTGACCAAACAAACATATTTTGAACTAGCAAATAAACTCAGCAAACTGTTAGCATGGAAATTGAAATGTCTACAGCTTCAGATTCAAATCTTGAATGTTAAAGCTTAAAGAGAACCATGGCTGTATACTAGTGAATGACCACACTACTATGTATCCTCTGCTTCAGCTCGACAAGATGGATCAGCTGTTCGGGTCGAGGAAGTCCAAGGCATCAGCATCAGTGGACCTTGGAGCTGCACCGATGGACACCACTCCATTGATATCAGTGGGACCGTCAGTGATATCGGTGGATAGAGGCATCGGAGACCACCATTGTTGATCTCCTCCAGGCCAAGGACACCATGTTCATTGTCTTCGGCATCGGGAAAATACCAGACCGAGCATTGAGGGAAGCCTAAGAAGCATCGATGCTAGTCCCTGTTGATGCCAGATGCAGGGATGCACCAGATTTTACCATGATGCCCTCAAAGTGATCCCACGGTGAAGAGTGCCCATTCTCTATCAGTGCCGGGGGTCTGCAGTGGTCTCCACTGGACTGGTGCCAGTCACCAATCCACCTCATGGGTCCGAAGAAGATCTGGCCACCCCTCCTTCCTCCCAGTTTGTATTGGCATTGGCAACGTTTGAGGAGGAGCTGGAGCATCAAGTTCAGCTGGTGGTGGATCAGGCACTGCAGGGTATAAGACCTGTGGCACCGAAGGCACCAGAACTAGTGCTGCCCGTCATCCTACTGCTGCTGGAAAAGCACAACATGGTCATTGGTGCATACTGACCCAGCTAGTCGGTTCTCGGGAAGGCACCAGTGCCCAGCGGAGCACCAAGGCCTCCCCCTATCAATACTGTGGTCGTTGCCAGTTCCTCTGAGGAGGAAGCTCCACTGAGGCCAGCAGAGATGCCAAGGCCTGTAGGCCCCCCCATCCAGTTCTACCGGTGTCTGCACCTCTGGACGAAGGCCAAGTACCTAGGGCCCCATCCCCTGTAGCATACAGTTAGGATGAGGGTCCCTGTGACCCCCTGGGTGGATGATCCGACGGAATCCTCCTCCAAGGACTCTGATGGTCTCTGATGGTCTCCAGCCAATACGAACTGGAAGGAAGTCCCCACTTTAAGACTTGACCTTCGCAGAGTTTGTGAGGATGATGACTGAGGCATCCCATTTCAACTTTTGACTAAGGAGGATACCAGGCACAAAATTCTTGAGATCCTCTAGTTCATGGAGCCTCCTAAGGAGATTGTGGCAATCCCAGTACACAAGATCCTTAAGGAATTGCTGCTGAGGATATAGGTATACCCCTCACAGTGCCTCCCTTTAACAAGCATGCAGATGGGGTCTACCTCATCCAGAAAGCTGCCGGATTTGATGTGTCAGCTCCCTCAGCAGTCGGTGGTGGTCAAATCCACCCTCAAGAGGGCCAAGCACTCTCGGACCCACTCCTTGGTGCCCCTGGGGAAAGACCACAGAGCGATGAACGCTCTTGGGAGGAAGATGTTCCAGGGCACCATGCTTATTGCTTGCATTTCTGCCTACCAGCTCTACATGAGCCACTAGTCACAGGACATCTGGAAGCAGGTTCAAGAAGTGGCCAAGCAGCTGCCTCAAAAGCAGCAGGACACCCTCATGTCACTGGTGCACAGCGGTCTGGAGTGCAGGAAACACAAGATCCATGTGACCTACGATGTTTTCAAGATGGCAGCAGGAATTGGTGCCCGCAGTATGGCATGGCTGTGGGCCTTGGATCTCTGACCAGAGGTACAGGATTAAAATCACTGACATGCTGTGTACTGGAGAGAATCTCTTCAGAGGTAGAGTGAGGGATGCTATGGTCCAACTCTGAGATGATCATGGAACCCTACAACAAGTCTCCACCAGTAATCTGGACCTGTCCTCATCCAGGACGCCATCAAGACTGGGGCCAAGGACATCTTTCTTTCACCAAAGGAAGTACTATCCTCCACCCCCTTGCTCCCTTCAACACCATTAGGGCTCTCGCGGCTGTCTTAGGCAACAGAGAGTCTCCAAGCCCCAGCTGGCTCCTCAGTTAACTCAGAGGATGGGGTTTTGACTGGGCCGTGGGGAGCACAAGCCAGTCGCCCGTATGTGGGATGATGGACCCTCCATCAGGGGCAGGCTGTGGTTCTTTGCTCTGTAGAACCTCGGACCAGTGAGTTTTGTCTATGTCCTGCCAAATTGCCCTCCGTGCCCATATTGGGGGCCAGTAGCTCATCAGGAGGTAATACAAGCAGCGCTCTCCTCCCTCTTAATGGCCAGAGCAGTTAAGCCTATACCACCAGGGCAAAGAGGGTGGGGATTCTACTCCAGGTACTTCCTCATTCCAAAGAGAACAGGAGGACTCTGTCCCATCCTAGATCTGAGGACCTTGAACAAGTTTCTAAAAAGAGAAAAGTTCAAGATGGTTTCCCTGGGCACCTTGATCCCCCTTTTGCAAAAAGGGGACTGGCTATGCTCCCTCGACTTAAAGGATGCAAACACTCATATCAAGATCTTCCCCGGTCACAGGAAGTATTTCCCATTTGTTGTGGGAACATGGCACTTCCAGTACCAGGTGTTGCCGTTTGGACTTGAGTCTGCCCCATGCGTCTTCACAAAAAGCCTGGCCATGGTGGCAGCACACCTCCGCAGAGTGGGAGTGCATGTCTTCCCATATCTATATGATTAGCTGGTCAAGAGCACACCTCAGTCAGGGGCCATCAGGTCCATGTGCTTAACCATTCGGGTTTTGGAGTCACTAGGGTTCATTCTCCACTACGCAAAGTCCCATCTCAGCCCATCACCTCAATTGGACTTCATAGGAGACCTGCTAGACATGGCTCAGGCGGCCTTTCTGCCTAGCTAGAGGGCTGCCTCCGTGGCGTTCATTGCGGCAGAGATTCAACAGAGTCAGCAGGTGTCAGTCTGGCACATGTTTATGCTGTTGGGCCATATGGCCACAATCATCCATGTTACTCCCTTGGCTCATTTACACATGCACAGAGCCCAATGGACCCTGAGGACACAGTGGCACCAAGCCACTCAGAGCTTCCAGGATTGCATCCGAGTTACCCCGTCTCTCCAGAACTCATTGTCCTGGTAGCGGGCACTTTCCATTCTGGAACAGGGGATCTCATTTCAGAGTCTCCCCACTCAAATTGTCCTAACCACAGATGCATCTACCCTGGGGTGGGGAGCTCATGTAGATGGGCTCGCTACTCAGGGTCTTTGGTCCACTCAGGAATGTTCTCGTCAAATCAACTTACTGGAGCTTCAGGCAATCAGGTACTTGCTATGGGCTTTCAGAGATGGACTGTCCAACAAAGTTGTTCTGATACAGACTGACAACCAGGTTCCATGTGGTATGTCAACATACAAGGAGGCACAGGATCCTGTGTCACAAAGCGGTCCAGATCTAGTCGTGGGCCCTGCCCCACAGAATGGTGCTTTTAGGAATCTGTTACTGAAGACTCCTAATGGGGGAGGAGTTAGCAATCTGTTAGGAAACTGACTCCTGTGGAAGGAGGAGTTAGCAATCTGTAATGGTTCTGATGCTGGATGGGCAGAGCAATCAGATAGGAGTTAGCAATCTGTAATGAAAGCTCTGTGTTAGAGCTGGGAGATAGCAATCTTGTTGTGGTTCAGCTCCCGTGGTAGGAGGAGTTAGCAATCTTGTTATGAACTGCTCCTGTAGAGGGAGAAATTAGCAAACTGTTATGCATTGACTCCTGTAGAAGGGAGGAGTTAACAATCTGTTAGAGACTCCATGAGGAGTTAGCAATCCTTTACCAGCGGAGTGCTTGGAGAGGGCACTCAGCTGTAAAGGAATGTAAATAGGTGGATCCTTGGGCAGATGGCAGATGATTGCACCCCCAGGAGGATATCCTGAGAGGGACCACCGGCTAGGCTTGGGTATGGAGACAGACACAGATAGTTCTTAAATTAGACAGGTTAGTAGAACCACCAGAGGTGGCAGTAGTGAGCTGATATGCCCGGCAGGGCTGAAGTCCCTCAGGAACTGGAACAGCAAACCCAGTGTTGCTGAGCTGTAGAGAAACTATAGATAGTGAGTAGACCGGGTATGCTGCGTTCATAGCCAGAACTAGATGACAAAACTCACATAAGGTCTTAAAGAGGCTCAGTAGCTGGAAAGGGTTAGGTCCTCGAGGAGCGAGTACCTGGTTCCAGGGAAAGCTCAGAGAGAACGATGGTAACTCACAAATGTCTGTATCTGCGATAGCTTCCAGGCAGTAGAGAATCTTCAGATTGTTCAGGAACATGGGCCCTCGAGGAGCGAGTACCGGTTCCTATCTGCAAACTGAAATAAAGAAAAGAGAGCGGGGCCCCCGAGGAGGAGGTACCCCTGGTAAGTCCGAGGAGGCAGAGTAGCTTGGACAAATCCTTGCTAACTCAATTCGTTAGCAAATACTGAGACCTTTTATATTGGAAGCGGATGATGTCATCCAGGGGGATGCCCCCGAGGTTCGCGCCCTTGTTGGTACATCAATCGGAGTGAGCACACGCCCTATGTCATCAGGAACGTGGCAGATCTGCAGCGTCGTGCTGGTCCGGGGACGCTGGAGAGAGATGGCAAGAAGACGCCGTGGCAGCTAAGCGTCCATCAGACCTGGAGGGAGTCGCCACAGAGGTAAAGAGGGCGGAGTGAGGGCTTCTAGCAATGATGGATGCAACAGGTGCTCAGGGCCATGTACCTTGCCAGGACAGAGAACATGGTAGTAGACAGGCTGAGTCGAGCCTTCAGACCCCATGAGTGGTCCCTGGACCAGGGGCTAGCGAATCAGGTTTTCCGCCTCTGGAGGAGCCCGGATGTAGATCTGTTCATGGCCCCCTGCAAAAAGAAGGTGCCTCCGTTCTGCTCCCTGCACAGGACAAATGGCAAACCGGCCTCTGACGCCCTCCCCCGTCATTGGGACAAGGATCTTTTGTACACATATCCTCTAATTCCCTTAGTGGAGAAGACTCTCCTGAAGCTTCATGAGGACAAAGATACTATGGTTCTCATACTCTCTCATTGACCGAGACAGATCTGGTTTCCATGCCTTCGGAAGTTGTCCATCTGGAGGCCAATCAGCCTGGGGACTTCTGCAGATCTCATTACGCAAGACCAAGGCAGGCTGCGGCATCCCAATCTCTAGGCCCTGTCGTTCACAGCGTGAATTTTGAGAGGTTAATCATACAGTCACTTGATCTTTCAGGGGATGTGTCTCGTGTCGTGGTGACTTCTAGAAAGCAGTAGACCCTAGATCCTTTTTCCTGCCCCACACAAAAACTGCTTGATTAACTTCTACGCCTATCATAGGCTGGCTTAAAAACCAACTCTGTTAGAGTTCATCTTTAATGCATTTGGCGCATACCATCACAATGTAGATGGTACTCCCATCTCTGCACAGCCTGTAGTTGTACATTTCATGGGGGGCCTCATTCAATTGAAGCCTCCCCTACGGCCTCCCGCTGTATCTTGGGACATCATCGTGGTATTAGCTCAGCTGATGAAAGCTCCTTTTGAGCCATTGTGCACCTGTTACCTGAAGTACCTGACCTGGAAGGTCATATTTTTGGTGGTGGTCACTTCAGCACACAGGGTCAGTGAGCTTCAAGTCTTAGTGACTTATCCATCTTACATTTGGTTTTGAGTATGCACTCGTTCCTGCCTAAGTTGGTGACGGATTTCCATACTAACCAGTCAATTGTCCTATTTATATTCTTTCCCAGGCTCCTTTCGCACCAAGGCAAACAAGCACTGCAAAGTTTGGACTGCAAGCAGAAGCCCATAGACAGTCCAACTCAACTTTTTGTTTCTTTTGATAGGAATATGTTAGGCATTGCCATTGCCAAACAGACACTATCCAATTGGCTAGCAGGGATTGCATCTTGGGGATTATGTCAAGGCTTGTTCTTTCAGAGCCATGGCAGTGTCAGTGGCCCCCTTGTAAGCAGTTCCCGTGGAGAAAATATGCAAGGCTGCAACGAAGAGTACTCTCCACACATTCAGATCATATTACTCACCGGATAGGGATGGCTGACTAGACAATAGGTTCAGCCAGTCTGTGCTTCGGAACCTGTTTGAGGTGTAGAATGCAACTTTCCCAACTTAGGGCCCATTGTCTGGGTTCAGGCTGTTTGACCCCCTTTGTTACCAACAGCATCGGTATTGTTTTGCCTGACGGCATCTGTTTGAGTGTCCTCGGAGAAAGCAGAGTGGCTTATCTGTAACAGGTGTTCTTCGAGGACAGCAGGATGTTAGTCCTCACGAAACCCACCTGCCATCCTGCAGAGTTGGGTTTCTCTTAGTTTTTATTTTAATCGTAATTCTAATCGTGGTATTGGGCATGCTGGGCATGCTCAGTGTGCTTAGTCAAAGTTCTAGAAACTTTGTCATAAGTTTTCCGCATTGAGGCTCCATCTGATGATGTCACCCATGTATGAGGACTAACATCCTGCTGTACTTGGAGAACACCTGTTACAGGTAAGCAACTCTGCTATGCTTGATATACTGAATGTTACTTTGTTGAGCGAGCCCAAGTGTTGTTTGCTGTCTATGCTGCCAAACGATTGGCCAATAATGAGTTGGAATTGAATGTCCAAATCTTGGTGGCAGCTAGATGTGAAGTGGCTGTGTATTGGAGACTAGCAATTATCCCAACTTTAGACTGATTAAAAAGAAGGTTGGATAATGTTTTCTATTTGGGGAAGTTAACAGCTATGCAGAATGAGATTCTTAACATTTTTTATTCGATTTGGAAACCATTCGAACTTTGTGCTCAATTACCAGCTAAGCATATACTTATGGGGAGAAGATCTACAAAAATGTTGTCTTTCAGATCACTGGTTATGGGTGAAGATATTATAGAAGTTGTAAATGTCACTATTGGGGGGAGGATGGGAGGGGGAAATGCAAACAAAAATTGTCTGTGCTAAGTACATGCTCTTGGTTTACATTGTTATGAATCTTTGGATTATTACCATTGGAGTGTCTGTTTTATATTTGTTAAACAAACATAAAAATGGAGAAAAAGTGGTTGTGTGGGCGCACAATAATTTACTGTTGTATTTTATCCTGTATGCAAATGATATGCACATTAAAACCTCGAGACACTCAAGTTCAAATTTATCCGGAAAAGTAGCTGCACTTAGCCAGATAAGTCTGAAAAGTACTACTTGTCTGTCTAATTAGCACTTTTCAGACTTATCCGGCTATGTAAGATAGCCAGAAAAAAAAAGTTCTATTTATCCGGAAAAGGTCAAATTTGTCTGTCTAAGTAGCGGTAAAGGTGCTACTTAGCTGGATAAGTCTGAATGTAGCTGGATAAATGTGCATAAATGATATACTCACGAATTGTGCTGTGAATTTTAAAGGGATACGTGAATAGATTTTACTTGCATTATTTAGATGCATTCTCCCCCCCCCCCCATAAGTCGGTTTTTACGTGTGTAAGTCAGGGGATTTTATGATATACATACGGCAATGAAATTACCAGTTTTACCAATTTGCATACCAGTTCATCCAATCCAGCTGTAGCTCGTAAAGACTGTCCTGGCTCTTCAGCCTGAAATCCCCCTATTTCTCCCAGAGCCCTCACCCAATTATATTTTTACTTTTGAGTTGTTTCCAATGAATTGCACCAGATATTGAGCAGAAGTAAATATATTCAAGTAAAAGACTTACTCATGTCACTTTGACAGGTTGTGAAGTAACAACTTTGGACGTAAATGATGGCCCCTCCGTGGAGCGTGCTTGCACCGCCTCTTTTCTACGCGTTCAAATTTACTTGTGCTCAATGATATATGCACGTATTTTCCATATATATTCTCATATATGCCAAGGGTATGTAAACTTGTGATCACGACTGTACATGCACAAATGCTGTACCGTGATTAGGTTTGAAAGCTGGGCTCTTAAAGTATGTTTTTAGATTTTTGTTAGCAAGGTGAAGAGTTTGAAACCAGTCAGTATTGCTGTTCCAAGTAACAACAATGTAAAAGTTTTTTCTTAGGACAACAGCTTTATATGATAAACTTAAAAGGAGTATCAAAAGTACAGTCCCCTAACACGGGGAGGAACTCACGAAGAATAATTTCCAAAGGTTGTAATCTATACAAAAGACAAAAATCTAAATAAGAACAGTGGCATATACTACAGCTAACAGTTGGATACAAAGCACATTCCTAAATCAAAGATGTTCAGTTTATAAGTGTTCCAAAATGGGAGACACCCTGTAGAAAAAATAATAGTGAAAAAAACCCAGACTACGGTTACAAATATAAGCCTTTAAACATACAACATATAGCTTATAAATTTGCAAATTCAAAGGCGTGCTGTAAAAAATAATAATAATATTAGAATACAATTTTTAAAAAATTCAGTGGTATTTGTTACCATAGAATTTGTCTTATCATAATCTGTTTTTTACTTTGTTTTTTTTAAATATTTTTTCTGCAGGATGTCTCCTATTTTGGAAAATGTATAAATCGAACACCTTTTATTTGGGTATGGGCTTTGTATCCGACATTGTTTACTGTTAGCTCTGATATATGCCGCTGTTCTTGTTTAGATTTTTGTCTTATGTATAGATAACCTTTGGAAATTGTTCTTCTTGGGTCTGTCGCGTCGCAACCCCTACAGTGAAACACGACCGTGTTGGGGGGACTGTACTTTTGATACTCTTTTGAACTTTATCATATAAAGCTGTTGTCCTGAGAAAACCTTTACATTGTTGTTACTTCATCCTACTTGGAACAGCATTACCTACTGGTTTCACACTCTTCTTCCTGCTATGTGTTCTCTTGTGTGATTCATATTTATTCCACACTAACTCTCTTTAAAGTTTTGTTACCATAAAATGTTTGGAAGTCATTACAAACTATAGTGACTAGTGCAAATATTCCTTAGAAGGAAGTTATGCACTTGAAAAGGCCAAATCGGGTGATCAAATTATGTTTTTTTTTGTAATACTCAGTTTCTCTCCATATAGGATATGCATGTAGGCTATAAAGCTTGAATTGGGCATCAAGATATTTGACATTAATTGCTTAATCTCTTTGATAAAACCTTTGTTGTCTCATTTTCTTAGTTTGCTTCTTTCTCTCGTTCTTGTGTGTTCATTCTGTCACCTTCCCTTTTGCTGTCTTCTCTCTTTTGCATGTATTTCATATTTTTTCCTTCACTCCCTTTTTCTCAACATATCTTTCCTCTCTGTTTTGCCTCTTTCTGTTTGCTTACAAACTGTTTGCATCTCTCCGTCTGTCTCTTTTTCATCCCTCTCATCCCTACATGAGAATTATCATAACATTGATAATACTAGAAATAATGATCTCAAACCTTTGTGCTTATTGCAGAGCAGCTGTGGCACACCTAATTTCAGCAAGACACTTTAGTTGATTTTTCAAGGAATGACTCATTGGTAATTAACTTACGGGTATTTGAATAAAATCTTCAAAGAACTACGTTGTAAAAAAAAGTACAGTATATTTGGTGTACACTGTAAGAATCCAGTAATGAAATTAGATAAATATGTGTTAAATATGCAAAGTACAAAGAAACGATTTATTTAATTATTTAATTAATTAATTAATTAATTTTGCTAAAGAATGATAGGTTTGCATCCTTCCCCAGTTCACTTAAGTTATATTTTCATTGTCAAGGGAGGATTCCTAATTAGGAGTAGGATTTAAAAAAATTATATTATGCATATATTATGCATATTATGCCCATAATGTTCTACCCATGATATCTTTGATTGGTTCTATTTATTATTAATTCACCCTCTTATCCTCCCCTATTCCACACCTTCTTTCTACCCGTCCCTCCACCCCTTCTTCCATTCCCCGTGTCCGCCCTCTATCTCCCTTCCCAATATTCCTTCTCAATCGAGACAATCATCCGCTTGATCTCGTTTTAATATTGATGGCTCTCTTCTCACTTTTTGTATAAGAATAGTTACCAAAGGTTTATTATAGGTTTAAATGTTTAAGTGTTCCTCTTTTGTTTCTATGTAATGCTCATAAGCACTCTTATTGGTTTGATGTTCTTTGTTCCATGTAATGCTCCTAGGCAAGTTAAATTGTTCCACTGTAAACCGGTTTGATTTGCATCCAATGCAAGAAGATCGGTATATAAAAACCCCTAAATAAATAAATAAATAAATAAATATTAATGCAGTTTGCATTTTAGAATCTATGCAGTCCCCTGTAGAAGTCATTAGCGACAAAGATTTTTTTTCAGCTTGTTCACAAATGCTGATTTAGAATGTTCTGTCTTTTAGCACTAGAAATATTAGTCTGCTCTTGCATAGTGATATGGTAAATGATGACAGAAAAGAATATCTGTCTCATTGAATCTACCCACATTCTGTCCATGTTGCAAAGAATACATCCTTGCCAGGCACGAGTGTGATCACCTGCAAGATTTCTGTTTATCTAGGACAGTCTTTTTTTTTTTTTTTTCCTCCTTTGTACGCTACCATCTTGAGTAGAAGAGCATAAAAGCATGCTGCTGCTTCTGAGCTAAGTAAGGAAGGTGAATAACAGGAACAAAAACACTGTGAAGCTGCAGGAAAAGTTTCCAAACAAGAGCTGTCTTGGACTCCACCTTCCTAATATCAGACAGTAGAATCAATGGAGTCACTCCCTCAGACTGGTTGCAAGGCCAAGGAAATCCATGCCAGTTGATTAGCTGACTGCAAGTTGGGCAGACAATTTACAGGAATGCCTCAAGCAGATAGATGGTAGGAGGCAGCTACATGGATGCATAAAACTCATGCAATAACATGTGAATTCTTAATTGAATCATGCGCAAGATTTGTACAAATATAACAGTATTATAAAGATACTAGTTTTGTGTAATATTTTTGGAGCTATTATAATAAGTATTAACATATTAACCTTAATTAAATACCAGATGTGTGTATGGTTTTTGAGGTGCTTGGTCATCATCTCTTAAAATGGATAATCAAGTCAAACTACCAGGGTCTTCCTATCCGTTGTGTAAAAAGTATTATTCAGCAGGTAAAAATCTGTTAATGTGGGTCTTTCTATTCTAGTATTTTTATTTTGTTTCTACAATTATGTTTACTTTTATTATTAGTTATTTGATACTTGTGATACAATATAACATGTGGGTATTCATTAATCATGGATGTGCAGGTAGAAATTAAATTGAATTTCAAGAAAGCACAAATTACAACTATAGACTACAGTCCACAACTGGTCCTCATCAATCCATCTGAAACTTTAGAAATAGTTGATTACCTTATACAGCTCATTTTCAGAATATAAATTTTGCAGGGTTAAATCTCATGGGCTGCAAAGTGACCTGGGTTTTGATACAGTAGGTCCAAATGAGGATCCTCATACTCTGAAAGGAGTACTCCTCCTGTAACAATATTACACTAAAACCTGCATTTAATTCATGAGTTCCATAACCATGCCAGAATTTTACAGCACAAATGTCATAAAAACATAAAATGTGCCATGCTGAGCCAGACCAAAGGTCCATTGAGCCTAGCATCCTGTCTCCAACAGCCAGGGTCACTAGGTGGTACCCAGCAGATCCCAAAATGCATTGATGGCAGGAACCCTTTAAGGCTATTATGATTGGATTTTTGGAAGCTGAATACCCTTTCATATCTTTGAGCATTATGTGAATATTGGAAATGCAGTAGATTCACTAAAATCTGGGTTTTGGAGCTACCAGTTTGTATAGATTCTTAGTTGTTTAAATTTGAACATTGTAGGGGCAACATTCAAAATATCCTCGTTAATGCAAAGTCCGCAGGCACTTTTTACCAGTGGACTTTGCACCAGTTTTCAAAGTGAAATTATGTGTGTTCTTTCCCTATGAAAATTGTCAAAGAGAAAAAAGTACTCAGACCCTTGCACCTCCTTTTTCTGCAGATGCTTTTTCCAAAAAACAACGCATGCACTTTATTTTCTGCCCCAACATAACCCTATGCCAGGAATACTTCTACTACAATGCAGAGAGGGCAGTTTTCAAGGAGCCATTCCACACTATTTTACCTGTGGAAATGGCTTTGAAAATTGCTCTGTGTGTGTGAATGCATTTCATGAATCTCATAGTGGATATCATGAAAACCACACTATGTTGTGGTGCAAAAGGAACAAAGTTGGTCTTCTCTATAAATAGATGTACCTGCCTGTCCAAAGAGCTAAAATTAGAATAGATAAATGTCTTCTCCAGTTTACAATAAGAGCTTGTATCTGATAGCACTCATACACATGTTTTAACTACATTTTCCCCTGAGAGACATGTTCCTCTACCTTGGAGAGATGAGGAGTGTACTGCTTGCCAAGTGTCTGAGCAAGTAATTAAATTTATTGACATTTGCTTCTAAAATTACAGTGTGATCCTTAATTCTTTTTTGATGTTAAGAGCTGTGAGATTTAAGGATGTCATGCATTCTGTAAAGGTGCTAATATAGCATCTTGTTTTTCCTCTTTTTTTTTTTTTTGCTCATTGTAGATGTCTTTTCATTTTCAGCTGACGATTCAATGATGTGATTTTTAAAGAACACTTTTAAAATATTAAAAATTGCATCTTTAAATTACTAAATTGAAAATAGATTCAATACTTTATGCTTTTGTTCTTAAGATGTACAAATCTCATTCACTGATTTTCAGTTCACTGTAGTTCACACAGACACTTTGGCAACTTGTTTTCCAGGCTTCTCATTGAGCCATATTATTTAAGTTATAAGTTGCTTTGTTTAACCAGTATCCCTTCATTATTCAAAAGAAAGATAATTTATGTAAAGAAAGTGTTTGCTAGGCCTTACAGATAGCAACTGTATGCAGATACAATTGATAGTTCCATACAAATGCGTAATGCTTATGATTTGGGGTGCTGTATTTGTTTTATATTAAGTTCATTCCTTGAAGTGTACAATTTACCTACTACTGTGTCAGCTCTGTATCTAAAACCTTTTTTCTACTGATAATATAACTAGGTCCTTCAGGGTTTAGATTATCTACATAGCAAGTGCAAGATCATCCATACAGATATAAAACCAGAAAATATCTTGATGTGTGTTGATGATACCTACGTGCGCAGAATGGCTGCTGAAGCTACAGAATGGCAAAAGGCTGGTGCTCCCCCTCCCTCTGGTTCAGCAGGTAACAATTATTCTCATTCACTGTACTTCTTAGGGTCAAGGAATTTGTCTAAAAAATATAAATCCATGGTCAGGCAGATGGCCTAGTGGTGCAGGAGATCCAAGTCTTATGCCTAGTGTCTTCATATTAGACCACTCACTGAGCTCACAGCATCCAGACACGAAAGACTTGCATTCTGCACAACAGTACCAGTTTCTAAGAAGCATAAAATATGATGGCAAATAAGACCCACAAGACCCACCTAGTCTGCCATTTTCCCTTCCTGTTATAATACTTCTGCTACTACTTGTTTCCCATTGATAGCAGGGCTGAATTAGCCATGCTGTCATGGGAACTGTCCTTCAGGGCCCAGGAGGCGGAGCTTCTGAGTAGAATACAGAGCTTTACTCTGTGCGGCTGTGCGTGCCTTCCTGCGCAGAAAAACAGTCTGTCTGTTTTTTCCGCGCGCTGGAGCGCACACGGAGCTAGTTTCTCCTCAGGCTAGTAGTAAAAAACAGAGTAAATGTCCTAAAAAAGAGCACCTAGGCTTCCAGGTTTCAAACCTTGCAGTTGCGGCAAAATCATGTCCATTACCGATGAACATGATAGCTGCTACCGCTGCCTGGGACCGGACCATCAATAGGCTGCATGTCAGCATTGCGCCAGGATGTCGCCACGAACCAGGCGACAGAGGGCCATAAGATATAAGCCCTGAAGGAAGCACAATCGGGGTCCTCTGCTCCACCGTCGGAGGCACACTCATCGCCGGGACCCAGGAAGCATAAGACCCCTCAGGTACAAAGGGCAGCATCCATGGAACCCTCCACGACCAGACCAGGAAAGATGGAGAATGGAGACAGAGCCCGGAGTCTAGGCCTTCATAGCCATTACTCGACGAGGCATATCAGACAGTGGCACTCAAAGGAGTCGAGGCCGCAAGAAGCCAGGGACTTGATTAAATCTGCGTTGTCAGCATCGACCCCAATTCACCGTGCGTTGGGGACCCGACCGAAGCAGGCTGACCCATCAGCACCTAAACCCGGCACATTTGGACGCATCGACACACTCCAAGGCCTCGGCGTCGAGACATTAAAACATCGACACATACGAATCCAATGCACACAATGTCATCGACTCCATGGAGCAACACGACTCCGACGCAGACATAATCGATGCTGAAGCTGACGCAGTCGACGCTTCAGCATCGAAGTGTCCAAATCGACGCAAAAACCTAAAAGCTCAATGCAGATAGCGTCTACTTCGACACAGAGTGCGATACCAACGATGCACAAACATAAACTAGTGGCTCACATCACCTCGCAAAAACCACAGCTGTCAAAATCGACATAGGGCAAATCTAAACACGGCGCATTCAAGGCCTATATCAAAAACGACTCAGCCACACACCTCAACTCATATCTCAAGGGAAAAAACCCACGCAATGAGTGTCCACAGCCACAGTCATAGGGTCACAACACCCATGAGCAGCGGCCAAAAGGATTCCACCTCCTCAGAAACAGGAGTTTTTCACCCTTCCCCCAAAAGCTTCCATAGCTCACATTCTTTGCATCACTCCAAGTCACCTGAGAGTGAACAAGGTGCATCGAGACCGCAATGGGAAGGGGACTACGTGAGAATTACCTCCTCATCCCTGAGATTTTCAAGATCTCCTCCAGCAGGGGATGACATGTCACAATCTCCACCAGCCAAGAAAGGAAGAAAAACTACGGTACGGGGAAACAACATGTCGCCCCATCCGAGAGAAACACATGGCAAACAGAGAATGCCACTGCAGACCAAGGAGGCATTTTTACAGTTGTCGTCAGCCCTCTCGGGCCTTTTTGAGATGCTGCAATCATCTTTTCAAATGCCATCCTCCCCGTAAGTACTGTGGCCCCTTCGCCTCACCGAGACTCATCACCGGAGAGAATCCGAAACCCTTCTCCACCGAACCAGTCACCTACTCCGATACAAAAGACGAATGCGGACTCGGATTCTATAAGAACATAAGAAATTGCCATGCTGGGTCAGACCAAGGGTCCATCAAGCCCAGTATCCTGTTTCCAACAGAGGCCAAAACCAGGCCACAAGAACCTGGCAATTACCCAAACACTAAGAAGATCTCCTCCATCTTCTCCCACATCATCAACTGGCTACCCTTTTGATCCTCCAGAGGGATACCCCTGAACCTTATTCACCTCCGGAGAACCTATACTATCCCAAATTCCTCGACAAATTGGGAAACCTACTTAACCTACAGGTCCAGAAACTACAAGACCCTAGAGCAACAACATTGGGCTTGCTTAAAATATTTGATGTTCCAGCTGAACCAGCCTCGTTACCATCACACGAGGTACTGGATTCGGTGATGGAAATATTGTGGGAGACTCCATATACAATCCCACCGGTCTCCAAAAAGACAGACCTAAAATTCCGAATGCAAAAGTCTAAATTCTACTCTGCAGCACAACTTCCCCATTCTTCGCTGGTCGTGGAGTCGGCAATGGAGCGAGCTAAGCGATCTAGACTGCATGCATCAACACCACCAGGCAAAGACCAAAAGATCCTGGATGAGTTCGGAAAGAGATCATATCAGTCGTCTATGCTGTCCTCCAGGATTAGCCAACACCAATTTTACTTGGTCCAATATCTCTATGAGAATCTTCAAACATTGAAGGCAGCTCTGCCTGCTCCAGAAGACCCAATCATAGCTCAGCCATTACAAGACCTGGAGGAGGGCATTCGGCATCTTCTTTGGATGGTGTATGAATCTTTCGAGTCATCGACTCATACATCTGCCACAGCCATTGCTGCCCGCTGCATGGCTTGGCTTCGCTCTAGCGCCATTAGAGAAGACCTTCATGAGCGTCTAGCAAACTTACCATGTAAAGGGGACAACCTGTTCGTGGACAAGTTCTAGGAAACGGTGGTGAACTTGAAAGACCAAGCCCTGGCTGTTCAATCATTGACCCATTCCTCTTCCTTTGCCACACAAAAGAGGTATTATCCCAGGACAAGCAGGATGCTAGTCCTCACATATGGGTGACATCATTGATGGAGCCCTATTGCGGAAAACTTTCTGTCAAAGTTTCTAGAAACTTTTGACTGGCACTCTGAGCCCACTGAGCATGCCCAACATGCCATGATATTCACTGCCACAGGGGTCTCCCTTCAGTCTTCGTTTTTCCACGCTGCTGTTGGCATTGCGGAGCAGGAGCCTGTGTGAGTTTTCTCACAAACTGTCTGACTAAAAATCAGATTAAAAAACAATTCTTTCTTTCCCATATTGGGGTCTCCCGTGTTACCACCAGCCGGTGAGTAATTTTTTCTCATTTTACTCTTTTGAGTAAAACTAATTTTCCTCTCATTTCCATCGACGGCTGTCGAGGAAAATATGGCCACGGGATTTAAAAAATGTCCCAACTATAAGCTGACTATGTCCATTACAGATCCTCACCTCGAGTGTGTCCTTTGTTTAGGTCAAACGCACGATGTAACAGCTTTTCCAAAGTGCGCTGAGATGACCGCGAAGGGTCGAAAGGCCCGCCAAGAAAAGATGGAACATTTATTCCATCTACAACTTTTGCCTTCCCCGTCGACATCTACTCAATCGTCTCCGGCCAGAGTTTCGAAACGTTTAATTCTCAAAAAACTTCATCTGGAAGGCTCGGGGGATCGTTCATCGCCGACCCCATCTGTGGCATCGAGGAGGTCAGCGGCGGAATATCGATCAAAGCATCGCCATTGCCATCGTCACCCATCGATCCCGGAGGCACTTCTCTCCCCAGAGAAATCGACCGCAAAACGGCCTCGACTTCAAGAAACACCGAGGTCTTCGACGCCGAGGCTTTCACCTCCTCGATCATCGAACCTCCACAGGGTCCTGTGGAAGGACCAGCAACACCTCCACCGCCACCATGTGTAGCTGTTCTGCCTGCACCAGCTATCACGGAGGAATTGACAGATTTTATTCGTCAAGCGGTGCTGCAAGCATTGAAGGACCATCGACCGCAGATGCCCTCGCCGATGCCCTCACCGATGCCGGTGCCATCACTGATGCCAGTGCCTGCACCGATGCTGGCGCTTCCGCCGATGCCGGTGCCTGCACCAATGCCGGTACCAATACCGAAGCCATTGCCTGCACCGACACCGAAGCTGCCGTCGATGCCAATGCCTCTACCATCGCTGATGCCTGGCCCAGTGCCGGAACCAGTTCCATTGATGCCGACGCCAGTACCTGGGGCCCCAGGACAGCCAGAATTAGCGTTGTTTCAGCTTCTAATGAACAGATTCGATGCAATCATCGGTGCTCTCCATCAAAACCGATTCCAGCCAAGCCACATGAAGACGTCCCTGGACGGATACCGCTGGATGATCCACAGCCAGGTCCTTCAGGGCTTTTTCGACCACCAAGGTCTTCTCCCACTTCTCCATGTCGAGAGGACCCTTACGATTCCTGGGAGGACAGACATACCGATTCTTCTTCTGAGAGTTTTATGTCTGACCCTTCTCCTCCTCCGGAAGGAAGAAATCTCCACTGGAAGATTTATCCTTCACAAATTTTGTTAAGGATATGGCAGACACCATACCATTTACTTTGGTATCAGAGGAGGATACAAGACAACAAATATTGGAAGTCCTACAGTTCGTGGACCCTCCAAAAGAAGTCTTGGCCATCCCTGCCATGAAGTTCTGTTAGAATTACAGCACAGACTCTGGGAGCATCCATGCTCTGTACCATCCATAAACAAGAGAGTGGACATCACTTATTTGGTTCAAAATGTCCCCGGATACCAAAAAGCACAACTACCACATCAATCAGTTGTTGTGGAGTCTGCACAAAAGACGTCTAAGAGAATAAGACCTCATTCCTCCACTCCTCCTGGGAAGGATCACAGATTCCTGGACTCCTTGGGCAGGAAAGTCTATCAGGGAGCCATGCTCAATTCAAGGATTGCGTCATATCAGCTATATATGACGCAATACCAGAGGAATCTATGGAAGCAGATGCAAGATCTCTCAAATTCCTTACCACAGCAGTACCAAGAAGCAGCTCAAGCCATAATACACAAAGGGCTTGAAGCTGGAAAGCACGAAGTCCGAGCCACTTACGACAATTTTGAAACTGCTTCCAGAGTAGCAGCCTCAGGAATAAGTGCACGTCGCTGGGCATGGTTGAAGGCCTCGGACCTCAGACCTGAGGTCCAGGAAAAACTGGCTGATTTGCCATGCGTAGGAGACAACCTCTTTGGCTCAAAGGTGCAGGATGCTGTGGCCCAGTTGAAAGAACATACAGAAACCTTGCGCCAACTGTCGTCAGTTCCGCAAGATTCTGCTGCATCATCATCTCGCCACCCTCCTAGGAAGGAATCTCGAAGACCTTTCTACAGGCAGAGGCGTTATTACCCTCCAGCATCAAGGGGCAGATCTTCTCGTCCGCAGCAAAGATCTCAGCCCAGGCAACCTAGAGCTGCTAGGCCTCAACCTCCACCACAGACGGGCCCAGCTGCAGGCTTTTGAGGCCATCACCAGAGACCAAAGCCATCTCCAATAATGCTCTCAATAAATTCTCGAGGTTACCAACTCAATTTTGTCTCAATTCCAAGAGATTCTCCTCCAAAACCTCTTCCACTAAGCAAAAATCACATAATTCATCTACAAGCAGAATTATCCACCCTTCTGAGAGCCAGAGCCGTAGAGGTGGTGCCCCGGACTCAGCAGGGCAGAGGATTCTACTCCCGTTATTTCCTCATTCCAAAGAAAACCGGAGGCCTACATCCCATCCTAGACCTCAGAAATCTCAACAAATTTGAGAAGAAAGAAAAGTTCAGGATGGTTTCTCTAGGCACCATGCTTCCACTTCTACAAACAGGAGATTGGCTTTGTTCTCTGGATCTACAAGACGTTTACGCTCACATTCCAATATTCCCTCCTCATCGCAAGTATCTGCGCTTCCTGGTGGGTCATCAGTATTTCCAGTACAGAGTACTGCCATTCGGATTTGCCTCAGCTCCCAGAATATTCACGAAATGCCTGGCAGTAATAGCAGCACACTTACACAAGGAAAGAGTCCACGTCTTCCCTTATCTGGACGACTGGCTCATCAGAAGTCAATCTCAACAAGGAGCTCTGGCTTCTCTCAGTCGAACAATTACTCTACTTCACTCCATGGGCTTTCTCATCAATTATCAAAAGTCCCATCTCACTCAGTCTCACCTGCTTCAATTCATAGGAGCAGAATTGAACACCATCCTCTCAAAAGCCTTTCTACCCGAGGATCGGGCAGCTACACTTTCCCTATTGGCGAACTCGCTACACTCAAAGAAACAAGCAAGAGCTCATCAGTTTCTAACTTTACTAGGCCACATGGCCTCAACAGTTCATGTCACTCCTAAGGCAAGACTAGTCATGAGAATAACCCACTGGACTTTAAGATCACAATGGATCCAAGCCATTCAACCACTGTCCTCTCCAATTCAAATAACCCACCAGCTGCGTTCATCTCTACTTTGGTGGGCGAACAAGGACAACTTGCGCAAGGGCCTGCCCTTCCAACACCAGTCCCACAAATAACTTTAACTACATATGCGTCCACCTTGGGCTGGGGAGCTCACATAGACAATCTCCAGACCCAAGGTACTTAGACAAAACTCGAAGCGACATTTCAAATCAATTTCCTGGAACTTCGAGCTATACGTTATGCGCTGCATGCGTTCAAGGACTGCCTTTCACACAAGACTGTTCTGATTCAAACGGACAACACAGTAGCCATGTGGTACATCAACAAACAGGGAGGTACGGGCTTGTATCTCCTTTGTCAGGAAGCAGCACAGATTTGGGACTGGGCCCTAACACACTCAGTGTTTCTCCGGGCCAGTTATCTGGCAGGCATTCACAACGTAGTGGCAGATCGACTCGGTCGTCAGTTCCAACCTC
This sequence comes from Rhinatrema bivittatum, assembly GCF_901001135.1. Lineage (NCBI taxonomy): Eukaryota > Metazoa > Chordata > Amphibia > Gymnophiona > Rhinatrematidae > Rhinatrema > Rhinatrema bivittatum. The sequence continues at coordinate 44,742,370 of NC_042623.1, read as the reverse complement.
ACAAGTGGTCCCTGGATCCTTTAGTAGCGACCAGGATATTTCAGCGTTGGGGGCAACCAACAGTAGACCTCTTTGCATCACACCTGCATCACAAAGTGGACAAGTTCTGCGCTCTGCGCAGGCAGAAACACCAGCCAGCCAAGGACGCCTTTGCTCGCCCTTGGAACTCAGGCCTTCTATACGCGTATCCTCCGATACCGCTCATAACCAAAACTCTAGTGAAGCTACAACAGGACAAGGGGTCCATGATACTCATAACCCCATATTGGCCTCAACAAGTATGGTTTCCCATACTTCTAGTCCTCTCGATCAGAAAACCAATTCGCCTGGGTGTAGCTCCCACTCTCATAACTCAGGATCAGGGTCGGTTGCGCCATCCCAACCTTCAATCCCTATCAGCATGGATGTTGAAAGCTTGATTTTACAACCACTCAATCTTTCAACCAATGTATCTCAAGTGCTTATAGCTTCACGTAAACCTTCAACACGAAAGAATTATTTTTCGAAATGGAAAAGGTTTATTTTGTGGTGCACGCAAAAAAGTATTGACCCTTTCTCCTGCCCCACAACTTCTCTGCTGGACTATTTATGCCATCTTTCAGACTCTGGTCTCCATACGTCATCTGTCAGAGTACACCTAAGTGCAGTCTCAGCTTACCATAACAAGATGGGAGATGCACCAATATCCATACAACCTCTTGTTAGTAGGTTTATGAGAGGTTTAACTCACCTTAAACCACCAATTCGGTCACCAGTCACAGAATGGGACCTTAATCTGGTCTTAACAAGACTCATGCATTCTCCTTTTGAACCCATGACCTCCTGTGATCCAACATTTCTTACATGGAAGACTATCTTCCTTATAGCCATTACATCAGCTAGAAGGGTTAGTGAGTTACAAGCACTTGTCACATACTCACCCTATTCAAAATTCCTACATGACAGAGTGGTTCTCCGGACATATCCAAAATTCCTCCCCAAGGTAGTTACGGAATTCCACTTGAACCAATCCATAGTTTTACCCACATTCTTTCCAAGGCCTCATTCTCACCAAGGGGAACGGACCTTACATACCTTGGACTGTAAGTGTGTGCTAGCATATTTCTTAGACCGCACTGCAGTCCACAGGAAATCCACTCAATTCTTTGTTTCTTTTGATCCAAACAAACCGGGTAAAGCAGTGGGTAAACATGCTCTCTCCAACTGGCTAGCAGATTGCATAGAATTCTGTTATGAAAAAGCAGGCCTTCCTCTCCAAGGGCGAGTAAAGGCGCATTCAGTAAGAGCAATGTCAACCTCAGTAGCAAACTATCGGTCAGTGCCAATTCTTGACATATGTAAAGCAGCAACATGGCGTTCTCTTCACACCTTTGCAGCTCATTACTGTTTGGACAAAGAAGGACGACAAGATTCAGCCTACGGACAATCTGTCTTAAAGAACTTGTTTCCAGTTTAATCCCAACTCCTTCTACAACCAACCTGCTGTGATCTTTGGCTGCCTCATTTTCACAAACAATACTTCAGTGTTGCTTCACTACAAAATGACTCAGCCTCTAGCTTGCTAATCACCCATATGTGAGGACTAGCATCCTGCTTGTCCTGGGATAAAGCAAAATTGCTTACCTTGTAATAGTTGTTATCCTAGGACAGCAGGATGTAGTCCTTACGAAACCCACCCGCCACCATGCGCAGTTGGGTCTGATACGGTTTATTATTTTATTTTTACTGAAGCTTATTGCTACATACAAGACTGAAGGGAGACCCCTGTGGCAGAGAATATCATGGCATGCTGGGCATGCTCAGTGAGCTCAGAGTGCCAGTCAAAATTTCTAGAAACTTTGACAGAAAGTTTTCCGCAATAGGGCTCCATCAATGATGTCACCCATATGTGAGGACTACATCCTGCTGTCCTGGGATGACACCTATTACAAGGTAAGCAATTTTGCTTTACTCTGCTAACCGCAGACAACAATACCAGTGACGACCCTACAGGCAATACCAGCAGTTTCATCCTGCTCCATACAACTCTCCGCAACGGACGGCAACCCCACCGCTGCAAGCGAGAAGGGGCAGAGCGAGACAGCAGAGAACGCCGGCACAGCAGCCTCAACAGACGGACAAACTGGGGCCATCTTTTTAATACCTACGCCATCATCACTGCCACTACACTACCCGGGAAGAATCACCCTTTGCCTTCCACACTGGGAAGCCATAACCACGGATCTATGGGCTCTGGAAATTGTGCGATAGGGATATCAACTTCGTTTCCACACCAAACCCGATCTGCCCCACCTAATTCCAGCTCGGATTCCAAGTCATCAACAACAATTGACACAGGAAATTTCAACCCTACTTCAACAACAGGCGATACAACAGGTCCCTGTCCATGTTCGCCACAAGGGTTTTTATTCATCTTATTTCCTGATTCCCAAGAAAACAGGGGCCAGCATCCAATTCTGAATTTACGGGAGCTGAACAAACATCTAGTCAGGGAGAAATTCAAAATGGTCTCCCTAAGGACAATATTGCCTGTTCTTCAACCCAGGGACTGGATGTGCTCCATAGATCTAAAGGATGCTTAAAGACATATCCCTATCCACCACTCTTCATGGTGATACCTCTCTTTCCAGTTTCAGGAACGACACTTGCAATACAGAGTACTATCTTTCGGCCTGTCGTCAGCCCCCAGAGTCTTCACCAAGTGCATGGCAGTGGTGGTGGCACATCTTCGCCAAAAAGGCATCAAGAGTTTTCCTTACCTAGACAACTGGCTCATAGTAGCGTCTTCACCCCAGACCCTCAAAGAATACCTTCACCATACGTTACACTGCCTTCATTGTTTGGGAATCATGGTAAACCAACAAAAGTCCAATCTGGTACTGACGCAATCTCTGCAATTCATAGGGGCACGTCTGGACACCCTCAGCACCAGAGCCTTTCTCCTGACAGAACGGCGTCTAGAGATGCGAAGGCTGTTTTGCTCCACCCGGTTGCTCAAGTAACCATCGGCGAGACAAATCCTCATACTCTTGGGACACATGGCGGCAGCCATTCATACGGTTCCGAATACGCGACTACACATGCGTCGCCTGCAATGGGGACTCAAATGGCACTGGGAACAGCACTTCCAACCATTAACGACCCGAGTAAAGCTGACTCAATCCATGCTACACGATATAACGTGGTGGCTCAAACCATCAACACTCAGGAAGGGAGCGTTGTTCACGATACCCCCCCCCCCCCCCCCCCACGACACAGTGCTTGCCACCAATGCCTCGCACAAGGGATGGGGAGCACATTTAGACCATCTACAAACGCAAGGCCTCTGCTCTCCAGAGGAGAGCAATCTACAAATCAATCTACTCGAACTCAGAGCAATAAAAAACGCTCTCCAAACCTTCCTTCCGCACTTAAGAGGCCGACGAGTCATGGTATACGCCGACAATCAAGTGGCCATGTACTACATCAACAAGTAAGTAGGGTCCGGTTCATGGTCCCTCTGCAAGGAAGCCCTGCAAATCCTGGATCATGCGTCGCACCATTCAATCCATCTTCAAGCGACGTATCTACCGGGAACTGTCAGCAATCAGGGTGACCGCCTGAGTCGTACATTCCACCCTCACGAGTGGTCACTCAATCAACAGGTTGCAGATACACTGTTCGAACAATGGGGTCAACCATCGATCGACCTCTTTGCAACAGAACTCAATGCGAAGCTCCCTCGCTTTTGCTCTGTCTGGACCAGCAACCATCGAGTGTCCCAAGATGCGCTCCTCCTTCCGTGGCCAGAAACTCTGATGTATGCATTTCCTCCAATACCCCTCATTACCAAAACGTTACAAAAGTGCATAAGGGACGCAGCACAGTTAATTCTGATAGCGCCAGCGTGGCCACGCCAACCGTGGTATGCCCACCTTCTACACCTATCAATAGTGCAACCAATAGCACTACCAGATCACAGGGATCTGTTGACGCAAGAACAAGGAACACTGCTCCATCCCATGCACAAATTACTACATTTGACAGCATGAAGATTGAGCGGCTCCTCTTGACGGAACAGGGAATATCAGTCTCCACATAGACTATACTTCTCGCCTCAAGAAAACGATCCACACGAAGGAATTATTGCTTCAAATGGAAGAGATATTCATCCTGGTGCTCTGCAAAGGGTATACCTCCATTAGACTGTGCACCAGAAGTACTGTTAGACTATCTTCACTAGTTATACACTACGGGACTGGCAACCTCTTCAATCAGAGTACATCTCAGTGCGATAGCGGCCTACCACCGGCCGAATAGAGGACAACCCATCTCTGTCCAGCCCTGTGCCTCCGGTTTCCTAAAGGGCCTGACTCGCCTTCGACCTCCAATTTCCAAACCACCGATACCATGGAATCTGAATGTCGTACTGGAGCAATTAATGGTACCCCCCCCCTTTGAACCAATGGAAGCGGCTCACATTAAATATCTTACATGGAAAGTAGTGTTTCTCATTGCCGTAACATCCGCATGCAGGGTCAGTGAACTATAGGCTCTGGTGCACTACAGCCCATATATGCTATCTACGGAAACACCATCACAAGGTGGTACTTCGCATACATCCTTCTTTCCTTCCGAAAGTAGTCAGCCAGTTCCACTTGAACCAATCAATTGAATTACCCACATTTTTTCCCAAACCTCACCAAAATGATAGAGAGAAATTACTGCACACCTTGGACTGCAAAAGAGCACTAGCGTATTAAAATGACGAACGCATTCCGAGTCCAGAGCCTCTCAACTATTTGTCTTTTTCAACCCGAATGCTCCCGGTCTACCGGTAGCAAAACGGACCATATCTAGCTGGATAACACAGCGCATTCAATTCTGTTACATGAAACAAAACTTATCCTTGCCTTCACAACCCAATGCGCATCAAGTGAGGGCAGTATCGGCCTCCCTGGCCCATCTGCGACAGGTGGTGGCCATAGATATTTGCAAAGCAGCCACCTGGTCATCTGTACATACATTCACATCTCATTACTGTCTAGATCAACAAACAGCTGATGATGCTAAACTCGGACGAGTTATTCTACAATCTATGTCCACCTAAACCTGTACTTGACGATCCACAAACTTAAATCATGCATAATACTTTCCTAAATACCTGTGTGCGTGATTGGGAGAGTAGGACTCCCATGACAGCATGGCTAATTCAGCCCTGCTATCAATGGGAAAAAGCAAGTTTGCTTACCGTAAATGGTGTTTCCGTAGATAGCAGGATGAATTAGCCATGCTGACCCACTCACCTCCCTGGATAGTCATTTTTTCACTTATGTGACTACACTACTAAATCACAGACTGAGGAGAGACTGTTTTTCTGCACGGGAAGGCACGCACAGCCGCACAGAGCAAAGCTCTGTATTCTACTCAGAAGCTCCGCCTCCTGGGCCCTGATGGATAGTTCCCATGACAGCATGGCTAATTGATCCTGCTATCTACGGAAACACCGTTTACGGTAAGCAAACTTGCTTTTCTGTGGCTTATTGCTTGCTTGCTTAAATTACTTAGTTTTTACGTGAATCACATCCACTGGGAGATATTCCATGGTTTTGTCACCCTTTCTGTGAAGAAATATGTCTTTATAGTTCTCAAGAGTCTGTCCTCTTGCACAGCATTACAGAGTAGAACATAGTCTGAATACAGTGGAGCTCAGACATATTTCATGAATGTTTTCATCTCTTTTGAAGACAGAAAAAGGTCATTAGACTTGTATCAAGTGTTCATTATGTAGCAGACTAAATATATGTCATATCCTTAAAAAAGGTATTTGTTACATGCAGGAAGAGAAGCCATCATAGACACTCCATTATCACTTTGCTTCTTATGGAAGCTATTTTGACACTTAACATTTTTTAGTGTTTGCAGAGAAATAGAAAAGTCAGCTGGAATAAACTCTTCTTTTCTACTATTCAGATAAAAAATGCTCAAGATTTTAACAGCCTCTTCTATGAAAAAGCCACTTTTAAAGGGCTAGTACCACTTTCCAACCAGTATTCACAGTTCTAGCCTTTTAATAGACAGTTCAGCTTTTTCTAAATCTTGTATTAGTTTATACAATATGCATAGCGTCTTACTTACCTAATCTAACCTTATATTTTCTTACATTCATAAATTTAGACTCTCGGTTTATCGCACCTCATAAACTGATACTCTCTATACAGTTTCTACATGCATGTAAACACTTATTCACGTATGCATTTCACATCTCTAACAAACGATACACACCCAAGTAAGCTATGATCCCTGTAGACCATCAGAAAATTAGGATACTACTGAACTGCATTAGCTAGAAAATTCATTGATGTACACTACTACTAACACTAAGTAGCATTACTACATGTGGTCATATCTCTGTCATACTGCAGTCTATTCCATTTAGGTTACCAGTTGAAGGAAATCCCAAAGGATTTCTTTTTGGGCTCTTCAAGTACCTGGATGGCCCAAAATAGTTGGTGCTAGTGCCCTTTCATCCTCTGTACCAGGACATACATAAGAAGTTGTAGGAAACCCCACATTCTTTATTCACAGTTAGTAAGAATGAAGACACCTAGTATTGTGCTCAGGTAGCTGAGGTGTTTAACTGACCTCAGTTGCTGCACCAGTTTGCTCATTGCATCTGTTTTAAAAAAAAGAACTAAGTCTAAGACATACCCCTTAGTGCCCTTAGGACATTTGTGTCACACCTTGGATCATTTTGGGAAAAGACACTTTTAGAATGTTATGCTCATTGCCCGCATAGCTTCCAACCAGACCTACACACTCACCCAAAGCTCCTACCAAAGGTACTCTCAGCTTTTTTCATATCAATCAAGCCATCATTTTACCTATGTCTTTTTAAGACCTCATGCGCATAAAGAAAAAAAGACCCTTCATTCCTTAGGCCTCACATTTATTCATCTCTTATGATTGATTTGATTTGGACAGACACTTACTCTTCAGCTTCCTAATAGATATAGTCAGAAATCAAAGCACCTAACTCTGGAATCTGATCAACTGAAAGTTTCATATAATAACTCATATCAAATGGTGCCCTATAAACTCCCTCCTATCTCGCGCCATATATTCCAAATGCAGTACCGCTGTGCCCTGAGGGACATACAACCACAGATGTAGCTGTTGGAAGAGTTGTGGTCTGGGCCCAAACATCCATATCACACAAAGTGTATATCTGTAATGGACAGCTGGCACCCGCTTTTACTGCAGGATTCCTGGCTTTAGGTTTCTCTGCACTCTTTGGCATTTTCTTTTGACTTCTTTTATTTAGAACTTAAAAGTTCTGTTTGAGGAGCTGCCAAGACAGTGGAAATGTATTTTTTAATAAAAACAATGAGATAGTAAAAGAAGACACAAGTCAAAAGATGAAGAAGCCAACATTCAAAAATCCAGAAAATGGATGATTTATCTGGCTGAAGTTAGCTGGTTAAATTATTCAGGATATTCAGTGAGATCAACACTCCCTGAATATCAATGAATAAAACTATATAGCTAACTTTAGCCAGATACATTTAAACCTAATCAGCTATGTTTGAATATAGCCAATTAGGTTAAAGTTATCCGGCTAAAAGTAGCCAAATAACTTTGAGTTTCATATTCAGTCATTATGCAGCTCAGCTAGTTAGCCTATATATTCAGCGGCGCGGTTGCAATGCTGAATATATCCAGCTATTTTAAAGTTAGCTGGATAAGTTTATCTGGATAACTTTAGGACAGATCTATGAGCCAACCAGAGTTAGCCAGATAAGTTATCCAGCTAATTCAACTTCTCCCAGTTACGCCCTCGGAATGCCCCTAACTTATCTGGTCAAATTTTAGCCAGATAAAAAGTTATGTGGTTAGAATTTAGCAGGATAAGCTCACAAATGTTCAGTTAGCTGGATAACATCTGGGTTATCTAGCTAAATGCTTCTGAATATGGACTTTTTAAAGATTATGCAGCTATATTCAAATAGCATAGCCATATAAGCGTCAAGCAAAGTACAGAAGAAAAAACAATTTGGGGCCAGTGAACCTGTACCCCATAGTTCCCTGAAATCTTTCAAAAATGTCATAGGCAGAAAGGCAGAAGAAGCAGGCCATCCCCCTACCCCAGCAGTTGTAATTGTTAAACATGTTACCATTCTCCCCTCTACTCCTCACCCCCATCCCAACCCCAACTCTCCTGCTCCTGCTAGTACCCTCAAAATGGCCTGGGCCACCTTGACAGTAATTCCATTAGCATAAACTAATGATGTTGCTGCGGGAGTGATAATGTTACAGCAATGCCAGTAGCTGTATGCTTGTACCAGTGCCCTGGCAGCCAAGGCCATTTTGGGGTTGCTGGCCTGAATGGAAGGGTTGAGGTTGGCTTGGGGGGGTTGGGAAGGGGTGGTGTTCACCCTTTTTGGTTGTACACGTTATCCATTGTGATTTTATTATGTGATTTAGTGATATATTAGTGATTTACTTTGTGTTGTATGTCATGTTGTATTTTTATAATGTTATGACTTGATATATATACACCAGCGCAAAAAGTCCCCATGGTGCCAACTCAACCTTTTCTACCCAGACCCAGGTTCTTCCAGGGCGTCGTCTATAGCATCATTTTGGAATCCATTCCAAGGCACTTTTGGCACTGTTAATGCAGAGACCCGTAATAATGGTTCCAGTGCCATCCCAAATGATAAGGGGATGTGTGGCATTGATGAGGAAGGCACCGGATCAGACCTCTTCAGTCCAGAAGGGCCTCAGCAGAGTCCCCAGTCGATGACAGCTGTCGGTACAGAGAACCTCAAAGCCTATGGATCTGGATTTCCAGACAGCTTTTGACAAAGTCTTCATGAGAGACTTCTGAGTTAATTAAAAAGTCATGAAATAGGAAACAATATCCTGTTGTCAATTGGGAACTGGTTAGAAAATAGAAAACAGAGAATAGGCCTAAATGGTCAATTTTCTCAATGGAGAAAGGTGAATAGTGGAGTACCTCAAGGATCTGTTATGGGTCCATTGCTTTTTAACATATTTATAAGTAACCTGGAAGGTGGGAACAATAAGTGAGGTGTTCAGATTTGCAGATGACTCAAAATTAATCAAAGTTAAATCACAAAAGGATTGTGAACAATTTCAATATGAGCTTGCAAGACTGGGAGTCTGAGCATGCAAATGCAAAGTGATGCACTTAAGAAAGAGCAGTCTAAATTATAGCTATGCAATACAAGGTTCCACATTAGGACTCACCACGAAGGAAAAGGATCTAGACATCATCATGGATAATATGTTGAAATCATCTGCTCAGTGTACAGTGGCAGCCAAGAAAGCAAAGAGAAAGATTTGGAGAATAAAACAGAGAATATCATGATGCTTCTGTATCGCTCCATAGTGCAACCACATCTTGAGTATTGTGTGCAAATACGCATCACAAAAAAGATATAGCAGAATTAGAAAAGAAGCTGAAGCCCTTAATGGAGTCACTAGACCTGAAACAAGCATGTGTTCATAAGGCAGTGGAGGATGCCAAACACAGTGAGAAACATCTAATCTGCTCAGTCTGGCTACACCAGATCTTTGGCTGTGGCAATTTGGGTGTGAAAATTTGGCTTGGTTGCTGGCCCTTGTACTAGAGACAACTTATTTGGAGACAAAGTTAAGGAAAAGGTGGCTCAAATTAAGGAGCATCAAGACACGATTCAGTCATCATCAGTCAGAGGTGGAGACCAGCATCCTCTTCCCAGATGTCAGTTTTTCCTATTATAGATGGCCATTCCTTCTCTTATCAGTGCCATCAAGCCATTCCTACTCTGAAGCTCCAACAGCTCCCTGCCAAGGGGCGTCAATGGGAAAGAGTCAAGCAAAGATTCCGCAATCAAAACCATTTAAGAAAATGCTGTAAAATTAATTGACTATCTCCATCAGGAGGGGAAAAAGGAATTTAAACACCCTTATGGATTAAATAAAAGTCAGTAAACAAAAATTAAGATATTTTTATTGAATAGTCTTAATACCTTTTGGTAATTAAGATTTTTAAGAACATAAGAATATAAGAACATGCCATACTGGGTCAGACCAAGGGTCCATCAAGCCCAGCATCCTGTTTCCAACAGTGGCCAATCCAGGCCTTAAGAACCTGGCAAGTACCCAAAACCTAAGACTATTCCATGTTACCGTTGCTAGTAATAGCAGTGGCTATTTTCTAAGTCAACTTAATTAATAGGTAATGGACTTCTCCTCCAAGAACTTATCCAATCCTTTTTCAAACACAGCTATACTAACTGCACTAACCACATCCTCTGGCAACAAATTCCAGAGTTTAATTGTGCATTGAGTGAAAAAGAACTTTCTCCGATTAGTTTTAAATGTGCCACATGCTAACTTCATGGAGTGTCCCCTAGTCTTTCTATTATCCGAGAGAGTAAATAACCGATTCACATCTACGCGTTCTAGACCTCTCATGATTTTAAACACCTCTATCATATCCCCCCTCAGCCGTCTCTTCTTCAAGCTGAAAAGTCCTAACCTCTTTAGTCTTTCCTCAAAGAGGAGCTGTTTCATTTCCCTTATCATTTTGGTAGCCCTTTATTGAACTCATATATACAACAACAAATGTATTAAACTCAAACAATAAGAACATTAATAACCATTCAGTAATGCCCCACCTAACCCTACCCCCCCTAGTCAAAAACAGCAAGCGACAAGGATAATGAGAGAGGCAGTCAAGCACAACAATATAGAAAAAATATTCAAAATGGAATAAAGTAAAACAAATGAAGTAAGATAAGACATAATGCAAACAAAGGTGACACTCCCCTCAGATCATATTAAAAAGAATAAATCTTTTTATCCCATGTTGTTCTTTTTTTTTCTACACCTCAAAAGGAGCCCAAACCTCAAATTTACTCAAGTCTTCCTGCATATCGCTGTCAGTTTACTGAAATACTGTACTTTGGGTAGCCTATTCAGGATCCTTTCTATCCATGGAATCTCCTTCAGTTTCCAGTTAAATGCCAACTCACATTGAGCAGCTAAGCAAAATTGTTGACAAAGTTATTGTAGATCAATGGGCAGTTGAAAACCATTAAGGCCCAACAGGGCAATTTTAGGCACTACGGCTACTACCTTTCCCGAGACATGATGAAGCAAGGGAAAAACTATCTCCCAAAAACAAACAAACAAACCTGTGAACTACACTACACATGAAAAAAAAGAGTCCCCTTACTAGTCTTATTGCCATATTCAAAATATTCTTGCTGGTTAAGCTCTAATTGGTGAGCCATCAGATTGGATTGTATATCAAGAATCTCAGTTCACACTTGAGAAATGTGCTTGTTTACAGTGGAAGAAAGGTTACTTGTATGGATATCTTCAAATCTATGCAGTTTTCTAGCTAGGTCCAATTGTTTCTTATTCATTTCTCACTTTATAAAGGTAGTTCTCGCTATTAGCTTGCTGGGATCACGGCTTTGAGGCAGTCCCAAACTATGGAGGGAGAAATATTGTTCAGTGGGGTTAAACCTCAAATATTCCTCAATTTCTTTCTCAGTTGTTGGCTATAGGAATCATCATTCAATAAACTATAATTGAGCCTCCAGTATTGCTGGTCCTTATCCAACTGGTACATGGTCGGACTAAGTAATGCTCCCTGTGTCAGAGTTATGGATTCTGGAGAGTCTTTATACTTTTTTTTGACTAGTTTTCAGAAGCTGACACGCCCTTCCTCTGCTCAAAACAAAATGAGCAAGTTAGAACAAAAGATAGCATTGCCTGAACATATAGATTAAAGTGATAATGTGAAAAGGGAGACTGGGGGAAACAACTGCATCAATGACCTTATGATAAGGATGCTTAAAGGGAAATACAGAAACATCCAGCAATGTAAGACATAAATGGACTTAATAGGTACTTGGGTTCCTTAACTACCAGATGTAATATTGTGCTTCTCTGTCTTCTTATCACTCTGCTAAAACATCAAACCCCTCCCCATGCATCTCAGTAGTTTTGCACTTCCACCTTAATCAGTCAATCATCCTGCTAACATTCTTCCTTAGGCACCTTATACTCATTAGGGCAAAGAAGCTTTCCAAACTTTGGATTACTAAAGAGCTTCCACCTTCTATCTGGACTCAAGCCCATAGAAATTTCACCCAACTTTTTGTTTATTTTGATCCTAATAGACTTGACAATGTAGAGACTGTACAAAATGTACTATTCCCTATTAGGTAGCATATTGCATCGCCTCCTGCTAAATTCAAGTAGGATTGACCTTACAATGGCATATCAAGACCTACCATATTAGAGTCATAGCAGCATCAGTTGGCAATCTAAAGTTAACCTCCCTTGAGATTTGCAAGACTGCTCTGTGGGGTTCAGTTCAGATTGCCCATCCTTTGGTCTTTCAAGCAATAGAACCCAACTTCTTCCTTTTTAGGGCCCATTTTTATGATTTTGGGTTGTCTTCCCAATTGTCAACTTGCTTAAAGATGTTTTTAAAAAGTTCTTTTTGTTTGTTGGTAATTGCCTTGTTTTCCCCTTTTTCTTTTTTTTTTTTTTTTTTAAGGTAACCCTTTAGCTAGAGAATCCCAGTTATGTGACCGATGAACAAGTTTATTATGAGAAAAAGTGATATTGCTTACCTGTAACAGGTGTTCTCTGTAGATAGCAGATCCCCGGTCATATGAATTCAGCCACTTCCCTTTGGAAGCTGTTCTTTCCCTTCTAAAAGCGTGGCTAGTTGGGAACTGAGAGTGGCTGTGGAATTTCCCACATGAGCAGTAAAGTCTTCTAGGGGCCAATTTTAAAAGGTTTTAGGTTCATAACTTTTGGAATTAGGCTCTTAAATTAGCCCTTTTGAAAATGTACTAGGGCTGAGTGCCTAATTTTAGGCTCCAGTTTCAGTATACTCCTAAATTTAGGATCTTAAAAAAGTGAGTGGCTACAGAGGTGGAGTTAGGGCAGGGAAACAAAGTTAAGAGATTAGCATTGATTTTCAGAACTAGGTATCTAACATAGGAAAATAAATAGCAGGCCTAATGTTTAAGCTCCTAAATGTATGGACATTTACTGCTGAAAACTTAGACTCCTATGTTTGGCTGAAAATAGGTGCCTAACTTAGGGTCCTAAATTTAAGAACTCTGCTCTTTTTGAATATTGGCCTTAGTATTTATTTATTTATTTATTTGTTTATTTGTTTAAAGTTTTATATACCGACATTAGTGGGGAACATCATGCCGGTTTACATAATAACTGAGAGCAGGTGGAAGTTACAATAAACAGGAAAGGGGACGGGGAGAGAGCAGGCAAAGGAGGCTGAGGTCTTTACCAGAAAGTTCTGGAAAGTTAATTCTCTCAGTGCCACATGTAGTCACATGACTCACTGCTATGACTGCTGAACCCTGCTCTCTTCAGAGAGAACACCAGTTCCAGGTAAGCAACTTCACTATGTTCTCTGAAGTCTGTGCTGGGAATTTTTCTGAATTATCCCCAAACTAAACAGTTATAGAAAAGTATAATTTACTGATTTGTTTTTTAAACTTACTAAATTCCATTTGTTTCACTTTGCTTTAATTTTTTTTTCCAGTGAGTACAGCTCCACAACAAAAACCGGTGAGTACATTCCTAGTACTTGTTAACATTTATTTTTATCTTATTGTATAAATGGGTGAAGTTTCAAAAGCATTTGCGCACATAAAATACGCTTTTACATGCGTACATTTTTCTTTAAATTACCCTGGGGTTTGTATGTGTAAAAGTATGCAATGAAGTGATTTTGCGCATACTTTTTAAGTATACTGCAAAGAAACATTCCCGGGGGCAGAGCTGGGGCTGGGAACTCATTTATACATGTACTTTCAACGTTTGAATGTCTGCTTGTAAATCTTCACATGAACATTTACACCTCCCTAGCAAGCATAAATATGTGTGCCTATACCACACAAAGGTGCATGCATTCTCACTAATTTTCAAAGCAAACTTATGTATATAAGTCCTCTTTGAAAATTAGGGCTGTTATAAAATTGGACTCTATATGTTTTTATTAAATATATTATTGTGTTTTAAAATGTAAAGAATTTTAAGCTGACAGTTAAACTAAAATGTTTAGATGTGACTGTACTGTTTGTTTTTTATAGTGTATTTGGTTTCCTTCATTAATGAGAAATCAAAAACTAAAGTTTTGTCCTAACCTTCATATTTGGGTAATTACAAACTCTGGACTAGACTGCACCTAACCATACCCACCCCTAAATGGAACATTGAAGGAGAAATAGTAACAATATTGCATTGCATTACATTACGCTACTTAGCATGTGTTAATAGTATCTTCATAGTCCAAATGTTTGTAAAAAGATGATTTCTTAGCAATTAGGTGGCTTATGCACCTCAACCAGCAGATAAAGACAGAGAAAAGCTGACATGATGGTATATATACCCCTGCACCGACATCAGCCTGCCAGTATTCTCCATCTCCAGCAGATGGTGGATGTGCATCTCCCTCTGGGGATGGTGTTAAAAGGTTTTTGTAGAAGGAGAAAAGAAGAAAGCCCCTCTCTCATGTGGTGATACATTAAGGTCCCTCCCTCAGTCGAGTTTTCCTGAGCTGGTATCTTCGGATCCCTCCCTTAGATGAGTGCCTTGGTCCAGTAGCTGGTGTCAGCCAATGTGAACTTAGCTGTAAAAAAAAAAAAAAAAAAGCTGAAAGGCAAGCGGAGACTGACGCCGTACTCAGCCAGGTCGGGCTGAGCTCAGGTAAAAAAAAAAAAAAAAAGAGAAGTAGTATAGGGGAGTTGATTTTAGGGATTCCTCTCCCCTCCGGTCTCCGTGTTCAGTGTGCCAATCCGATGTCCATTCCTGCCTCCGAGCAAGCTTGGGGACTCAGGCAGCTTGGTGAATCGATCAGTCTTCTAGGCTAGACCCCTCTGTTAGGCTTGGATTCTTCACCGTGTGGTGAAGACATATTGAAGAGGGTGCATAAGGCTGCCCTCTTCAGTACGTCTGTTCAAGCTTATGCACCCGGCTGTGCATCTGGTTATGCACCTAGCTGAGCACTCAGTTGGGCGCCTAGGTGGGGACACATTGGTGCGCTTAAGGGTACCTAGGTGGACTCTCAAGTTATATATGAACAGTGAGCACTCAGGTGGGCACTCAGTTGTGTTTCTACCTGACTAGTGTATTAGATGCCAAATTTTAAGTGCCTAAATTTTTTTCAGCACCTATTATGAGCACAGCTGGGTGCACAGTTCTCATGCACCTGTTGGAGCGTACTGAAAACTCTATGGCGCCAATAGCAAAGAAGCCTAAGTACCTTAACCTTTGTGCTGCTTGCCATCTTTGGACATCTCAGCCTGGCATTCCCTCTAACTTGTTTGAGCACTATTTGGGGGCTCAGGAAGAATTGTCTCCATCTCATTTTGCTAAGCCCAGTCCTTTCCAGCGTGATGCGGGAATGGAAAAGGAGCTGCCAGAGGTTTTGCCTGTAATTGCGGCTCCCCTAACTGGTTCATCAGCAGGCTATGGTAGTTTGGTGGGCACAGGACCAACACCCCTTGATTTTGGCATGGACCTTCTGCCTTTTCTTGGCTGGAATTTTTCAAGGGCTGCAGTTCTTTCTTCAGACACAGTTGTCAGCCCGGCCAATCTTAACAGATCAGGATCACAGGCTGCAGTTTCCCACGTACCTGGTGCTGTGGGTAAGCATCGAGTACATCTAGACCTGCTGCAGGTTACGCTGATAGCGACCTAGATGGCACGGATGATGAAACTGATCCTTCATAGAGATGTTACCGGCTCTGAATTGCAAGACACTGAAGATAACTGGGTGTGCTGGGGGCTGATTCCATTTCTGAGCAAAGAAAGATCCCATTTTGATTTCTTAGTGTAAAACCTCATGTTTCTTTCCTATTATGGAGGCTATTCAAGAATTGATTGATCTTGAATGGGACACCCTGGAAGCTAATTTTAAAGGGGAACGAGCCTTGGAAGGGCTGTACCCCTAAATCCAGCTGTGAGAGAGGAATTGCACTTACGAAAGTGGATGCGCTTGTGTGTGCCATCACCAAGCGGATGACTGTCCCAGCAGGTCATCCTTAAGCAGGCCTTGAAGCAATGGCAATGAATTTGCAGAAAGCTTCTTGCTCCCTAGTGGTGCACTCTTATTTATCTCTCTCTCAAGAAGTCCATGACTCTAGTGTGAATTCCAGGACAGTAATGGAACCAACAGCTGCCTTTTTGGCAGATGCGGGCTGTGATCTGGTCTGCACTTTGTCCAGAGGGGTAGCTTCGCTAATAGTGGCCAGATGTCAGCTATGGCTCAGGAATTGGTTGTCTGATACAATCTCAAAGTCTAATCTTACAAGATTGCCCTTTATAGGATCACTCTTGTTTCAAGTGAACTGAAAAAAAAAATGGCCAATAAGTGGGTGAGTCCCAGGTTCCTTGATTACCAGAGGATAAGAAGCAGTTGCCGTGCTCCTTCAGCACAAGAGGTCATGCTAGGGGTTTCAGACGCTTTCGACTTTACAGAGGAGCAGCTTCTCAGAGGACTTGACCTTGGGTAGGTCTCAGTCTTTCATCCTGGGCAGCCCAGAAGGGGTGCAGGCTCAGGTAGTGGTGCCCCCCCCAAGCCTTTCAAGGAAGGTGTGCCGACCCACCCCCAGGAACAGGAGATAGTGGGTCACCTGTCTATTTTTTATCAGAGGTAGGTCGATTTCACATCAGACCAGTGAGTTCTGCAGGTGATAAGAGATGGCTACACTCTGAAGTTTCTCAGTGTCCTTTGGGATTTTTTAATGGTGTCTCCCTGCAACTCTCCGCAGAAGAAACAAGCAGTGGAGTGTACGCTGACAAGTCTTCTCGGCCTGCGAACTGCAGTTCCAGTGTCCATGTTTCAAGAAAATATAGGCTGGTATTCCATTTATTTCATTGTGCCAAAGAATGAGGGCTCCTTTCGCCCCATCCTAGATCTCAAGGGAGTCAACCATCATTTCTAGGTGACTCCTTTTCGCATGGAAGCTCACTGATAATGGCAGTACAGTCAGGGGAGTTTCTGACATCTCTGGATTTGTCAGAGGCGTACCTTCATATTCCCATCCATCAGGAGCATCAATGGTTTGTGCGTTTCACTGTTTTGGGGCAACATTATCAGTTTCGAGCACTGCATTGGCCTCTACGACCAGATTCTTTTCAAAAGTTATGGTAGTGGTTGCGGCAGTGTGGAGAAAGGATGGATTTCTGGTTCACCCATTCTTAGACAACTGGCTGATTTGGGTCAAGAGTCTGGAAGAGAGCTTTCAGGTCTCATGCAAGGCTCCTCCTTGCTACAGGAACTAAGTTGGGTATTGAACTTGGCCAAAACTAATCTACAGCCATCCAAGACACTGGAGTATTTCGATGTTTGGTTTAACATGAAGCAGGACAGGGTGCTCCTGCTGGAGGACCAGATTTTTATTTTTTTTATTTTATTTTTATTGTAATTTCAACATTTAAACAGATTTTGGATAATAAAATACATCAATTCTTATCCATGAAATCATCAAACAGCATTACGTAATGACATATTATCCATCTTTTATAAGAAATCAATATAAGAATAAAGAACAAATGGGTTTCAAGCTATTAGAATAGGAGCATTTACCCTTAAAGAAATTTAAAAAAAACATTATTTGCTGCTTAACTCATCCCACTAAATATATATTTATCCCTTATTGCACAGTTTCTCAGGAGTGTGTGTCCAAATATGCACGCAGTTGTTCAGGTTGCGTAAAAACATATCTATTATCTGAATGTTTTATTTAAACATCTACAAGGGTATCGTAAATAAAATTGTGCACCTCTTGATAGAACTTCCGATCGCATTATTAGAAACTTTTTTCGTCTTAACTGAGTAGCACGAGCTACATCTGGGAAAATCCTTATCGATTGCCCATAGAAATCGTTCTTTTGATGTTTAAAATGCAGTCTCAACACTGCATCTCTATCTATTTGGGATACAAACTGAACTACCAGTGTTGCGGTCGTGTTAATCTTTGATTCATAGGATTTTTCCAAAAAGTCAGTCAGATTCAAATTCTCTAGTACTTCTCCATTTTTTCCCTCTGATGTTTGTTGTAAATAATAAATCTTATTCAATTTAGGTAAAGTAAATTCTGTATATTTCAGAATATTCTTCAGGTAACTATTAAATAAATCTAAGGGTGTTATCAAATGAATTTTTGGAAAGTTCAATAATCTAAGATGTAATTTCTTCATCTGGTTTTCCAATAGTTCAATCTTTCCTTCGTGTTCTTCTGCTGGTTTAATTAAATTTGACTGAATTTTTTTAACTTCCCCCAATTGCACATCAATTTTATTTACATTTTTTTCCAAAGAATCTACTTTCTCTTGTATCTGAGTATTTGTTTTTAAAGCCTCTTGAACTGTACTAGCTAATTTATTAATTAATTTTTGTATGTTAATCATCATAGATCCTAACTCCTCCATTGAAAATTTTTTAGGAATAATAATAGAAACATTCTCAATATCATTTAAACATAATTGTACATCACAATCTCTAGACTCTTGCAATATCCCTCCAATCCTATCTGCATTCAATAAAGTATCTTTAGGTTCCCTGGGACTAAGTTCTTCCATGTCCTCCGAGATCTTAGTCGAATTCACGACATCTCTCTGGGAAACCAAAGAATCTTGTAAAGAAATATTCAGGTCTACATCAGATTTTGCAGATGGGGGGGATGGTTTTTCTGGGGCACCCGGGGTCAAAGATGTTTCAAATGCCACGTTGTCCAACTCCTGCTCCTGAGTAGGACTACAAGCGGCCCTTCCTAGTGTGTGGGTGGGAGTGACCTGAAAGCAATCTGTAATAGTTGGCTGAAGCAAATTACTAACTGCTGATGTCATATGCGATTCCCTCAACTTTGCTTTCCTCTTGGTGTGAGGCATAGCAGATAGCAGAATCACAGTCAGTTTTCCAAAGGATATGTATTCTAAGTGAAGTATCAGGCTTGATTTGGGGTAGTAACCACTGTAACAAGCAAGCTATACCAATGCTTATTTGTTTTACCCAGACTATGTAATTCAGTCCTTGTTGGTAGATGTCTGTAAAATATCTTTTCTTCATTCCCCCTGCTGTTGAAGCAGAGAGCTATGCTGGATATGCATTGAAAGTGAAGTATCAGGCATTTTTGGTTTGGGGTAGTAACCGCCATAACAAGCAAACTACTCCCCTGCTTTTATGTGGATGCAAATCCTTTTTTTCCACATTTCCTCTTGCCGTTGAAGCATAGAGCAATGTTGGTGTCGCATTAACCGTGTGTATGTTTATTGAATAAGGATATTCATCTCCAGGTAGTAGCCGTCATTCCCGCAAGCCAACCCCATGCCTCTTCTCTTCATTCACATCCTCTAGACTTTATTGATCCACAGTATTTATCCCATGCCCCTTTGAAATCCTTCACAGTTTTGGTCTTCACCACTTCCTCCGGAAGGGCGTTCCAGGCATCCACCACCCTCTCCGTGAAGAAATACTTCCTGACATTGGTTCTGAGTCTTCCTCCCTGGAGTTTTAAATCGTGACCCCTGGTTCTGATTTTTTTTGCAATGGAAAAGGTTTGTCGTTGTCTTTGGATCATTAAAACCTTTCAAGTATCCAGTCTGTATCATATCCTCCTTTCCTCCAGGGTGGACATATTTAGATTCTTCAATCTCTCCTTATAAGTCATTTGATGAAGACCCTCCACCTTTTTGGTTGCCCTTCTCTGGACCGCCTCCATCCTGTCTCTGTCCCTTCGGAGATACGGTCTCCAGAACTGAACACAGTACTCCAGGTGAGGCCTCACCAAGGACCTGTACAAGGGGATAATCACTTCCCTTTTCTTACTTGATATTCCTCTCTCTATGCAGCCCAACATTCTTCTGGCTTTAGCTATCGCCTTGTCACATTGTTTCGCCGACTTCAGATCATTAGACACTATCACCCCAAAGTCTCTCTTGTGCCCCGTGCACATCAGCCCTTCTCCCCCCATCGAATACAGTTCATTCGGATTTCCACACCCCATATGCATGACTCTGCACTTCTTGGCATTGAATCTCAGCTGCCATATCTTCGACCACTCTTCCAGTTTCCTTAAATCCTGTCTCATTCTCTCTACTCCTTCTGGCGTGTCCACTCTGTTGCAGATCTTAGTGTCATCCGCAAAAAGACAAACCTTACCTTCTATCCCGTCTGCAATGTTGCTCACAAAGATATTGAACAGGACCGGTCCCAACACCGACCCTTACGGCACTCCGCTCAACACCGCTCTCTCTTCAGAGTAAGTTCCATTTACCATCACACATTGTCTTCTGTCCGTCAACCAGTTTGCAATCCAGGTCACCACCTTGACACTCACTCCTAAGCTTCTAATTTTATTCACCAGTCTCCTGTGCGGAACTGTATCAAAAGCTTTGCTGAAGTCCAAGTAGATGACATTGAGTGCTCTTCCTTGATTCAATTCCTTGGTTACCCAGTCAAAAAAGTCTGCCAGATTTGTCTGACAGGATCTTCCCCTGATGAATCCATGCTGCCTCTGGTCCAGCAATTCTTCAGACTGTAGATAGTTCACTATTCCTTCTTTTAACAGCGACTCCATTACTTTTCCCACCACCAAGGTGAGGCTAACCGGTCTGTAGTTACCAGCCTCTTCTCTGTTTTCACTCTTGTAAAGCGGGATTACCACCACTCTTCTCCAATCACTCGGCACCACTCCCGTTTCTAGGGATCTATTGAACAGGTCACACAGTGGACCCGCCAGCACATCTCTGAGCTACCTCAGTATCCTGGGATGAACCTCATCAGGCCCCATGGCTTTGTCCACTTTCAGTTTCCCCAGCTCTTCCCATATATTTTCTGCTGTAACTCACATCTACTCCATTCCCCTCTATTTTCTTGTTAACTAGTGACGGTCCTTCTCCAGGGTCTTCTTTAGTGAACACAGAACTGACGTATTTGTTTAATATTTCTGCCATTTCTTTGTCTCTCTCTCCACACATTGATCCTTTTCACCTTTCAATTTCACTATACCACTTTGAACTTTTCTCCTTTCACTGATGTATCTGAAAAATGTTTTGTCACCTCTACCTCTTTGGCAATCCTTTCTTCCGCTTGACTTTTTGCCGTCTTGATTACTTTCTTTGTCTCCCTCGGTTCTACCAGATATTCTTCTTTGTGCTCCTCCCTTTGGGATCCTTTATAATTCTTGAACGCTGTTCTTTTAGCCTTTAGTTTGTCAGCCACCTCCTTGGAGAGCCAGATAGGTTTCATTTTTCTTTTGCTTTTCTAACATATAGATTAGTTGCCTTGGTAATTGCTCCTTTTAGTTTGGTCCACTGTTATTCCACATCTCTCTCATTCTCCCAGCCTACTAGTTCTTCCTCCAGGTACTTCCCCATTTCATCAAAGTCTGTGTTTTTGAACTGTAAAACTTGGGTCCATGTGCTTCTTTTCCGTATCCTTTTTGTGATATTAAACCATAGTGTTTGATGATCACTGGTGCTGAGGTGGGCGCCCACCTGGACATCAGAGACATTATCTTCATTAGTGAGCACTAAATCGAGTATAGCTCCCTCTCGTGTGGGTTCCATTACCATTTGTTTGAACTCAGCTCCTTGCAGAGCATCCACTATTTCTCTACTATTGTTAGATTCTGCAGATGGGATTCTCCAGTCTACATCCAGCAAATTAAAGTCTCCAACAATCACCACTTCTCCCTTCTTTCCCATCTTTTGGATGTCTTCAACCAGATCTCTGTCAAGCTCTTCCTTTTGGTTTGGAGGCCTGTAAACCACTCCATTAAAAATGGATGTCCCATCTTTGTTTAGGTTGACCCATAGTGCTTCTTCATTGCCCTATCTTCCTTGCAGCTCAGATGCTTGGATATTGTTTCTGATATAAAGAGCCACTCCTCCCCCTTTCCTATCCTCTCTGTCCTTCCTTAACAAGTTATACCCTGGTATTGCCGTATCCCAATCATGAGATTCCGTTAACCATGTCTCTGTGACAGCAACAATGTCCAAGTCCGTCTCCACCATTAGGGCTTGCAGGTCTGGGATTTTATTGCCCAAACTACGAGCATTTGTCCTTATAGCTTTCCAGCTTTCCTCATTCAGGTTACTGCTATTCCTGGACTCCTTTTGTGACTTTACTTGAGTTTTGTTATCCACTTCTCCCTTTCCCTTTGCATTTGTGCAAGGGAAAAGATTAGTGCCTTTGATGACAGATTCATCCAGCACAATGAGCTTTTTCCTTTGGTTACTGATCTGGAATTCCTGTATGCATTGGGTTTCTTCTTTCTTTTCAGATAACACTTCAATCTTTTTCTCAAGAACTTCTTCAGTATTTAATAGAGAGAAGGCTTTTTGTACTTGTTGCACTTGATACAGTTTGTGTCTCTGCTTCAGAGGTTCAATTCTACCAGAGCCCTCTGTAATCTTGTTTATTGAGTTTATTGAGTTCCTTAATGCCCTGTGTGATTGGGGGGGGTGGGGGGGGTAGACTTGTGGGTTGCACAGTTGTCAAGAACGGGTGCCTGTGGGTCACAGGTCTTATCCTGCCTGAGCCCACTGTAAATCTCTTTATCCTTGACTTTTGGTTTTTCTGTGGTAATGGGGAATTAATTCCTGAATATTGTAAAGAGGATGAGCCTTTCTTCATCGAAGCTAATTGAGCTTTAACTTCAGCCAACTCCTTTGTCAAGGAAGAGAGTTCTGAACAAATGGGGCAAGCCCTAAGTTTCCAGATGATTTCCCTCAGAATAAAGGCTCCACAATAGTTACATTGGATAGTCCTCATTTTGGTAATTTGATGGTTAAAACCTAAGGAAATACCAATTTACTAATTTATCTTGTTGCCAATTATGAATTTAGGCAGACTATATCAGAACAACAACCCAGGGGTGGGTGGGAGGGAGTCAAACAGTTAACCCTTGGTCATGGATGTTCTCAGGACTCTGTATCTGCAATTGAGTTTAATAACGCGCTCCCCCCAAATGGCTTACTAAGTTTAACTAAGTTAATCCTTTACTTAGCTGGACACAAGAATTTTTAGTGCTCCCTGGCTCCACACTGTGCACTGTCCACAATGGATCTCCTGCTTCTCAAGTTTACCTCCCCCAAGCTCTGAGACAGCCACACCCAATCCAGGTAGAACCGATCACTTCTAGAAGTTTTTGTCCTTTTTTGTAAATTTTTTTACTCAGCTCTTTATGCCCCAATATTAATATTTAAACAGAGATTATTAGTGCCAGCTAACTCCAAATGAGAGAGAGATTTTATCAGATTAAAAGCTGGAGTGTTTTTTTTTTGTTGTTGTTTGTTTTTAAATCTTAACTATATAGCAGAGCAACCAAACAGTTCTCCATTTCCTTAGCCTATGTGTGGTTTGACGAATGTTTGAGGCTTGGAGTGAATGTCAAGAAGAGGGGTGTTTAGTGTGCCCTTGGGCCTCAGCCCGTCCCCAGACGGATCCAGGACCGAACCGAGGGTTGACGGCGTGTTCCAGCATGGCTGACGGGCTTACCCTCTGCCAGGCCTGCAAGCTCCCAAGGCCAATAACATGATGTTGGAATGTGAATGGTCCTCCGACCATTCCGTGCCCTTTCGGACCTGCTGCTTGTATCGGCATGGAGCAGCAGGCCTGGCCTGAGGACGAGGGCAGACGGGCCTTGACACGAAGACATAACCCCAAGGTCAATGCTACGGCATCGCAGACGAAGACATGACACCAAGGCTGATGGGGACCGCATCAGAGACTAGGGCTGGCACAGGACATGACACCAAGGTAGCTGAAGACATGACACCAAGGTAGCTGAAGACATGACACCAAGGCTGATGCGAAGACATGACACCAAGGCTGATGCGAAGACATCACGGACCAATGGTCGATGCGATGGCATCCCGGACCAGGGTCGATGCGACGACATCAGGAACAAGACGTTGACATGATGCCAAGACTGATGCAACGGCATCCAGGATGAGACAAGGAACTTGACGAAGTCCAGGCGAGACGAGAAGCTGGGCGGAAGGACATTGGCACTGTCTCTCAGGGCACCCTACACAATCCACCATGGGACTGGTCGCGGACCACCCTGTCCCACTGCGCGCCCTACACAGCCCGAGGAGGCTGGTCACGGACAACGCTGAGAACGGGACAAGCGCAGGGAAGAATCCAGTCGAAGTGGGACTCAGACGACAAAGCCAGATGTTGCCCGAAGCACCACAAAGGCTGGCAGGACATGACGGCTCAGGAGCACAGGACACCAGTCCACCTGCCGGCCACTCCACGCTCGGGAAAGACGTCATCCGAGGGAGTCGGGCCTGACAGGACCAGAAGGCTCAAGAGCACTGAAGCAAACACCAAGAAGGGCAGAACATCAAGGAACCTGGGACATCAGGAAGCAGAAGATCGAGACAAGACACCAGGACACCTGGACGGGGACCTCAGGCACGAACATGACTTGACATGACAAGAAGACGAAACGAAGAGGAGCTCCACGAAGAAGACCTGAATGAGCTCTGGCAGGCAGGAGCCTCCAGAGTGAAGTAACTCCGATGCAAGGCGAAGACTGAAGTGACGGAGCAGCCCTTTATAGGGCTGGAGCAGGAAGTCCAATCTTAGGTGGGGCCAGCACACTTCCTGTGTCTGGCCCTTTAAATCCTGTAGAGAGGCGCACACCGGTGCCTAAGGAAGGAAGCAGGAGCTTGTGCAGGACTGCGGACAGCGGCCTGCACAGATGTCTTCGACGCAGGAGGCAGGGCTGGCCTGAGAAGCAGGCCTCGATGACTGCAGCAGCTCCAGCCGCTGCAGGGGACCTCGTGGGTGGCTCCAGCCGCCAATCCAGCCTGGGGATGCGGCCTCCTGGCCGCGAAGATATCAGCAATGACGGTGGCAGCTTCCAGCCGCGAAGAGGAACAGGAAGTCCGCGGCTCTGGCCGCGGTGAAGACAGGCAATACGGGCGGCCTCCATGCTGCGCAGGGAAACAAAGTCCGCGGCTCCAGCCGCACTGGAAGGCCCGATGTCAGCGGCGTCCATGTTGCGTCGGGTGAAGAAAGGTAAGCAGAGCCTGCTCGCGGGGGGACCCGCGGGCAGGGTCCATGACAGTGAAGATCAAAGGGTTCATCCTCATTCAGTTAAGATCTCACTCATTTTGGAATTTTTTGCAGGATGGATTGAGTAAGGGTTGGCCCTTAATTAATTGAAGGCACAGATAGCGGCTCTTGCCTGTTCTGGGTCAAATGGATAGTGGACCCTTGTTGATTCATCCAGATGTGGCTTGTTTCTTAAAAAAAAAAAAAAAAAAAAAGGGTGAACCATCTTCGTCTTCTCCTGTGGTTGCTGGTGCCCTTGTGTCGTCTTAATCTGGTTTTTGGATTTTTTGACAGGTCCCTCTTTTTTACCACTGCATAGCCTTCTTTGAGGTTACTTATCTTGAAAACGGTATTTCTTGTGGCGGCATTTCTGCGCATAGAGTCTCTGAACTGCAGGCCTTGTCTTGCCAGGAACCATTTCTGCAAGTGACTCCAGGGGCAATACAGTTGAGTACTTGTTCCATCCTTTTTTTGCAAGGTGGTCTAAGATTTTCACTTGAATCAATCAATTTTCCTGTCGCCTCTGGACAAGGGAGAAAGATGTGGATGAATATCGCCTGTTACGGTCCTTGGATGTCGAGAGGCATATCTTAAGGAATTTAGAGTTTCTGAACCTCTCAGGAAGACGGACCGGCTGTTTATACTCCATGGTGGAAGTAAATAGGGTGAACTGGTATCGTGGGCTACAGTAGCCTGCTGGATTAAGGAGGCAATCATGGCCACATATGTGGATGCTGAATAGCTGTTGCCTAGTCACTTTAGGGTTCATTCCACTAGGGCTCAAGCAGTGTAATGGGCAGAGATTAGATTGCTGTCTGCCATCGAGATTTGCCAAGCTGCGATGTGGTCCTCTTTATATACTTTTTCCAGCATTATTACCTGGAAGTGCAGGCCCGGGAGGAAGTAGCCTTCGCACATGCGGTATTGATTGAACCATGGGCAGCCTCCTGCCCTGTTCTGGAGTAGCTTTGGTACATCCCACCAGTCGTGGATCCACCTATCTGAATGCTAAGAAAGGAGAAATTACTACTTACCTGATAATTTCCTCTTCGTTAATGAAGATAGGTGGATCCACCTTCCCATCCTTGGCTGCTAGATGGTTGTGCTATTGTACTCCTTGTGACTGCGTGTTCCAGGGATTACTGGTAAATGTCAATCCAGTCCCTAGACTAGTATTATTACACTCCTTGTCTAAGCTCAGTGGTTTCCTGTTAACTGAGTGCTGGAATGGTTTTCTGTTAATAATCAAGATTTGTTAGTTTGACCACAGTTGGCTTTTGCAGAGAATAGTGGCAGGCTGATATTTGTGCAGGGGTATATATACCGTGACGTCAGCTTTTCTTAGTTTCCATATGCTGGTAGAGGTGCATAACCCACTGGTCGTGGATCCACCTATCCTCATTAAAGAAAAGGAAATTATCAGTTAAGTAGTAATTTCTCCTGCTAATGCTTCATAAGTTAAGAGCATCTTGCTCCATTGCACACTCAGCCCCACCTGCCCTGACTATGACATATAAATATGGGTCGTCTTTTTGGAAACTTATGGGTCTTTTGGACTAGTATTCAACACTGTAGACGATCATATCACTTGTGTGTTTTGAGAAATAAAATTTTAAAACAATAGTTTGTATATATTTCTTTCTGCATGTAAATGCTTTAGTTAGGTACTTTATATGGTAATGCTAGACCAAAAATCAAGGTTGAACAAAAATAGAGCACACACCTAACATAAGAGACCATCATAATAAGGAGCTATAAGTGAAAAAAATGATTAAGAGCATGGGGAAAGGCTAAAGAGGTTAGGGCTGTTCAGTTTAGAGAAGAGACGGCTGGGGGGGGGGGGGGGGGGGGGGGGGATATGATAGAGGTCTACAAAATCATGAAAGAACTTGAATGGGTAAATGTGAAATGGTTATTTACTCTTTCAGATAATAGAAGGACTAGGGTGCACTCCATGAAGTTATCAAGAAGTGCATTTTAAACAAATCAGAGAAATTCTTTTTCACTCAATGCACAATTAAGTCCTGGAATTCATTGTCAAAGGATGTGGTTAAGAAAGTTATTGTAGTTGGTTTAAAGAAAGGTTTGGATAAGTTCCTGGAGGAGAAGTTCATAAACTGCTATTAATCAATAAGAAATAGCCACTGCTTGTTACCAGCACTAGTGACTTCGGATCTATTTAATATTTGGGTACTAGCTAGGTACTTGTGACTTGGATTGGCCACTGTTGGAAACAGGATGCGATGGACCATTGGTCTGACCCAGTATGGTATATCTTATTACCTGTTCCATGCAATATAATAGGAATGCTTGGCATAAGCAATGCTCACCTTTTTTTTATAATCATAGGTCACTTGTGAACAGGTTTTTTTTTTCTTATTTTCTATTTTTCTAATAAAGCCAAAAGAATGTTCATGTGAAGCAAATACAAGTGAGAGAAAAAATAAAAAAAAATGTTCACACCATGCCAACATGAAGAGAATCTCTGTGGGAGCATTTCAGTATTCGCCCCTTTTTCTCTCAAAAGAGAAGGGCCAAATACCTGATGCCCCTGAGGAAGATTCGAAATGTGCTGCATGTCTACCTGGAGCACGCTTGGCTATTTGTCAGTACTAAAAGTTTGAACATTCCATTCTGTGGCATTAAGTGGATATGTTAAAATTTTTATTACACTTGTATTTGCTTCACATGGACATTCTTTTGGCTTTATTAGAAAAATAGCAAATAAAAAGTTAAAAAAACCTGTTTACAAGAGACCTATGATCATAAAAAGGTGAGCATTGTTTACACTAAACATTCCTATTATTATACATGGAACAGCTGTTTAGCAAACCCTTATAGCTCCTTATTATGATGGTCTCTTATGTTAGGTATGTGCTCTATTTTTGTTCAACCTTGGTTTTCTTTTTCAAGTTTGTTTTTCACTAAGGTATTCTTGTTTTTTTGTGTTGAAACCCAAAATCAAAGCAAGATTACCATTTTTATTGTGGTGCAACCCTAATTACAAACCTTACTGTTCTAGAAATAATTACATTACATTTCAGAATGTAATGTAATTATTTGTTACATTTATGTTATGTTATGTTACATTTATGATATATGCCTAGTAATGTGTAAATTCCTGAAAACAAAAACCGCAGATGTAAACTGACATTATGTTGATGAAATGTTATAGATTGGTAAAATTTCAAAAAATAAAAAGAAGAAACTGAAAAAGAAACAGAAGAGGCAAGCAGAGCTACTTGAGAAGCGCCTACAGGAGATTGAAGAATTAGAACGGGAAGCTGAGCGAAAAAAAATAGAAGAAAATGATGTAACATCAAGTGTACCATCAAATGAGCAAGAAGAAGATTACCAACCAGAGGTGAAGCTAAAGTCTTCAGGGTTAGAAGAAGTTGCAGATGAAGAACCTGGAAATGATTATGGTTAGTGAGAACATCTTTAATAAAACCAAAATGTGCTGATGGATAGAAATAGATTGTCAGTTCTACAGTGTATATCATCTCGACAAACAAATAACTAAATTCTGAAGCTAGTAAACAAATTCCAACATAGGGGGTCATTTCCAAAGCGATCGCACACGTGCGATCACTAAATGGGGGCGGAGTTGGGGCGGCGTCAAGGCCAGAACAGGAGGAGTCGGGGCGACACCGGGGCGAATGCCGCGAAGACACCACCTTTTATGATGGCACTATTGGGAGCGAAAGCCGGCAGCGATCGCACTGCAGAGGTGCGATCGCTACCGGCTTTCGCAGGCCCGCCCCCCTGTACCGCGCGATTCAACGAGCCCAGCGGTATTAGAGAATCCAGACCTTAGTTACTAAAAGGTTAAATAAGTTGAAATGCATTATAATCAGGGTCTCTAGTTTCCTACCATGCCATGGCATGGGCTGTAAAATCTGGTCCTTCCTTTAGGGTTTTCCATTTTACTCGGAACCGCAGGAAATCTGCAAACCAATGTTTAAAACGCATGTTTATTTATTTATTATTTATTATATACCGCGCAACAGATTTTAGATCTGGCCGGTCTGGACAAGGCAACAGGAGGAAGCAGATGCAGCATTGTGAGAGCAAGAATTGGGCAGTATAAAGGAGGCAGCAAGAAGGAGGATTAAGAGAAGAATAAAAACAGACTTTGTGGAGAAGGGAGAGAACAGGATAGTGAAAGAAGACTGGGGAGTGAAAGGAAGGAAAAGAACCAAGAATAGGGGAACAGATAAGGATGACTGAAGAGAATCCAGGAATAGTGCAAAGTAGGGCAGTGGGAAAGAGATTCAGGGGATAGGAGGTCAGAAAGAATGAATGGAGAGAGGTCCAGGTATTTTGGGGGGTGGGGGGGGGTGCAAAAAGGGTAGTGGATCCTAGTGGATAGCAGGGTTCCTAAGTCCCCTAGGAGTGGAGAAAAGACTTTAAATCTGAGACTGTGCATTTCAACACAAACATACTTTTAGATGGTTACATTGGACTATTGCTCTGTTTAATAATATCTGTTCTAGATGTTCAGCCGAGATATTCCATTGCTTTTATACAAAAGATCAAACAAGAGAAAAACAAAGTTTTATTTACTACAGTAAATCAGGAAATGACTGCCAGCATTTTGATTAATTGAATGGTTAAAATGAAACCTCCTTATGAGTGCTGTATGCAGCACTTCTATTGTAAGCCCCATTTCATAGCATGTAGGTCCTACCAGGAAAGGGGCCTTCATTTATAATTTTACTTGCACAAATTAACACGATACCATTGTTAAATTGTATATTATAAAAGGAAGTATTTGAAAGTACATATTACAAATGTAAATCAGATTTTAAAAATTCAGGATTTCCAAAAGAATTAAAAAGTCATTCAGCTGAATGTTGCAGTTAACTTAGTATTGTCATTAATTTAATGTATTATTTAAAATGTTTTATGCTTTTGAACAGCTTCACTGGTTGTTATTGCATTATGATTTGCTTCCTTCCTCTTTGGTTGATAAGGGGAAGAAATAGATCTTAGGGTATTAAATATGTTCCAGTTTTATCAAAGTATGTGTGACTCAGTGACAATTTTAGGTTCCTTTAATGAAGCTAAAAGAACAATTTTATCATTTAACCTTGATTTTATCCAAACAGAAGCTTATCCATTGCCGGGCCCAGCTTTTTCTACACCTGAGGCAGATATTCAGAATTAGACTCTCTTCATCCCTGACTTACCAGTTGCTGCTCCAGCACAGTGCTTTCTCCTTTGGTAGCAAAGGCACAGCTATTCCACTGATTGCAGTGGTTTCAGTAAAACAGCCCTTCTTTTTCTTCCCCTCCTGCTCAGCATCCTTCTCTTTCTCTTCCTACACCCCTTGCTCTGTTGCGCCGGAGGTGGACCCTTGGGCCGAGGTGGGGTTGACGCAACCCATAGGAAGGGACATACGGGTCCCCACCGTTGGTAGGCGGAGTGGACTTATGAACAGAGGCCAACTGGAACTTTACCAATACCAGCCCTCGTTCCCCGCCGACTCGACTTAGGTGGGCCTCTGATTGACGTCAATGAGGAGATGGTGATCAGCCCAGAGACAGCACAGGGAAGATGGTACAGTCTTACACGGGACAGGGTAGTGTCCTGGAAACTTGAGTGCCAAAGGAACGTAGGCAGACAGGGGGCGCCCGAGCAAGAGCAGGCCGAAGCCTGAATAGCCCAAGTCCAGGAAGTAGGCTGGAGAGGCATCACATAACAGGCTTGAGTCAGGGCTGGCGGCAAACTGGACGTAGTGGAAAAGCAAGGCTGAGGTCTGAACATGGAGAGGGTCAAGTGTAGTTGAACGATGTTGAGGTCTGGGTCTGGAGAGAGGCAATGATGTAGTCAGGCAATGCAGAGGTCCGGGTCTGGAGAGAGGCAACGGCGTAGTAAGGCAATGCAGAGGTCCGGGTCTGGAGAGAGGCAACGGCGTAGTAAGGCAATGCAGAGGTCCGGGTCTGGAGAGAGGCAACGGTGTAGTAAGGCAATGCAGAGGCCCGGGCTTGGAGAGAGTCGAAAGTGTGGTCAGGGAAAGCAAAGTCAAAGTCCGTGTAAGCAATCCAAGGGAAGGAGTAGAGCAGGAACGTAGAGGCAGGGAGTCAGGAACCAGGAACAGTGAGGAATAGGAACATGGGAGCGAGACTAATCTCTCAGGAGGCAACGAGTACTCGACCAGCGAGAAGACATGTTGCAAAGGTAAAGCTAGGGAGCGGAGCCTGGGCTTAAGTGCTGGTGCTCCGCTGACGTCATCATCCAGGCCACGGCTAGGTTCCCGCCACAGACCCTACTTAAACAATGGAGATGCGTGCGCACCTACGGAGGGGCGCAGCACCGTGTAGCAGCATCTCTCCGCGGGCCATGCAGAAAGGCCCAACGTGAAGCAATGGAGGTGGTGGCTGGACCGGGAATGCCAGGTACTGTAGCTGAGCCGGAGGCACCAGGGGAGGCCCGAGGATGGAGTTGGCGGCCCCCTGCCACCAGAGACGAGGAACCAGGAGCTGGAGTTACTGCAGAGAGGTGAGAAGGCCGTGCCGCGGGTCTTCCGCGGACGGCACATGCAACATGCTCAGCATCCCCTTTTCTCTTTCCCTCCACTTTCCTTTGTGTCCCTCTCTCCCCCTCTTTGTCTCCTCCATATCCCACATCCCCCTTCTCTCTCTGTTCCTTGTCCTAATTTAGCTCTTTTTTACTCCTCTTCACTGCTTGCCCTGGATTCTTCTGTCTCTTCCCATCCACTCTTTGCCTTCTTTCTCCTACCCATTCTTTACCCCACATCCTCCTCTTTCTCCCCCTTCATTCCTTGTCCAGCACATCCTTCCTCTCTCTCCCACTCCAGCCCTTGCCCAACAGCACCCTTTCTCTAACACCTAACCCTAGCCTATCAGCTTCCCTTTCTCCCACCACCACCTTTCCAGCTATCCCTCTCTCCTAACCACCTACTCAACAACAAGCCCTTTCTTCCCAACCCCTTCCCAGCAGCATCAGTCCCCTCTCCCCACAACCTCCTGTCCAGCTGTAACAGTCCCCTCTCCCCACAAACCCTACGCCTAGCAGCGGCCCCTTCACTGTCTGTCCCCCAACCTCCTGCCTACCAGTAGTCCCTTCTTTGATTCACCCCTTGGCTAGTGGCAGCCCTTTTCCCCCTCTCTCTCTCTCATTCTCTTTTCTACCTCCTATAGTCCTCTAACTACAATGCTGTAGATCTTTGTGCAGAAGCAATAGATGCAGAAACTTAAAATAAAATCAACACGGGGCCTGTGAGCCCTCACGTACCCACAGACCCCCAAGACAATAATGACTCTTCTCTCACACAAGCTTATTCATTGCAATATCCTGAAAACCTGACTGGCTGGGGGTCCTCCAGGACTGATTTGGGAGCCACTGCCTTAGGTTCTTGAGCCTTGTGTTCCCCTTTCCCGCCCCCAAATGTCAGGGCCATAGGACCCCTAAGATTTTGAAAATTAAACTTAATAATCGTTGTCCCTACCACAACCATTCCTAGAACAATACTGTAAAATCACTTACTTATTTTTTAGATTTAGCTCAGGTCTTTTCATTAATTGGACATGATACTTTTAAATATTATACTTTGTGCGAGTATGTATGTGTATGTATATATATTACTACTATAACATTGGCAGCTTGCACCTTCGTGTCCACCACCCATCACCAAAATGACTCCACCAATAAAACACACTTTTACTTAGTTTGGGAAAAACAGGCCGCAACTTTATTAACTGTTAACATAAACAATACTACCGGTACCCGAGTTGCTGGTGTGTATCACAAGATAAGAGTCCTAGGCATCGTGCCAGCGTCCGCCATGTTAAGCCAGACCACCAAACATCTTCCGGCCCCCCCGCTGTGTCTCCAAGCAAGGGGGCCATCTCCTCCGGGCAGCCCACGCCCACTTGACGTACTACTTCGTCCCCTAGGACCTCCGGTTTGCCCACACTATGTCCTCCAGGTCCCAGTTTGCCTATCGACTCGGGTACCCCTGCCCTTAATCACAGCTGCGACATATTATACATCATTGCACATAAACTTCTTAACATTAATTTCTAACTACCGACCTTGCTCCTCCCCTTCCCCCCCCCCTTTTTTTTTGTAGCCCTACTATAGGGATGGGTGAATGGGAACACAGGGGCCGGCTGAGCAAAGAGGAAGTGCCGGGCACCTGCGGCAAAGTTATGGCTGACCTCGGTCTCGCGATGAACACAAGGCCAATGTCAGACGCAGCGACGCAACATCATCGTGCACTCTCTCCGCCCCCCTCCCTTTGTCCCTCCTTCTAGGATGACGGAAACGCCACGGCAGGTAAGGGGAGGTCCCTCCGGGCTCACACCATGTTAATGGGGGGGCCTCCCCACAATGAGCGCATCAGCCCTTACTAACATTAGTAGCTTGCGCCTTCGTGTCCACCATCTCCCCTGCTCATTCATCCATCACCAAAATGACTCCAACAATAAAACACACTTTTACTTAGTTTGGGAAAAATAGGCCACAGCTTTATTAACTGTTAACATAAACAATACTACTGGTACCCGAGTCGCTGGTGTGTATCACAAGATAAGAATCCTGGGCGTTGTGCCGGTGTTCGCCGTGTTAAGCCAGACCGCCAAACATCTTCCGGCCCCCCGCCGTGTCTCCAAGCAAGGGGGCCATCTCCTCCGGGCAGCCCACGCCCACTTGACGTACTACTCCGTCCCCTAGGACCTCTGGTTTGCCCATACCATGTCCTTCAGGTCCTAGTTTGCCTACCGACTCGGGTACCCCAGCCACTGGCCTGGGCTTAGTATCTTACTTATCCCAGGCCCCCTACCACCATTGCTGTGGCCTACCCACCACCATTCAACGAACTTTCCAATGCCTCCTGCATGGCATTATTAAATAGGTCGTACCCCACTCCAGGTAGATGTATCTTGTCCGGCCAGTATAGCCCCTCGCATAGCTCGTCCGCCCATTCATGCCTAATTTGTTGCCCCCCATCTTCTGTACCCATAATCCTACCTGCCTATTTACCTTCTTCCTGCATAGTTTGCTGTCCTGCCATTTGATGTGGGCTATGATATCCGACCATATAAGCTTGGTCCGGGGGGTTATCTCTATTAAAGTCGTCAAATCCCTCTTTATGATATCAATCAATTGCTTGCACGAGTACTCGCCCAGATCATTACCTCCCAAATAAATCACTATAATGTCTGGTCTCTGGAATGTGCTCAATTTGTGTCACACCTTGGGTAGCAATTGCCCCCATCTCATTCCTCACCTTCCCATCCATAACAGCCTGTCGCCCAAATGCACCAAGCTCAGTTGTATGCCGTACGATCTCTCTTGTGCCCTCTTGGCAGCTCAATGAACGAAGGAGTGTCCTACCACCCATACTATCCTCCGGTCTAAACACCAACCTGTGAAGTAAATGAATTTATTTATTTATTTAAAACCTTTTTTATACTGGTGTTAGTGTGAACATCACATCGGTTTACAATATAACAAAATGAATAGAAAATACAATTAACAAGGGAATAAAACAGGTGGGCGAAGAGAAACGCGGGAAAGCAGCATAGAAAGATAGTACAACTGGTGTAGGGTTCTTAACATAGGTGACTATTGGAACATATCATTAATGGTTAATGGTTAGGGGCCAATCTGCACAATCCCTGCCTCAGATACAATTTGGCTGCGGAGGACCGCCACCGACCAATCTTACGGATGATGTCCATGAGCCTGAGCTGCGCTTGTAGCCACCCCAATTTTGAAAGAGTGCGTTCCGTATTCTGTTGGATCCAGACCAATTTTTGCCAAGGCCCAACATAGAACGGCTGCAAACTGAAATTTTTCAGTGGCACTCCATCTGCTTGTACTAGTAGCTGTGTGCCCCCCTTGGGCCTTACCTGCAGAAACTGAATAATATTTTTTACCGGACAAGTTACCTGAGATATCACCTGCGCTAGTCTAATTTCGACCCCCTTTTGCCTGCTGATCGGTTTTTGATCGGTGCACTATTAAGCTAATGCTCTGCTCCTGGGCCTGTACTTTGCTACAAAGTATACCATTTGCTCCATTATCCTTTTTGGTTGCTGCCACCAGCTCACTTACCCACATTACCCCAAAAAATGCGGTGCAAAAATCCGCTCTAAATAATCCTATTTCAAATTCCAATGTACATGTTTGTGGCACCGCATGCCATAAACATACCAATATCTCGTGCGTAATTGGTCTCCTCTTATCCCCCTCCCAGTCCAAACCCCTGTGCTTTTATAAAGAATGCAAAACCTGCCAACTGGTTTACTGTTGCCCTCCCTAGGCAATCCTGACTCCTTCGCCCAGGAGATGAACTTGACCACGAATTTACCTTCAACCGGTCCCGCCTCCTATCCTTGACTCTGTAAGAATTCCTGCACCTTACTAAAACCCCTGCAATACGCTTTCCATGTCACTGGGGCAACGGATGCCCTCAGCAGTCCCCACTCGGTATTGTTCCAATCCGCCATAGGCGGTCCGGTATTGGTACTCCTTCTTCGTCTGCCCCTGGTACCTGTTGGCGAAAGAAATCACTTAGCGTGGGAAAGGGAATCTGCTATTTGGTTGCTGATACTGGGTACAAGCCTAGCCCTGATGGTCGTGTTCAATCGCAAGCCCTGAAGTATCACCTCTCTCAACAATGCCGCCACGTGAGGGCATCGTGCTGGCAGGACAGCAAACTGTGGGGCAGGAAGAAGGTAAATAGGCAGGTAGGATTATGGGTACAGAAGATGGGGGGCAACAAATTAGGCATGAATGGGTGGACGAGCTATGCGAGGGGCTATACCGGCCGGACAAGATACATCTATCCGGAGTGGGGTACGACCTATCGTGCTGCCCTCACGTGGCAGCATTGTTGAGAGAGGTGATACTTCAGGGCTAATAAAGAATCCTTGGTGTTTTACCGATCTTCTTCTTTTGGTCGCTACTTGCAATTTTGGATCGGTTTCCGTTTTGTTTCTTTGGATCTTCCTGTTTATTAATGACCATCACCACCGCCTGATTATCACACCAAAAAACTATTCTTTTATTGTGCAACTTAGCTCCCCACACTGTCATAGCTACGAGTATTGGGAATAATTCGAGAAAGGTTATGTTCTTTACCAAGCCGCTCTCCCTCCACTCATTTGGCCATGGGGCTGCCCACCAAGCGCCCTGACAGTAAGCTTCGAATCCCCAGCCGCCCGAGGCATCTGTATGTATATCCAAATCCCGATTTGACACCACATCATCCTGCCAGATGGACACCCCATTATATTTTTCGAGGAATTCCAGTCACATCAATATATCCTTCTTCATAGGGCATGACATTCTAATATGGTGGTGTGAGCGCCTCACCCCCCTTGTCGTGTCAGCTAGACACCTCAGGAATGCCCTCCCCATGGGGATCACTCGGCATGCAAAATTCAGACTTCCAATTATCGACTGTGTAGCAACCAATGTGACCTTTTTGCTTGCTAAGCCCCATCTAAGCATATCCAGTATCTTGTGCAATTTCTTGATTGGCAACCTTGATGTCATTGCCTGTGCATCTAGCTCAATTCCTAAAAAGGATATAATTGTAGCTGGCCCTTCCGTTTTTTCCTGTGCCAATGGCACCCTGAACTCCTCTGCCATGCTCTTAAATGTCAGGAGGGTTCGTGAACAAGTGTCCCTACCTGGTGGGCCTATGAATAAGAAATCATCAAGGTAATGCACCATATTACCGTTCCCCGTCTTTTTTGTCAACACCCAATGCAAGAATGTGCTAAACAACTCATAATATGCACAAGTCACAGAACACCCCATAGGCATGCACTTGTCAAAATAGTAACAACCTCTGAATTGAAAACCCAAGATGGGGAAGCTGTCCGGGTGAACTGGTAGCAGCCTAAAAGCTGATTTGATATCTGCCTTCGCCATTAATGCCCCTTTTCCGCATTGCCTCAATAAGGCAATCACCATATCAAATGAAGTGTATTGCACCGATCACTCTTCCTCCGGCACGTTATCATTCACCGACTCCCCGGGTGGATGTGATAGGTTTTAAATTAACGTAAAATCTCCCGGTTCTTTCTTTGGCACAACCGCTAAAGGTGATATCATCATTGCCCTTAATAGGGGGACCGGGAATGGTCCTGCCATTCTGCCTAGCTGGATCTCCGTGTCTGCCTTTTGCTGAATTATATCTACATGTCACCAAAATTAAGTTACTAATCTTTCCTTTAAAGGGTATAATAAAACCGTGTTGGAAACCTTCCTTTAGTTTCTGGGCATCTGTGCGCCTAGGGTAGATTGTCAGCCATTTATCTATAGCTGTCAGTTTCACTGGTGTGGGCGCCCTGCCAAATTGGCTGTTACTTTCCTTTCCCGAGCCCCTTCTTGTACACTTAGTTGCTGGATGTGGTGCGGCGCATTCGGAACAAATGTGTTTAAACTTACACTCCTGGAAGGTACACCCTGACTTATTAAAATGCCAACATACCTTACTGTTTCTGTTCTCTCCCCAATGATTACCGCCTGACATAGGCGGGCTGCTATATGACCACCCCGCCTTATTGGATACCCTCACGTCCACCGCCTTGGTTATTTGGCGCAGCCACAGCCCCAGCCCCACATCTTGTGTTTCTCAAGACATAAATTGGTTTTCCTCCATCTTATCTCTGAACTTTTCATTGTAATTTAACCACGCCCATCCCTGGTATTCCTTGTACGCCTCCAAAATAGTGTCCGCATAACTGAGCATTGGAGCATACTGTGAGGGGTCATCCCGTCCCAGCACACTAATCATCCTCAGGAAAGCCCTGGTCCAATTGGTTATGTTCCTGGGAACCTTTGCTTCTGCCCCCTTTGACTCATCTTTATTCCTCTCCACCTTCTTCTCCGCTGCTCCTTTTTGCCCTTCTATTATTGTGAAAATATCTATATATTCCCTTTTCCTTATCTTAATTCTCAAGGCCTTAGGTACACTTTCCCAAAGCTCCGATAAGTTCAGAAGAGCTGGTGGTGCACTGCTCACCTCCAGGGGATCTCGCCTGGACCGAGAGGAAGTGTCCACCGAGGAGTCACTCCCGTCAGAATTGCTCCCCATACCTGCACTTGAACCACTCTTGTTCAGTTTTCTTTTTGTACCCTTCCTTTTCGCTTCCCGTGATACCCTTGACTCCACACCTCGCAATTCCGCCGCTGGCTCCTGGCTCTGTTTCTAATCCATTGGGGGATTCGTACGTCCCTGCGTCAGTTGATGTTCTGGCAATCACTCCTGCGTCCTGTGATGCCTGTACGCCTCTCGACTCTCCCGATGCTGTTTAACTCTCTGGCCGCACGGTCGTCACAATATCCCTTATATCTCCCTGCCGCACCTCTTTCTGGCTTACCGCACCTGTCACCTGTCTGCATCCTTCTGGCGTAGCCGTGTTCTCCGCTGCTGCTATATGAATCCTGATACCACCCTGCCAGGTCGCCGCTAGCTGCCACCATGGGTTACCCATCTGGGGATATGCTTGCGGGAATATGGGTGGCCATTGCAGCGAGTTGCGGGCCATGGTGCGCCTCTGTTGGGGTTCGCATCTTGTCCTCTGTATGTGGTCGCTGTCGTGCCTTGCACTTGCAGACCTGGTCCCATCGGTGGCCACATAGGCCAGAATGGCCATTGAGCTGGGCCTTAGGACCCGCCCGTTGCCTGCATCGCTGCTTGCCCTTGCTCACTGGTCTGCTCTGGTATGCCTCTTCTACTTCGCTCGTCCTGGGCCATTGCGATGTTACCAGTCTGTGGCATGGCCAATTCACATTCCTGCTTCGCTGCCTGGTCTTTCGTGGTTTCCACTGTTTGAGACTTCCGCCTCCTCATCTGCAGTCCGCCGGACCTCCCTCCGTCTTTCCCACCTCCCATAGCCAAGTTCGGGACACCCCTCTTTTGTGCTCGCTGCGAATGGCATCCATCGCCTCCACGCCTCTGTCCCCCTCCCTTGGTTGCTCCTTTTCCTCTTCCAGCCATATAGCTTAATATACAGGCTGAAACAGAGGCTGAATGTGAACCATGGGACTTTTGGCTTATAAGTGGCTCCCTCTGAGCCCTAGGCTACCGGCAGATCCTTTAGCCATGTCCTCCCTGCTTCGGCCGGGTCTTTGCTTTTTTGGATGGAAGGGGGGGGGGGTTCCGTGCTAGGTGGGAGGCGGGTCAGTGCAGGATCTGATGCCAGCGGGTCTCTTCCTATCCCGGGTCCGACCGCTCCCGTCCATGTGGCGCCTCTGATCTGCCGCTACATGCAGCTTATAAGCCCCTTTCTTCTAGGTCCTGCAACGCGGGCGCCGACTGAGCAAAGAGAAAGTGCCGGGTGCCCATGGCGAAGTTATGGCTGACCTCGGTCTTGCGATGAACGCGAGGCTGACGTCAGCCACAGAGACGCAATGTCATCGCGTGCTCTCTCCACCCCCTCCCTTCTCCCTCCTTCCAGGACGACGGAAACACCTTGGCAGGTAAGGGGAGCTGCCTCCGGGCTCGTGCCATATTAACGGGAGGGGGGGCCTCCCTGCAATGAGCGCGTCAGCCCTTACTTAACATTTCTATAGCGCTACATGGCATATGGAGCACTGTAGAAACACACAAAAAAATACATTGTACAAATATGTTTCAAAAATCATGTCACAGTGTCTGACAAATGTGTCATATGTGATTTTGGGAGATAGACTGCAAAAACAAATTCCAAGAAATACCTAAATGTATCAATTAAAACAAATTCATACTACATTGGTTGAAGGGTAATCTCTGAAATAACTGGCTGGTCTGTGTAGGGAAATATCTCATGTTTTACCACTGAATCACCAATATGAATCATAATAGCCAAGAAACATACAAGCTAGTACTGACAGGCCCCAAAAGCACTGTCACAGTAAGGCAAAGAACATTTTGCCTAGGTGAACTTTAACAGCACTATCTCAGTGTAAAAAACAACAAGTTTACCCTGATACAGTGAAGGATACTTTATCAAGATGTGCCTGTTTGTATGTTCCTGTCTAAATAGGAGCAAGGCAGAAGGGAATAAGACTTAAGCTCTTAAGAAAGGAGTCAGGGATAAGCCAAGGCAAGTCCATAGGTCAGAAAGACCCCACCCTTGGAAGAAAGGTGGGGCAGTTGGAGACGGAGAAAAACACTCTGACACACAGCTTGGCATCCAGACATGGCAGTTCTCCCTTCAAGGAAATAGGGAGAGGGAAAAGACCTGCAACATGGGGAGGGGGGGAAAGACCTGCAATGCGGCAAAGACCCTCCACTCACCATGTGATTATGCATGAGCTTATGCATATTTATCAGCTGGAAAGTATAAGACAGGGGGACAAAGAAGAAGAGAGAAGAAAAAACAAAAAAAAATCCAGGAAGAAGGAAAGAGCCCCTTGGAAGCTAGAGAGCAAGACTCCAGAGGTGAATCTTGAGAAAAACCCTGAAACCAGAGAAGGGACCCCTGAAAGAAAAAAAAAAAGGGGGACCTGAAGGAGACCAACAGCCCTGCTATCAAGGAGGGAGAAGACTAGGTGTGGCCAAGAGACCGGGGCAGGAGTCCAGACACGGGAGACACCTTGCTCAGGTGCGGGGAGGGACACACAGAGTCTGGGATGGTGAGGGGCAAGAGCAAATCCAGATAGCCCGGCAAGTACCAGAACCAGAAGCAAGTCTCCTTCCGGGTCCGCCTGCCCACTCTGCCAGTACCAAGCCCAGGAAGCAAGCCTCTCCCGTGTCCACCTTCTCCAGACCTCCAGCCTGTGTCTGCTTCAGAGATAAAACAGAGGGCTGTCACCTGAAGCTGAAACTAGGGGTAAGAAAATTAGCCACAAGTATTAATATATTAAGCAGGCTACGGTTTATGGCATGTTGTTACCACCCATGATATCAAACTTTCTTTAGGGAAAACTGGTGCTTAGTGGCCAGGATGTTAGAGACAAGAATTGTTGTTATTTTCTAAATGCTAAACCCTGCCAAATCTGACAAATAAAAGTTTGTTTCTGAGGAGAATATAAGTTGTCTTTTCCTGACTTAGGATCATGAAGTAAGATGGAAGGATGATTGGAAGTGTCCTGTAGCAGACAGGTCCCTGCACCCCTAAACTTGCTTACAGCTGAACATTCAAATTATGTTGTTACTTCAGTAACAGTGACACAAACTTCCTCCATTACCAGGCACTTTGTGAAGTAACACAAAACCTCGCAAAAATTCACTGAGAACTTATATAGTAAACATGCCATACCAAAACAGCATTAACTCCCAGAATTCAAACAACAATAACCCAGTATGAAAAGACAACACTGCAAATATTCCATTTGACTGTAAAACTCCAATACACCTTCTAACAGAAAAAAAGAACAAGCTGGACTACTACAGATCACTACATGGAACCTACACCCTAGCAGAATATTTCACCTCAGTGACACGCACAGACCTTCACCAAATACAGAATGAATTGCCACAAATTAAAAGCAAAAATATTCAGACAAAAACTGAATTCTTCTTATATAGTAGCATAGTAAATGGCAGCAGATAAAGGCCCAAATGGTCCATCCAGACTATCCAGCAAGTTTGTTCTTTTTTCTTTAAGGATAGTAACTGCCGCTCCGTGCAGGTTACCCCCATGTCTTCTGCTCCTTATTCTGCTACCATTCCAGTTTCACCTCCAGCCTCTGCTCCTGTTCCCTGCAAACAGGAGAGAAGGGCGAGAACAATATGAGAGGTGGGGCTGGATTAGGGAACAGAGTTCTCTGCTTTGCACTGTGATCTGTCTGCTCCAGGCTCATGCCCCTTCCCCCCCCCAATTCCCCATCCTGTTCCTTGCATGCCCTCTGCAGGAGAAAGGGGCTGGAGCAGAAAGCAAAATGCTGTTCTTGTGAAAACATTGAATCCTAACCAACCTTCTTCCCTTTACTATAATTGGATTAAAATACAGCCTAGACTGCTTTGAATGTGTTACCTTCTGATTTGTTGTGGTTTTTTTAATATTAAATTTAAAAAAGTACTCATTTTTTGCTTTTGTAAATGGGGTCATCATCTTATATTAGCAAGAGAGAGTACACAGCTTTTGGCTCTATTACACCACATATTTTTAAATTAAAATTATTTTATTTTATTGTTACAAGGAACAAGGCTGACAGTTTATAAATTCTGTTTGTGAAAGATGCAAGCTTCAGCTTGTGTCTTGATTTCAACAGTTAATGTTTGGGCAACTTAACAACCAAATTTGATATTTAGAGCTATGATTAATATTCCACCTCCATGCACCCAAGTTCCTTTAGAGTTTTGGTGCATTTTACCGGTTTGTATGCATTTTAACATTTCTACCTTACTGTATTTCTGACCAGCTAAAATAGAATGCTTGTGATGTCTGTGCACAAGGATCAGAGATCCTGGAACAAGGTCTTTCAAATTCTTGAAGTTTGAGAAGATCAGAAGTTCTGTCTTGATACTAAACTTTCTGCTGCAGCTTGAAGACTTTTCTTGTCTTACTCTTCAAGACTTTATGGTATCCCATGCAAGTAAAATGAAGCATTTGATTGCAGAAGATACAGCTGCTGAAATTTTAATTTGACCCTGTTTGTAAGAAGCTTTTAGATGCTCTGGCAGAGTGCATAGCCAGCTACTATGTAAAGACAAGGCTGAGAAGCCTTTTTTTCTCAGATAGTCCCCCCAATTCCATTCACTTTCATTTATTTTATTTAATGTTTACATTTTTATTTATTTTGGATTTAGCTCATGGCTTATCATTGGTTGTTCAAAGAGGGCTTACAATCTAAGGAGGTCATTTATATTGCTGAGATATTTAATCATGGGAGGGACAAAATATCAAGGGGGATGTCCCTTGATATTTGGTCCCTCCCTGGGAAAATATCACGCCGGTATCCAAACTCCAGTCAACACCATTTTGGAAAATGGTGTTGACTGCCTAGAGCCTGGTGGGTGTTCCAGGTCCCACTAGATACCAGGGATTTTTTCCAAGATATGGATGGGTGGGGAGGGGTCCACTAGACACCAGGGATTTCTTCTAACATATGAGGTGGGGCCGAGTGTTGGAGGGAGAAGACAGGGATAAAATGTCTTGGGGAGGAGAAACCTGAGGAGGTGGTTTAGAACCCAGGGGTAGAGACATTTTCTTCAAAGGAGAAGGGTTTGGGGTGGGGCGTCGCACGATACTTCGAGCAATTTTAACAGTTTTTTTTCTTTTAAGCCACTTTGACAGATGGCGGAGAGGGTATGTGGGCAGGGTCTGCTCAGACCTAGGGGGGTGCATTTTTGCAAGTTGGAGGCATTTACAAAGCGCATGGTCCTTTAATCAGAGGCATCTGAATGTGCATTAATGTCCCAATGCCTACGTGGAAAAGTTAGCTACAACTCCTCAGTGGACAGTAACTTTTTGGGAAATAACGTGGCTTTGGCCAGCTGTGTTATTTGTATTTCAATAGTTTTATCTATGCATTACCAACTTTGCATCCATTAGAACATTTTATGCTTGCAAATACATGCAAAGCAGATCATTTCAATAGGGGTTGGAGTTTTAGGTCACATATTTAGTGATATCACATATGAGATTATCGCATAGCAAATGCTCTTTTTCATGCATTAATCGCTTATCATGGGTTGGTAATTATACTCCTAAATTTGTACCTGAGGCAATGGAAGGAGAAGTGACTTGCCCAACATCACAAAGAGCATCAGTGAGAGAAGTAGGCTTGGCTTCCCTGGTTGTTATTAGCCTGCTGCTGCTTCACTAATCTACAAGCTAGATGTAGATGTAGAACAGTACACATAAAAGAACATGGTCAGATAAATTGTGAATGGGTGAATTTAGAACTATGATACCATAGCAAGGAAATGCACAGTGAAGAAATAAAGACTCATTGAAAACTGTCACAGCAGGTTAAACTGATCCTGTTGCTTCAATTTGTCTATCTTTGCTGCTGCAGCTCAGAGGATAATGAAAGTAAGTAGGAGATTCAAACAGTTTTAACATTTTTTATTTCAGTACATGCACAAAAGCTTGTACTTTTGGAATTCAGAGCTTTGACAAGGATTGGATCATTTTTGTTAATTATACTTCTAGCTTCCTCTAAGAACAGCAGTAAAGGTATGCAAAATTAAGCAACAGTACTGGCCTAAGTTGAGGAATGGGCCCAAAAAACAAGAAGGAAGTCGGTCTTGCAAAGCCGTGAGGAATATGAAAACAGAAAAGCCGAAGTCCTCAAAAATATTTATTGGTAAAACAATATTTTAGTAAATGCC
This sequence comes from Rhinatrema bivittatum, assembly GCF_901001135.1. Lineage (NCBI taxonomy): Eukaryota > Metazoa > Chordata > Amphibia > Gymnophiona > Rhinatrematidae > Rhinatrema > Rhinatrema bivittatum. The sequence continues at coordinate 44,697,998 of NC_042623.1, read as the reverse complement.
TGACTCAAAGCCTGAGTTTCGCCCAATGGAGGGCTGCTTCAGGGGCTCATTCAAATTGACACCAAGAGTCCCAAAACATTGGTAGCAGGTCTGTAATTATCATGTTGATGTACTCATTCCAATATATTTATGAAGAAGCTCTTAGGCTCGCCACAGTGTGCATACTTCAGGTGCATTCAAAAGTGGCTAGCTCCAGATCTCACAGTTTTTTGGTTTAATGGCTTGGAATCAATATTGTCCCGACTGTAGAAATACCAGTGCACAACGTGTGGTAGACGCTATCGTGAAGACACTAAGTTGAGGAATGCCACCAATACTTTAAAATCATAAGCTAGTGTGAGCCATTGCAATTTGGAAGCCCAATGCTCCAACTCCGTGTTTAAATCAAAGAAATGGAAAAAAGCGAACTTCAAGCAATTCACTAACATGGTATAAAGAGCATTTGGATATGCCAATCCTTCTTTTCAAGCATTTGCCTTTTCCATTATACTAGTTACGATGGTGTCCCTTTCATTGAAAAGTTGGCATAAATATAAAATAATACATTCATTTGATGTTTGCTTTAAAGAAATCCTAATTCTTTTTCAGGAGATCACAAGAGAAGTGAAAGTTTTGAAGTCTAACCTTCTGATTGGATGAACATCATCCCATGCTTTATATTTTATATATTGTAGCTAAATTTCATTCAAATCCTTAATTTAATGACGTATTTCCTCCATTATGTTTTGAAGGTGAAGCTGAAGATCAGGAGGAGAAGGAAGATACAGAGAAAGAGAACACAGAAAAAGATGACGATGATGCTGAACAGGAATTAGGTGGCACAGATCCCCCATGGATAGAATCACCCAAAACAAATGGGCATATTGAAAATGGTCCATTCTCACTGGATCGGCATCTAGAAGATGAAGAGGATGAGGATGAGGAATGCCCAAATCCAGAGGAATACAACCTGGATGAGCCAAATGCAGAAAGTGATTATACCTATAGTAGCTCATATGAACAATTTAATGGTGAATTGCCAAATGGACGCCATAAAAGTCCGGAGTCGCAATTTTCAGAATTTACGGGCTCTATGTTTTCTGGGCCTTTGGAATCTGTTGCTTCTGGTTCAGCTGCCTCTGAGGAATCAACTGTTACAGAGAGAGAAGAAAGTAGTCCATCTCATGATAGGAGCAGAACAGTTTCAGCATCTAGTACTGGAGATCTGCCAAAAAGTAAGCAATTTCCCTCATTTATCTTGACATTGTAGTCAAAAGGCCTCAGATAAAAAGTGAAGTGGTCTCATCATTTAACAGGACACTGTCATAGCTTTATAAAATGAAAATTGCTAACTATTGTTTAAAACCAAGAACTACCTTTTCCAATATATCAACTCTGATCGTTTCCTTTAATTTGAGAACTGATCCGAATTATTCCATATAACACTTTCCCCTTGCCTCCTCTCTCCACCCCCACACACACTTGCGAAATCTGTATCTAGACTCCAAAACCTTATGGTTAAAGTCAGTAAAATTGAAAAGCCATCCTCTTTAACAAAATTATATTGAAAAAGATTAAAGAAATATCTAATAAACCTACTCTGCTTTACAGCTGCATTGCTAACAATATCTGGTTTATTTCAGATATTTGTGTTTAAGGACTCATTTTTTTGATTTTTAATTGTGTTTTGGCCTGGCAGTTTCCTTTTGCTCCTTTCGGCTTCCACCTCAGTCTGAACCCATCTCTAATGGGCTACAGTAAGATGAGCCTTCTTTTGCAGCTTCCTAAGATATTTTCCTTATTTTCAGAACCTTCCCTAGCCTAGTCACTGCAGTGACGATTCTTAAAAAGGCGCCATGGGCTGCAATCCCCTCTGGAATCCGGTATGCATGCATCCTGGTTCCTGCCAGTAGGTGTAGCAATGGCTGGGTCTCCCCAAAATGAATGATGAATGCTACTTCCACAGCATCCCTAGCCTTTGCTATCCTGGGGAGCAAAAGCCAGGCTTAGGAATCGAAGCTGGGTCATCAGCCACGCAGTCACCAGTTGGCCTATTTATTGGCATTTAAAAATAAAATTGAACCTCCAAAAGCTCAAATGTCCTGATAACTAATTTTACACCATGTTCTCACCTGAACCTTTAAAAAGAAATTTGTAAAATCTGAAAATGAAATGATCTATTTATAAATTTGTGTCCTGAATCTCTCTGCATGCTGAATCCCAATTATCACAAAAAATGATTTTATAGCTCTTATTTTTAGCTATCCACTGCAAGTAAGAGGGAGTAAGAGGAATTCTTTGAAAATTATAAGCAGATGGATGTGACTAGTTGGTAACATTTTCTACATGTACTGTAGTATGTTTTGAATTGATATCTCTAAGCTCCTATAAAAATACATTATGAATATAATAGACAAATGGTAAAAGTCAAAAAGGAATTGGATGATCACAAGTTTGAAACTTTTGCATTTCTGTAAGCTTTGAGGACATTTGTCTGTATTTTTGATGATAAATATGGATTTTTTTTCTGGTTTTCTTTTTGTTTTAAGAAAAGAAAAATGTATTTTCTTATGTTTTTCAAAGTCCATTTTGCCATTTATGTTATCCCTGTGCCTGGGTTTGCAGTTAGAAGTTTTCAGAGATCATTCAAACCCTCCAGGCTTTGTGCCTCACAGTGTACTCAAAGTGCATGAGCATACCTTTACAACTTGCCAGGGCCAGTTTTTGATCACACTGGGTGCCATGCAACAAGGGGTGCCATTGGCCCACAGTCACCACCAGCATTGTGTGGTTAAGCAGTGTTTCTTAAGCAGTTGCATATGCTGTGCAGATGTATACCTGGCCCTGGCAGGAGAGTGGGATGAGCAGCAGGAGCCTGTACCACTGCTGCTTCTGTGGCTCCCCATTTGTACAGACTCTACAAGCATGTTCAAAATTCACGGACTGGCACTTCCTATATGCTGATTTTTGTGCATTGTGAGATCAGCATACAGGAAATGCCAGCCCATGAGTTTTAAATATACTCACAGGGAAGAATGGTGGCAGCAGCTCTGCCGCCAAACAGGTATTTTGTCTGGGGAGGGGGCAGGAGGAACAGGCAGATGCATTAGTGTGACAGAGGGTGGGGAGATGCTGGGAGGGAGGAAGGGTAAGGCAGGAGGCAGATTCTGGGGATAAGGGACAGGATTAATAGACGGGAGAGATTGAGGGTTTAAGAGATAGGGGAGTGGATGCTGGGTATTTGCAACATAAGAGGTAGGAAGAGGATCCTGGGAATGGAGGAGGGTTTAAGAGGTGGGGAAAGGATGCTGAGGATAGGAAGGTAAGAGACGGGATGGAGATAGTTTGAGTGCATTTCCACCCCTGCTAATCCATTTCAAGGACTTAGGGGTAGGGATCTGTTGGGGGGCAGTGCAATGAGGTGCTGTGCATGTATTTGCATGTGATGAAATTCATTAACATTTTAACTATGATAAGGCCAATTTTTATGCATTACCAGTCATGCAGGAGCATAATTTACTGTTAATGTAACATTTTAACGTGTATTAACACAATTTAGTAAATAGGCTGCATGTAATCTTGGGATGTAAGGAAGAAAAAGGAAAAGCAAATATTTCTTCTCAGTTGGCTCCCCCTTTGCTTTTAAAATGATCCTTAGGTGATTAGAGCTACAATAAGAGTATGCAGATATTGGGAGGAATGACTCAGGAGCAGAGCTGATATCACCAATTAATAAGATATAATTGTCTAGTAGTGTCAGCTCCTGAAATAATCATTCTTAGCTTTCTAACATGTTTTATTGTAGTGACTAAATATGAAAAAAGTGATTGTCAGCCAGTAAACTGAATACGCATGACAATATAATGTGATAAAAGCCACCTACACAGACAATTTTTATAAAGTGACTTTTACCTTTGAAAAGTAAATGGCAACACATGATGGCATGGGCCTAATTTTCAAAGCCATTTATGCACATAACACTTGGTTTTATGTGTTTAAATGGCTATACTAAAGTAGCCTAGGGATGTGTACATATAAAAGAATGTGCGTAATCCTTTTTATATGGTGTTTGGGGAAGATTTGGAACTTACATGAATAGTTTTGGATTTAAAAGGGTATGCATGTAAGTTATGCCCTCTGAAGAGGAGATGTAGCTTTCTCAGCTGATAAGCAGGACTAAAATAGCCACAGGTATTGTCATCCAATGGCGCCAGCCCAGACATGTTCTCTGAGTTCAAAAAGAAACCTTTCCATGCATGCGTGGGAGTTCCTTTGTGAGTCTCCTCAGGCTTTTTATTCCACTGCCACTGCAAGTCATGTTTTTTGCTCTCTCTTCCACCAGTACAGAATTTTTTTCAAATTGTTCATTATTGTGCATTACTCAGTGATTTTCTTCATAACTGTTACATGGAATCTCAAACAAAAAGTCAAGTCATTAAGGAAAAGCACTATTTAAGTTCTGTAGAAACTTTATAAAATGGCTACTGTGGACCTATGTGACTAGATTCTTTCCATGACAATTCAGCTTGTCACACATGTGCTAGAGTGTCTCCCAGAGTCATGCAATATAGATAGCTGAAAGAAGTAAACACTTCTGTCTTTAAGGGACCAGAACTTAAAAAGAAAAGAAGACCTAAGTCACTAAGGCACAGCACAAAAGTTCTTCAAATTCTTCCTTTCATAGGAAGAAGTAGTCTTCCTCATCTAACAGATCAGACTACAGGATAGACTTAGAGTTCAGAAAGGCTCCACCTTCTTCCACACCAAAATTGACAGCATCCTCTAAGGCAGTAACATTGGCCCCAAAGAGAACGCCAAGGATAGTGCCATAGATTTTAATGCAGATAATGACAGTTTTGCCACCGAAGAAGGACTAGGCGCCATCTTTGTCACCTGCTATTTTTGGTGCCTGGATCCAGTTTCTCATGAACCGTATTCCCACTTAACAAAGACAGCACAGCATTTGTGCAGAAAATGTAGCATGACTTTACATAAAACAGATGCCACTACCTTCAAAATAATAGTCACCAATTTTGGAAAAAAATGTCTTCATTGATAATTGATCCTTTCCAAAGACCAGAGGATCAGGAACTTGAGACTCAGTTCTCACAGCCTCTATCTAGTTCTCAGATTCATGTTAGAGATACAGATACAGAATCTGCAGAGTCCATATTGATTTTCTCTGTTCCAGAATCACCAGGAATCCCCAAAGAGCCCTTTCCAAAACAGAAAGGAGCAATACTGTCCCAGATCATCTCATGTACCCAGCATTCATACAAAAGATAGCAGATTCCATTCCCTTTTCAATACAAGAGGACACAAAACAATCAGAAGTACTATCAGGAATTCTGAAATGTATAAAACCTTCCAAACAAACCTCAGTGGTAATATTGCGCAAGATTCTAAGGGATTTGTAAATGAAAAACTGGAATACTCCACTGTCTGTTCTTCAAGTGACTAGAAAGTTGATCTCAAGTACAAAGTTAGAGATTGTCCAGGACACAATAAAGTCTAGCTCCCACTTGATTCTGTGATAGTAAATAATTAAACAAATTCCCAAAACAAAAGAAATTCAAATGAACTCCATAGTGACTATCCTATCGCTTCTAGACCAAAACAATTGGTTGACCACATTGATCTAAAAGATACCAATACACACATTCCCATCCATCAAGATCACAGGAAGTTCTTAAGAGTTTTGGTAGACAATGACCACTACCACCACAGAGTCCTCCCATTTTGTCTGTCATATGCCCCAAGAGTCTTTGCAAAATGCCTAGCAATAATAGCATCTCACCTTAGTGAAAACAAAGTACTAGTTTTCCTTACTTAGAATCCAGAAAATTGTTCCAAGAAGCTGAAGCTTCCAGAAAGCTGACTATCCAGGCTCTGCATGCCCTAGGATTCATCATAAATTATTAAAAGTCTCATCTGCCATCTTGTCATTGTTTAAAGTTTATAGAAGCAGTTCTGGACACAAATTTAGGAAAAGCCTTTCTACCAACTCAAAGAATGTCAAGAATGCACTCTTTGGTCAGGTCTGTTCAATCTCAGTACATGCAAGACTACACATGAGAATGCTACAGTGGCATCTTTAAAGTCACTGGAACCAATGGATGCAAACCTATGTCACTAAGTGATGATCACTGACTTTCTAACTCACTGTAATAGTAGACTTTCCTGAGCAATTCCTCAGGGGAAAGGGATTCCATATTTCCTCATATCAAATGTCATTAATGACTAACGCATCTACTCAAGCATGGGGAGTCCACTTGAAAACAGGAACCTTCTTATATATATTTTGAAACTCAGAGCTATTTACAATGCTGTCCTAGCTTTCAAACATTTATAAATGGAAAGTTTTCCAGATTCCAACAGCCATATTGTAGAAGTGTAGTAGATAAACAAAGGAGGAGGCATGGACTCTTGAACATTATGTTGAGAAGCTTTAAAAATATAGACTTGGACAATAAGAAAGAAGATATGTCTCACTGCCAGTCACATACCAGGGAATTTAAAGTAGTGGACATATTAAGTTGGTGACTACAGTCTCATGAATGGGAGCATCATAACGATACTCTCCTAAGCAACTTTTGAATTTGAAGTTCCTTGTGGATCTATTTGCAGCTCCATTCAACCAGAAACTACTGGTTTACTGTTCTAGAAAAGGCCAGATCCCAAAGCTTTAACATCAGATGTATTGACAATTTCATGCAGATAATGGCAGTTTTGCCATTATTCATGGTCAGTATACCTAATGTACGCATTTCCACCAATACTTTTCATTGGCAAAATAATTCTAAAATTGAGACAAAACAAAGGCAGGATGATTATAACAACACCATATTGGCTTAATCAAGCATTGTTCTCTTGACTACAGAGACTGTCATTTTCACTACCCATCCATCTTCCAGTTTTCCCATACCTACCATCTCATTATGAGGGTACACTTCTTCACCCCAATCTTTGATCCCTAACATTAATAGCTTGGATGTTGAATGCCAGTTGCTAAAAAGTCATGCAGTTATCTGAAGAAATTAAAATAGTGTTATTAGCAGCAAGGAATTTGTATAGGTTTAAATGGAAAAAGATTTCCAGTATGGTGTATAGAGCATCAACAAGATGCTTTTACTTGGGAAATTTCCACATTGCTTCAATAGCTCCTTCAGTTTCCAAGTCAGATTTGAAAACTAATTCCGAAGAGTACATTTAAGTGGTATAGCAGCATACTACCAACCATCAGAGAGTTTCCAAGTTTCTAAAAATCCATTAATACAAATATTCATAAAAAGATTAAGCAATTATGTCCACCAGTACATGAATCACCAGGGTAGTGGGATCTAAATTTGGTGTTGTCAGCTCTGATGAAACCACCCTTCGAGCCTATGGAAAACACTGTTTCTCACAGCAGTCACCTAGGCTAGGAGAGTAAGTGATCTTCAAGCGTTTATAATGCTTCCTCTATACTTACAGATATGCAAAGATAAACTAATGCTATGAACACATTCATGCCTAAAGTTTCACAATACCATTTAAATAAATCTATAGTGCTGCCTACATTCTTCCCAAAGTTGCACTTCATCACAGCAGAACAAAAACATCACACATTAAACTATAGAAGTTTTACTTTTCTATCTTGAGAGAACTAAGCTGCTAAAAATACTTCTCAATTATTCATTTCAATAGATCTGAACAAACAAGGCAAACAGTTACTACTACTACTACTAAACATTTCTATAGCGCTACTCGATGTACGCAGTGCTGTAGGGAAGCAAACCATATATTCATGATTGTTAGACTGCATATCATTCTGCTGTAAAGCAGAAAGGATAGACTTAGCAAAAAACATTAAAGCACATCAAAAATGAGCTTCAGCAATTTAGTAACTTTAATCAGTCGCAATACAGGACATTTGTAAGGCAGCAACATGAGCCTCCATTCATACCTTTGCCAAACAATATTACCTCTTTCCTGAAGGACAGTATTTTTAATCTAACAGTTCTTAGGAATCTATTCAAATAAACATTTCAAATCTCCTTCCTCCATAATAATATTGATTGCTTACAAATAATAAAATATAACTTAAAAATCAATGTTTTTATAGTAGCCCTCAGCTAAGGAATCCCCACTTATATGCCTGGTTTTTGTCCTGCATGTCATTGGAGAAAGCAAAGTTGCTTATCTGTAATAGGTGTTCTTCGTGAACAGCAGGACAAATCAGCCACATAATCCCACCCTCCTCCCCAGTTATAGAAAGTAGATTATTGCACTGTTGCATGGGGCTGAAGCGCAGTAACTGCCATGCATGCTCAGAAAGATTTCCTTCTGAACTCCGAAAGAGCACGTCTCAGCTGGCACCATCAGATGACATCACTCCATTTGTGTGACTGATTTGTTCTACTGTCCATGAAGAACATCTGTTACAGGTAAGCAACTTTGCCAATTACCTAAAGATTTTCAGAGCAAACTTGCGTGCATAAGGTGACATTGAAAATCAAAATTCCCCATTGAGTTTTAGCCTATTGGTGGTGAGAGATCATTCATGATGTACTAAAATACCAGAAGCTCTTCATAGTTATAAATCTGTTGCCCAATTATAGGGATCAACTTTTTTTTAATGTTGGTTAACATAACTTCCTGAAAAATTTGGAAGCCTTATTTTTATGAAAAATAGGAGAAAATTATCTTTAAAAATGAATCTCATCTCATTTTAGGAGTATAGTGTTTTTTTTTTCTTCAAGACCAGAAGTGGCAGAATTGACAATTTTGGAAAAATTGAAAAAATCCTTCTTTTGAAATTCTTTGTCTAAGAATGATGTGGGAAATTCTTTTCAAGATGTGGTTTCCTGCCTGCCCACTACACCCTCAAAATGCTTACTTTATAACGGTATAATTTGAAGTGGTAAGATCATGAAAAATGTCAAATAATTATAGTTCCAATCCTGAGCAAAGTATTATGATTGCACATTAATCGACTTCAATACAATGGGCCAGATTTTCAAAGGGGGGGTACGCGCATAAGATACGCACGTACCCCCCGAAAACCTGGCCCAAACTCCCCCTGCGCGCGCCGAGCCTACGTTGAGTAGGCTCGGTGGCACGCGCAAGCCCCGGGATGTGCGTAAGTCCCGGGGAGTTCGGGGGGGCGTGTCGCAGCTGGCACGTCATCGGGGGCATTCCGGTGGTGTGGCCGCAGCCTCCAGTCCCGGACCATGGCGCGCCGGCAGCCTGCCTCAAGCAGGAGTAACTTATACAACAAAGGTAGGGGGGGTTTAGATAGGGCTGGGGGGTGGGTTAGGTAGGGGAAGGGAGGGGAAGGTGCGGGGGGGGGGGGGGGGGTGTGGAAGGAAAGTTCCCTCCGAGGGAGGCTGCGCGGCTCGGCGCGCACAGGCTGGCAATTTTGGGTAGCCTTGCGCGCGCCGACCCCGGATTTTAATGGATACGCACAGCTGCACGCGTATCTATTAAAATCCCGCGTACTCTTGTTTGCGCCTGGTGCGCGAACAAAAGTACGCGCGGGCGCAGATTTATAAAATCTACCCAATATGTAGGTGATACTTTTTTTTATTGAACTAACTCAATACATCTTTAACAAGTTTGTAGTCTCTAGCAGTGATATATTTGTAATAATTGTTTTATAGACTTATCAAATTTAAATCAGCGTTTTGAGAGCATTAACCCTTCAGCTCTCTGCTGAAGGGAAATCGGGGGAATTCACTGCCATCATAGAAGGGATCCTTCTTCCTCCGACAGAAAACAAGCTCTTATTCACAATAATGAATGGCTAAAGCACCAATCAAATCACTGAATATCTGATCATGTGATCAAAAGCAACATCATTCAGTTGATTCATTTAAACCATTTGGAGCTACTGAATTGAATTTAAAAATCCATTTCTGTAGAGAGCTGAAGGGTTAACACTCTCGAAACGCTGATTGGCGTTGGGTTACTGGTCTTAATGTGGCTGTCAATATCCTTGGATTGAAATCTAAAGATTAAGTTAAGTTTTAACATATTTTCACAATGGGATAAAAGTTTTTATATGCAGAAGACTGAAAATTTGAAAAACATTCTTTATAGACTTTGAAGACATGGAGACCAACGATGATAGAGTTTCCCCGCAGTATTTCAGCTGTTGAGGTGCAATAGTGTGAGCTCTCTGTTATTCTTTTTCGATCCTTATGAATATAAAGTTGATTTTCCAATTGAATAATTTTTTCTTCAACTCATTTTGGTGTTTTTTGTATCAGTAAGAAAATTACGAAGTCATCTGGTATTGTAGAAAGACCACCTGCTCTTAATTAGACCTGTTTGATCTTAGTGAACAATATGAGGCATTATCTCTTTCAGCTGTAATTGAAATACTTTGGCCAGGATTTTGATACCTAAGTTTATCAAAGATATGGGTTTATATGCTCCCACCTCTAACTCATCACCCTTCTTCTTACATAGTTACATAATATGAGCATCATTCAATTCCTCTACTGAATTTAGAACTTCCTGTAGGTAACGATGTCTGTCAGTTTGGGCAGTAGAAAATGACTACACTTCTTTTAAGAAGTCTATATAATACTCATCAGATCCTGGACATTGGCTGGATGGAAGGCTACCAATTGCCTTCTGAACCTCAAATTCAGTAATGGACACCTTCAATCTTTTGACCATGTTAGCAGTTAAAATAGGGAGGTCCAGAGAGGAAGTCACATCACCATCTAGTATGGCCGCCTAGCTCCGAGCTCCCAACCCGGCTCACATCGATACCCCCGCAACCAGGCCTCGAACAGCTCTGTTTGTAGGACTTTCTGCCCCGATGGCCATCCTCCCAGCGAGATGTCCGCACCGAGGAAAAAAACAGATCTAAATAAGTTGTCCTTCACCAGCGCCACGGCACAGATGGCTCTGGGCAGGTGGAACGGGCCTCAGCGGATCACGCGACCACGGAGGTGAGAGAGAACAGAAGGGATGGTGCGGGTGACAAAGCGCCGAGCCGTGCAGAATTTCAGCGCTGGTTTGGGGAGATTCGAGGTGCCATGACAGGTCTCCAGAAAGACATTCAGGATCTGAGAGCAGAGATCGCAGGGGATCTGGCTGCGCTGGGAAGCAGGGTGGAGGAGACGGCGGCACGGCTGGAGGACCAGGTCTCAGAACTATCCAATTGTAAGTTGGCTCAGGATAAGCTTCTTCAAGCCAACATTGATTTGTTAAACAGGATAGAAGACCTAGAGAACAGGTCCTGCAGGGCAAACCTAAGATTCAGAGGGATCCCTGAATTGGCTGATTTTTTGGACTGCAAACAGGTAGTAAACAATATCTGTGGGCAGATTATGGGCTCGCTGGCTGATGATCCTGAAGCAGCAGCAGTAGTAAAGTTGGAAAAAGCCCATAGGGCCTTAGGTGCACCACGACTTAACAGGCCCAGAAACATTGTAGTGTGTTTCCACAGCTACGCACAGAAGGGGAAAATTGCTTGAAAGCCCACAGAGAGGGCCCAGTAATGTGGAAAGGCAATAAAATAGAGCTATACCAAGATTTAGCCCCTTCTACCATCCGCAAGAGGAGAGAACTTAGAGATGTTGTAACTATGCTCTACAATCATAATGTGAAATACAGATGGTTATTCCCCTTCGGCTTAAGTTTTGCCATAGTGGGTGTTACATCACGGATTACTTCTCCGGAAGAAGCGGGAGATATTCTGCAAGCCGCAGGCATGAACATTAATATTTCAACTAATGTTCTCGGAAGCGAAAGGCAAGGCCGGCTACACAGCGAGACACCCAGATGACAACGTGTAGAAAAGGGGGGCAAGAGGCTTTGATGACACTCCAGTGGATCCATGCATCTCGGCGATTGCCCTGGATGAACTGTCAGCAGATGCTTTTCTCTAGGACTTCACCATGGGATCTGTTTAGAGATCCTTTAACAACGGTGGACTTAAACTGGTTCCATATAACAAGTATTATTTTCTGGGGGCCTAACTTTCTTTCCTTTTTTCTGTCATGTTGACTTGTTTGCATAGGGGGGGCTGATGCCGGGGGGGGGGGGAGGGGAGGTCTAATGAGACGATGCACACACTCCTCCAATATGAGGCCCACTGGGTTGGATGTGGGCTTCATTCAGGTTAATCCAAGGGGGACGGGGAGGTGAAGGGAGGGGGAAACTATTCTGGCTGCCAAGATATACATTATCACACACAGGTGCAACGGTTGTAAGAGGATGCCTCATATTAACACTCAAGGGCCTAGAATGGGAATGGCTTTACCACAGATCCAAAAAGGAACAATGGCAGGGTTACGAATAATGTCCATTAATACTAAGGGTCTTAATTCACCCTATAAGAGGAAATTGGTATTCCAAGAAGCAAAAAAGGGGCGAGCAAATGTCATTTTCTGTCAGGAGACACATCTGCTTAAGCATACAGAATGTATGCTTTGGGACAAATTTTATTCCCAGCAATATTTAGCATCAGCTTCAATTAAATGGAAATATTGTGGGGTGGGTATCCTCTTCCACACGCACATTGGTGATTGATATCAAGGATAGCAGGTGTGACCCTGACGGGTGATACATTGCGTTAAAAATTATAGTGGGCACAAATTTGTTTACGCTTCATAACATATATGGCCCCAACACTGAATCAGGGTAGGTTCCTGAACACCATCTCCACACTATTAGAGTCATGGGCTGAAGGACAAGTGATAGTAGGAGGTGACTTTAATCTGATAGGTATCCTTTTCTGGATAACTCGGGATGGGAGCATGGGTCTCAGAGCACAGAGGCAGGCCCTTAAACACCTGATCTCAGAGAGGAGGTTAGAAGATATCTGGTGACTACGGAATCCGACTCAGCGCAATTATACTTATTACTCTCATGCCCACAATACCTACTCTCGCATAGAATATGTTTCTTGTGGACAAAGAGTTAGTGAACCTTGCGGTAGACTCAAATATTGGGCTTATCACATGGTCCAACCATTCCCCAGTATGGCTGGAAATTACATTACCCAATAAAATGGCTGGTAAATCCCACTGGAGGCTAAATGACAAGCATTTTGTTGACTCGTTATCAGATGACATTAGAGAATACCTGATATTTAATAACCTAGATGGAATCTCTCCCAGTACTGTTTGGGACTGTTTAAAAGTGGTAGTTAGTGGTAAATTTATTTCACGGGTCAGTTTTCTTAAAAAGGATAAGAAATGCTAATCAGGCTCATCTTCTCCACTGCATTGCCCGACTATTGCTAAGCCACAAACACTCTTTAGACCCTGGCAAACTGGAGGAACTTTTATCCACTAAAAAGGAGCTTCGAGCTTTAGATCTCGATAAGATAGCCTTTCAGATGGATTTGGTTAAGCAGCAGCACTTCAAATTTAGCAACAAGGCCAGACGTCTCTTGGCTAGACGCTTAAAAGAAAGGGTAGTGCAATCACATATTACTAAGATAAAAGATGCCTCAGGGGATCTGCTGTTTACCGCTGAAGAAATTAGCACACGCTTTACAGGTTTTTATACTGATTTATATGCTTCTGACATGGTGGTGGAGGCCCCTGTTATAGATGACTATCTGGCAGGTGTTGAACTCCCAACCCTTCCTGACGATGCCCAAAAATTTCTCAATGCTGAAATTACTGATGCTGAATTATACAAGGCGATTCAAGAGCTGAAGGTGGGCAAACCCCCAGGGCTTGATGGGTATTCTGCCAAATTTTACAAGGTGTTCCAAGCCGTGGTGATACCGCCCCTGCTCTCTATGTTCAATGCTTTGATAGGGGAGGGCTCGATATCCTCAGAATCGAATATAGCTGGTATAATGATGCTGGCCAAGAGTGGCCGGGACCCCACACAATGTGGATCATATCATCCCATATCTTTAATAAATATCGACCTTAAGCTTCTGGCCAAGATCCTGGCAACCAGGCTTGCCGTGGTTGCTCTGTCCCTAATACATGAGGATCAGTCTGGTTTTGTGCCAGGCAGACTGGCCTCGGATAATGTGAGGAGAGTTTTGGAGGTAATGTGGAGAGCGAAGCAGGCAGGCATCCCTATGGTACTTCTAGTTGTCGATGCAGAGAAAGCATTTGACAGAGTACACTGGCCCTACTTGTTTAAAGTTCTAGATAAATTCAATCTGGGCCCTAATTTTATTAAATGGATACAGCGATTGTATGAAAACCCAAGGGGCTGTCTAAAGATCAATGGGGAATATGTGGAACCTTTTCCGGTAAAGAGAGATACCAGACAAGGCTGCCCTTTGTCTCCACTTCTTGTCGCCTTATGCGGCCAAGGTAAAGGCGAACCCAGAAGTTTGGGGACTGAAGAAAGGCCCCACCGATTATAAAATATCAATGTTTGCGGATGACCTCTTATTCACAGTTACAGAACCTGAGCGATCTTTACCATCTTTATTGGCTGGGTTGAGGGAATACCGGGAAGTTTCCGGTTTTAAGGTTAATGAGTACAAATCGGAGCTCTTAAATGTATCAGTGGAGCCAGATCGCTTTGGTGATATTGCACGGAATCCTCCATTCTGCACAGCAAAAGAATGGATGAAATATTTGGGTGTCAAAATAGGGCCAGAGTGTCAGGATTTGTATCGCCTGAATTATACTCCACTATTTCGCAACCTCCAAGACGATTTGGCTCATTTGGATAGGGGAATGTTCTCGTGGTTTGGTAGGATAGGAATAATGAAGATGAATATACTGCCCCGTCTCAGCTATCTTTTTCAAACCATCCCAATATCAGTGCCCGACACTACGCTGATCCTATGGCAGTGTAAGCTACTTAGATTTATGATTTATATGGAAAAGGAGACCACCCAGGGTGGCACGAACTACTCTATTCCAAGAGAAACTACATGGCAGCCTCCAGGTGCCCAACCTAACCTGGTACTTTGGTGCTTCCCAACTGAGTGCAATTCTTCATTGTCATTCTGGGGGTACACTTAAACCATGGGTGAGAGAGTAGCATCCCCAATTGGAGACAGGGCCCCCCCCCCCTTCACGTAAGGGCTTTGCAGAGACGGCATAGGGACTACAAAGACTTTTCCCCATTCACACAACTATTGTTTCAAGTCTGGGACAAGTGGAAAATCAGAAGAGTAGGCAATAAGCAAGTATACCATCTGACTTCTTTTTTATATGATAAATATTTCCCACTGGGTCATGAACATGGTATTTTTACCAGATGGGGGGCAAAGGTCTTTATAAATGGGACCAACTATGGGATGGTCAGCGCCTTTTCCAACTTATAACGCCTATTTCACCTGCCAGATACAGATATCTATGCTTATAATCAAATCTTACATTACTGTAGTTCGGCCCATATAGGACCAGAGCTTCGCAAGGGCAAATCCCTTTTTGAAAATGTATGCTATCAACACAAAAGAGTTACCAAACCAATAACTAGAATTCTCACTCTCATTAAGGGAACTTTTCAAGCAAGGCGACTTTTCAATGTGCGTGGGAACGAGACTTAGGGGAAGTTCTTGCTGATGAGGTCTGGGATCAAATCTTCCATGCTATTAGTAGAAGTTCTATATCAACCTCCATAAAAGAAAACGGCTATAAGGTACTATACTGGTGGTACCTAACCCCAGATAAATTATGCAGAATGTATGGGGGCGCTGATAATAGTTGTTGGAAAGGGTGTAGGCAGATTGGAACCTTCCTGCATATGTGGTAGGAATGTCCAAGAGTACAACAGTTGTGGGAGACGGTTAGTGATTTTGTTTCTGAACTAACGAGTATCGCTATCCCCATAGATCCCAAAATATACCTGTTATTTATTTATTTATTATGTATTATTATTTTTATATACCGACATTCGATCTCAATTGAGATATCAATTGAGGTATTGAGATATCAATGTTACATGCCCCTCTTGATGTAGGCATGTTACATACACACCGATGGATATACCAGGTATTCTCTGCTGTCAAATGCGAATTAGCATTGTGGTGGCGAAAAGCTGAAGTTCCCTCTTTAAATCATTTCCGCTCTCGATTGGAAAAAGTGTTTTATATGGGGAAGTTGACAGCTATTAGAGGTGATAGACTGCACAGCTTTGAACAAGGATGGCAGCCCTATATTAGTTGGAAAAATTCCAGCTCTAGTTGAAGTATAAATATATCAGACCCACTTGTGGAGATACTTCATGAATGACTTACAGGCCCAGGACACAGACACAAATATTTTGAGATGTTAAAGCCCTCATTGTCTCTTCAACGCAATCCTGACAGTGCCCGACTTCAAAAGCAAGATCATATCTTGAGGTGGTCTTAATAGTGTGACAACAGTGGCAGGGAATGGGTAGGGTTGGGGGGAGAAAATCAATAAACACACAACAACATGGTAATTTAATAAATACACATACAATCATAGGGCAATCCATAAATGGAATCCAATAAATCATTACACAGGTAAGTTGATCTTATGCTTTATTATACAATATCTCTTTAATATATGTTAATAGTTTAAAGTTCATTGATGTGTTTCTTTATAAATGTATGCTGTTTTCAGCCTTTCTGTATGAAAGGATTACACCGTTTGACAGTATACTATAGATGTTCTGATTGTCACATTTTAACTTGTGTTGTCAATAAAACTTAAATTATTTAAAAAAAAAAAAAATATAGGGAGATCCAACCTATTTAGAAAGAAATCAATGATGGAAAAAATTGCAATTTAGAGATCTGCTGTATCAGGTAGAAAAGTAGTCCTGTATCAGATTTCCCATTCCATTTCTGCCCTGTGGCAGACCTGAGTTTGTATATGTGAGTGTGAGATTGCCTCTTCCAAACTGCTCTAGCCAGCAACGCTCCTGTCTTGTTCCTGTGCTTTTAGTGTCTTTGTTTGGTATATTTTAATGCCGCCTGTGAGGCAGTACCACTCATGTTCCCTATTTACCTGTGCAGGATCAGGCTAGATGCTTGGTCCACCTTAAATGCCTTAAGGAGAGTATGCTCTATGGGCAGGATCCTGTGGGGCAGGTAGAACTCAGAGGGTGTATCCAGAAACTAGGGAATAAGAGCTGGGATCCAGGTGAGGATAACCAGACCAGGCCAGGTCTCTGGTAGAAAGACAGCTCTTGTGCATAACACTATCCAAACACTGAGCTGAGACGAAGCAACACACACTATAAGTAAGAGAGTACACTGTCTGAGGAGAAGACCGTGTATTGTTGTACATGTGTGAAGTATAATAAAAAGATACTGTTTTAAGTAGACTGGAGTCAGACTACATTCTGTCTCCAAGCATATGGGGAATCACCGCTATTTCCCACATATGTTGTCCTGCGTGGGATTTTTCTAAGCTTTGCACAGAAAAATCCCAGCCTCCAAGAAAGTGTCTGTGTGGAATGCAGAGAGTTGTGAATGTTGCGTCCGTCGGTGCTAGACGGCTTCGCCCCGTTTGCCTCACCTTATTCACGGCTCCTCCCGCTTACCTAGGAAAGATGGCTACCGCCGCATCTACAAGCCGACCTCTCTGGCGTCCCCGGAATGGTTATGATGCTGCCTCCCGCCATGCTCCTCCCAGGTACCTACTACGGTGCGTGCGCACAGGTCACCCACGTCTTTATGCAACCCTTGGCGCGAACCTTGGGGCGTTCCCCCTTCCTGACATCATGCCATCCGGGTATATAACATCTTCTATTTTGCTAGCTCGTTGAGATAGCAAGGACTCGTATGGACTCGAATCCGTTCCTGTCTACGCTACTCTGCTGCTTCCGTGCTGCCGCTGGAAGCTCTCTCTCCGTCCTTCGGGATAACTACTAACCTGAGCACCTGCTCCTCGGGGGCCCTCTGCTTTATTTCAGGTGCCTTACAGGGAACAGGTACTCGCTCCTCGAGGGCCTGCTCTCCCTGCCTCGGTGCCTGCATTATCTTCTTCAACCTGGTGGAATCGCCTATCTACAGCAAACACCTAGTGAGTACACTAACTCTCAGTCTATCTCATCCACAGTACTTCCTTGCTGGGAAACCTGCTTCAGAACCTCCCATTACCAACAGGGTGAGAAGGGCTCCCTCTGCCGAGGTCCCTGAGACTGCAACTACCAGACTGCATCACTACCGCCATCTCTGGTGGCACTCTTCAAAGCTGTTTAATAAAAGAACTAACTGTGTTTGTGCGTCTGTCTAGCCTAGTACTGTGGCTCCTCATGGGGCTCCTCCCCGTGGGTGTGGTCATCTGCCACAGTACCCAAGAATCCACCCAAACACCGCTCATTCATAACAGATTGCTAACTCCATGGATCCGGCTCAGCTCACCGCATTGCAGGCCATTCCAGGTGTGGCCCAGCGAATCTCCGAACAGCAGAATGCGCTGGAGGGCTTGACTGCCGCATTCAACCTACTGCACACACAGATGAACTCTCCTACCACCACAGGTAAAGAAGCCATACCGTCTGAGCTGATGGTCAAGACTATTGTACCTCTATCTGCTCCTACCCGCTTCTCGGGGGAGGTTTGGAGATGCAGAGGTTTTCTTAACCAGTGTTGCATGCACTTTTCCCTGCAGCCCAGCCATTTTCCCACAGCTTATGCCAAGACTACTTATATCCTGTCGTATCTAGATGGACGAGCCTTGTCTTGGGCCTCCTCGCTGTGGGAGCGTGAGGATCCAATTCTTCATGACCTTGAAGGATTCCTTGAACTGTTTAAATCAGTTTTCGATGACCCTGCCCGGTATATCACTGCAGGATCTTCTTTGGTTCATTTCAAGCAAGGTAATAAACTATTAGCTGACTTCGCTATCAAATTCAAGACACTGGCATCTGAATTATCCTGGGACCCGAAATGCCTGAGGTCCCTCTTCTTTGAAGGACTGAATTATCGTCTGAAGGACAAGCTCACCGCACCGCTTCTGTGCTGCCGCTGGAAGCTCTCTCTCCACCCTTCGGGGAAACTACTAACCTGGGCACCCGCTCCTCGGGGGCCCTCTGCTTTATTTCAGGTGCCTTACAGGGAACAAGTACTCGCTTCTCGAGGGCCTGCTCTCCCTGCCTTGGTGCCTGCATTATCTTCTTCAACCTGGTGGAATCACATATCTACAGCAAACACCTAGTAAGTACACTAACTCTCAGTCTATCTCATCCATAGTACTTCCTTGCTGGGAAACCTGCTTCGGAACCTCCCATTACCAACGGGGTGAGAAGGGCTTCCTCTGCCAAGGTCCCTGAGACTGCAACTACCAGACTGCCTCACTACTGCCACCTCTGGTGGCACTCTTCAAAGCTGTTTAATAAAAGAACTAACTGTGTTTGTGCATCTGAGTCTAGCCTAGTACTGTGGCTCCTCACCGGGCTCCTCCCCATAGGCGTGGTCATCTGCCACAGTACCCAAGGATCCACCCAAACACCGCTCATTCATAACAGTGAAGAGGACCTGTGGTTCTAAACACTGTACAGAACCCAGGAAGCCTGTGACTCTAAACTAAGTACGGAGCACAGAGAGTGCAGGAGTTACACGGTGGTTTGTGAAAGGATGTAGCAGAGGCTGCACTTAAGGTTTAAAGTTTCAAGTAGAGAGGAAACAGTGTCTGGGCCTGGTTGCATAGACAGCTAGGAAGTTTTAGGGTTCAACTGGCTAAAGGGAGAAGCCCTGCTGGGACATAGACAGGGATTGAATGGTGAGCAAGATATTGCTGGTCATGCAAGCATTTTTTACTTTTTTGCCTTGAAAAGAAAAGTGAAAGAACACCAGTGCAGCAAGGCTGTGCTGAGTAGGGCGTGACTCTGGGAAGCTGCCTGAGTTGGCTGAGAGAGCTGTGTGTGGGGGCAGGGTGTGTCTCTTTAGAAGGAAGCAAGCTACTCTGCAATGCTAGGTGTACAACCAGAAAGAAAACCTGGAATGGAGTAGCCAAGATACAGCAACACCAGAATGCAATAGTCTGAGAGCATGATGGAGGCCCTGATCCAGACTTTCCAGTAGGGAGATAAAAGGTTACTAGAAGACCTGGAAAGGAGTCAGCTGACCTGGCTTGTCGTCAACTTCTTTGTGGAGTGGAGCCTCTGGCCTTGTCAAGAAGTGGTGATGCAGAGGGCCCAGGAAGGGGCACTACAGAATGGCAGCAACTTGTTGCTCAAGAAATTTTAGCACATATGACCCAGTGGGAGGAGGACCGGAAGCAAGTTGCCAGAGAGAATGCTAGGCTAGTGATTGAGCCGAGAAAAACTACTAGCCTGCTGGAAGCAAGGCCAGAGATTGGCGCTACTGGGGGTCCTGTTGAAGACCCTGTAAGGTGCCCAAACATTACTGGGAGTCCAGGAATAGCTCCCATGAGAAGCTCGGAGAAAGGGGCTGTAAAGAACCCTGAAAGAGGGGTCACAGAGAACCCCGAGGAGAGCAACTCAGACTGCCCAGGAGGAGGCAGTAGTGATAAGTTGGGAGTCAGGGCTACAAGCAGTCCAGATGAAGACCCTGTAAGGTGCCCAAACACTACTGGGAGCCTCAAATCAACTCCTGTGAGAAGCATAGAGAGGGAGAGCATGGAATGGAAAGCGAGAAATGCCATGGAGACCCCAGAGGATTGCGCTGCAGTGACCCCAGTGAGTAAGGCTGCGGAGGAGCTAGTGACCGGCATGGACAAGTGGCCAGGATGTACAGAAGAAAGGGACCACAGAGAACCCAGAGAGGGATGCTGCAGAGAACCTAGAAGAAGAGTCCAAGGAGAGCCCAAAGGATGGCACTGCGGAGACCCGAGCGAATGAGGCTGCGGAGGAGCCAAGGAGTGGCTCTATAGCAATAGCCAAGAAGCGGGTGCAGCTGTTGATAGAGGAACCAGCACTGGTGGATACCCAGTCAGTCCTTATAGCTCCATCAGGGTACACTTTTGAACCCAGAGCCAGCAAAGGATTAATTAGAGGATTAGGGATGTGCACTGCATGAACGGTACACATAGCAAGTGAGGCTGTGGAGGAACCAACGACCGGCTTGGGCAAGTGGCCAGAGTGTACAGAAGAGGAAACCACGGAGAGCCCA
The DNA here is from genome assembly GCF_901001135.1 of Rhinatrema bivittatum. Lineage (NCBI taxonomy): Eukaryota > Metazoa > Chordata > Amphibia > Gymnophiona > Rhinatrematidae > Rhinatrema > Rhinatrema bivittatum. The sequence continues at coordinate 44,677,039 of NC_042623.1, read as the reverse complement.
GAGGAATGTCCAAGGAGATCCCAGAGGATGGCACTGTGGATACTCCAGTGACGGAGGATACAGAGGAGCCGAGGAGGGACTCTCTGGCAATAGCCAAGAAGCGGGAACAGCTGGTGATAGAGGAACCAGCACTGGTGGATATCCAGTCGGTCCTTGTCCTCCATCGGTGTGGAATTCAAACCCAGAGCCAGCAAAGGGCTTAATTAAAGGACTGGGGATATGACTGCATGAACAGCACACTGGGTGGTGGTTGTAACGTAGTCGAGGATAACCCTAAGAGAAGGGGACTTGGCAGGTCATGGACTCTCTTGGATGGGATCCAGGAGGGAAGAGGTAAGCTTAGCCTTATGGGTCCAAGCTGAGGCAAGGGGTTTGTGAGGCAGTGTGCGCCTAGTATTCCCCTATGTACCTGTGCAGGACCAAGCTAGAAGCCTGGTCCACCTTAAATGTCTTAAGAAGAGTGTGCTATATGTGTAGAATTCTGCAGGGCAGGTGGGGGCTCAGAGGGCATGACCAGAGACTGAGGAATAAGAGCTGGGATCCAGGTGGGGATAAACACACGAGGCCTGAGGTCTCCGGGAGGAAGGCAGTTCCTGTATGCAATTCTGTCCAAACCTTGAGCTGAGACAAAGCTGTAAGTAAAGAGAGTGCCCTGTCTGAAGAGAAGACAGTCTATGATTGTGCATTTGTGAATTTATAATAAAGAGTTACTGTTTTAAGAAGATTGGAGTCAGTCTAGTTTGTCCCCAGGACTGTGGGAATCACTGCTTATTCCCACAGTCGCATAACTAATGATTTTTCCCTACATTACAGCTTTAAGTGTTCATTACCTCAAAGAAAGGTCATAATCATCTGGGCGATGGTGAAAATCAAAATCTGAGACGGCTCTTTGCACCAAGTCAAGAATATCTTTTCTACACAGCAGTGACAGGTTTAATCTTCATACTCCAGCCAACCCTTAGTGATCTGTCATGTTCAAGGTAATAGTAACAGGGTGGTGGTCAGAAAGAGATTTAAAAGTATATCACAGTTGGACATTTGACCCTTGAGTAATTTGAAGCACAAAAAATAGTCCTTACAACTATAAGATTATGTCTCAGAGAGAAACAAGTATAATCACGAGAAGAAGGATACATATTTCTCCAAACATCTATCAAATTAAACATTTGATCTAGGACTGTTAAGGAATCAGGGGTCTTGCGATGTGCAGCAGACACAGAACAATCCATGCTAGATTTTTGACAGGCATTCCAGTCCCTGCTCTTCATTATTAAAGGAAAGTCCGGGGATTCGTCCAGCTTGTAGGCCAAATCTGAATAGAAGGAATTTGATTCAATTTTCAGACCATATATATTGACCTAGCCAAATTCCAAAAGAGCTAAGTGACAATATAAAATAATGTATCTCCCTTCCCCATCTTCTATTATCTGAAGAGGAAGCTGTTTATGCACTAGGATATGTAACACCTACAGGAATGGTGGATCCTTGGTACTGCGATATGGTTGGTGCAGCCTAGTGAGCAAGCCCACTAGGCCCACACCGGCAGCTGGCAGAGAAGCCCTGTAGTGGGACCAGCTAGAGCTTCACCTATACCAGCTTTCTTTCCCGCAGGTTGAGCTCTTGGGTTCTGGCAGCCAACAGGTCTTAGGTGGGTCCAGAGATGAGAATCCAAGGCCAGACGAAAGTCAGGGCAAGCGGTAGACAGAGTCAAATTACCATCCAGAGGTCAGGGCAGACAGCAGAGATGAAGAACAGGCCAGAGTCGGGGTAGGCAGCAGACAGAGCACCACTTCTGAGTTTCTGACACCAGAGAAACACTATAGTAGCCAGCAACCAAATATCACTAGCAACCTCATCCGAAAATATTCTCTTCAGGATGCCCCTGAGTGGGACTGAGGTCAGGATCTGGGGACCCCCAGCTGAACCACAATCTGCTGAACACGTGTCACCAACAAATGTGCCCCTACCCAGATAGAACCCTCCCTCCCAATAATGTCTCTAAATAACAAGTTAATTCCCTTACTGCCAAATCTCATCAATACCTTCCAGCACCTCCCCTCCTCTTCTCTCACTCCATCCACCCACCCACCCCATTTTGGTACAAAGAAATATAGTATTTTGTATAGCAGATTGGTAGGCAGTAAACAGGAACAACAAAGATATCAAATATATGACTTTGTACTCAAAAAATCAAATAAGAGTCCACCAAAGTTCTCTGTGCTACTGAAAGCCATGCAACTTGAGACCAGGAGGGACCACATATGCATCTGTATACCATTGGTTAGACTTGATGTGCTGCCACAGACATTAAGTCTCTGCTGTGTATACATTAAGAGTGACACACTCCAGGACCTAACACACAAGATAACAGCACAGGTGCACAATGTCCCAGAAAAACAATACCATGTTAGGAAAAAGAGAAAAGGTGAGTGCTTTACTAACCCACACGCCTCAGTCTGTTTCTTGGCACCTTTGCATACCTAGGCCATTTATTCCCTGTAGCAGTGTGAAAGCAAAAAGTACCAACAGGGAAAATACCAAAACTAACGTTGTCCATGTTTCGGAAGTCCCTCACTTCCTACTTTAGGGAATAATTATTTCTTTCCCAAAGTTGAATGAAACACTGTCTAAAGTTTTTGTAGCTTTCACCTCATTTAACAAATTATATCCAAAAGACATAACATTCGCTCCTATACCATAGCATCAATTAGCATGTCACCAGGGTGTGTTTCATCATGGCGTTGCCAGAATTCATCTCTTCAGTAATGGTGCTGAGTATATCAAAGTAGTGACTGACATCATGAGTACAACTCTCCAATGCCTTGAATAGAAAATAGAACCGGATATCCAATCAGCAAGCAAAATTTTCATCCTTAATTTACATGTGTAGAAAAATGACAAACACATAAAAATTTGATCTTCACTTGACTCCTTAATCAAATCAATGAATACCAGTCTATTTCCTGATTTAAACCTGTTTACCATTTTCAGAGTATAAATCCAGTGTTCACATTCATTAAGAATTTCCATCCAATCCCCTCCCTGGCTAGGTACTGATATAAAATCTATGACTACCCATTGCAATTGATCAAAAGTATGCTTGTTATCTATGCTGATGTCTTAGCAGTTACCACACAATTACGATGTTCATTCAAACGTTGTCTGATGGACCTCTTCGTGAATTCCACATATAACAAGTTACAAGGTCAAATTAAAACATGCACTACCCATGGTGATAAACATGAAGTGGAGTGGAATGGTGTAAGTAAATCTTAATTCCATGTCCGAGATTGTCCATCGTTTACATTCAATAGAGTTTACACAGCAAGATCAAGTTCCACAGAACAAATGACCCTTTATCAAAACCTCAGAATTTGTATTAGGTAACAAAGCCTTTATGATATTCTCCCTAATATTTCTACTATGTGAAAATGCAAAGCAAGGGCTCTCTTTAAAAATATCATGCCATTGCAAAATATATCAAATTTTTCTAATAAGTAATGTAATTTGATGTGATCTTTCAGAATATCTCATGACATATTTCAATCGATTATTCGATTTGGATGTTTGATATTGCAATAGAAGATCTCTATTTGCAAATAGAGTCCATTTGTATGCTTTCATGATAACTGGAACAGGATAACCACGCTGTAAAAATCTCATTTTCATATCCAACGCTTGAGTTTTAAAATCCTCCACATTACTACATAGTTTCCTACGGCACAAAAATTGGCTTATGGGTAAACTTTGCTTTAAACGATGCGGATGAAAACTCATATCTTAAAAGATTATTGCGTTTTTTGACTTTTGATAAATTGAAGTAACAATTTTACCCAATTTGATAGAAACATTGATGTCCAAAAAGGACAATTGAGTCATACTGTATTCCATAGTGAACTGTAAGTTGAAATGCAAGGAATTAATTCACTGATGGAATTGATCTAACTGTTCCAAATAACCTCACCATAAACAGAAAATATCATCCAGGAGCCGGGAGGAGAGCTAAGCGTCTTCATTTTTTTCCTACCTGAAGCGGATACCAGGGGTAAGCGGTAGCTTGCCCCGACAGCTTGACTTTCATCAACCGCTTCATTTCCTGAGTCTGAGGGGGCGTTTCCAGTGGAGGCGGGACCAGGGCTTGGACCTTTAAATTGCTGTCGCTGTGCCTTGAAACCCGAGCCGGGAGGAGAGCTAAGCGTCTTCATTTTTTTCCTACCTGAAGCGGATACCGGGGGTAAGCGGTAGCTTGCCCCGACGGCTTGACTTTCATCAACCGCTTCATTTCCTGAGTCTGAGGGGGCGTTTCCAGTGGAGGCGGGACCAGGGCTTCGACCTTTAAATTCAAGTACTGTAGCGGCGCGCAGCAGAGCCGGCGCGCTGCTAAAGCCGCGCGCGTTTAAGGGGCGCGCGGCAAAGCAGGGCTTCGCCGGGCCTTCGCTGGGACTTCGCTTTAGAAGATTGGATGTTTACTTCACAGAAATTGCTCTGAACAGACTGAAGAACAATTCCTTTAGGTAAGAGTTAGACCTCCTTCTGACTCCTTAAGTGAAATCTTATTAAATACATATACATCTACCATTGAATATTTCTTTTGTTCCTGGTGATCTTAAATAATTTCCTTTGAAATGCCACACACTAAGAGAAAGGCCAGAATACGGCCTCCTAGTGAAGTGACAGTTCCTGAAGCAGGACAAAAGACAGTATTGGACTGGCTTGACCCACAGAATCCCCTACAGGTGTTAGTCACTGGAGGAAATCCACTAGAACGAAGTGCCTCCTCCCTGACTACTGAGATATCTTTTGAGCCCAGGGGAACCGGCTCCTCCATCTCCGCCCGGAAAAAGAGTGTGTGTCCCCAATTAGTCCGAGCGGTTTATTAGAGGGAACTTTGAACCCAAAGGATTCTGGAGAAGAAATAGAAACAGAAAAAGGAAAAGTTAATGGGAAGTTGGATTTAAGTGATTTGGAACAACAAGTAAGATTGGGTATATTGGAAAATTCTTCTTTAGTACCGATAGAAACTAGTACACCTGGAAATGTTGACTTTGTTAGAAGTAAAACTGATAATATTGAGGTAATAATAAAAACAAATAAGAAATGGTCAAAACCTGTAAATGTAACTATGGATAGTTTATGGTCATATATGGAAAAACTAGATACTGCTATAGGTAATTTAACTGAAGTAGTATTAAAGACATCAAATTCTTTATATCAAAATACTAGTGAACTGGGTAAACAAAGAGAGGATATAAATAAGGTAGATAAACGGGTACTCCAAATAGAAAAGATTCAAAGCCATCAGATTATTAAAGAAGAAGTAATAAATAAGAGATTAGAAAATCTGGAAAATACGGTGAGATCATTACATTTAAGAATCAACAACTTTCCAGTTATTAAAAAAATGGACCCCATTGAATTATTTAGAAATTATGCTACTCAAGTGTTAAAAATCCCTGAAAAATGTGCGCCAGTAGTAGTAAAAGCTTTTTACTTAAGTGGAAAGAAGAAAAAACTTGAATTAGAACAGGTAATAAAGAATAGTGATGGAAAAGAAATAGAAGAGAATTCCATAGATTTATCGGACTTACTACAAAAGTCACAAGAGGAAATTGAAGTAAAAATAAGGGAAACTTTATTAATTCAATTCGCTTTTTCCACAGATAGAGATAATATTTTGAGGTCTTTTTTTCGAAATAGATTAACTACCTTCTATGGTCAAAAAGTGTGGATTTTCCCTGATTTAATTAAGGATACTCAAGATCGAAGAAGAAATTTCCTACAATATAGAAGAACAGTAGTTGAGAAAGGAGGAACTTTTTCTTTAAAATATCCGTGTAAATGTTTTATTAAATTAGATGGAAATAACTATATATTCTCCGATCCAAAAGGTTTAAAAGATCTTCTCGAGATTAAATGACCGGTAATTAGGAAATGGAAAATAGGTCAAGATATGATGTACATATTTTCCTAATGTGTAATCTTATTCCTTAAAAATTCGTTCAATGGAAGATTTCACTATTTTTGCCTTGTTTGAATAAATGTCAAATAGGGGATAAGTAATACAGAATTTGTTTCCTATTTACTGTTTTCTTATGATTGACATGAGTTCTATTTCATTGTAATTTGTTTATTGTAATTAATTATGTAAAGCAATAAATAAAGAATTAAAAAAAAAAAAAAAGAAAATATCATCCAATAGCGATACCAACAAATGAGAAAAGGCATCCAATGAGACATGTAAATATGTTGCTCTTTAAAATTCACAATTCACTATACTGGGGGCCATTGCCGACCCCATTGCAATACCATGAGTCTGATAATAAAATTGATCATCAAACAAAAAATAATTATAAAAAAGGGCCAATTCTGCCAGTTGCTTAATGAATTCTCTTGGTATTCTGAGTGGACCCATTTTTTGTGTCACAGCTTACATAACAACATTCCTGAGGAACATTCGTGTACAACAACTGTATAGCCATAGTGACCAGAATTGTGTTAGGAGGTAAATCACTCATTTCTGAAAAAATACAAAGCATATGTGTTGAATCCTTAATATGAGATTTTGTGCATGCCACTAATGGTTTCAAAAAGTTGTCAAGAAAAATAGAAATGGGTTCAAACAAGGACCCCTTTGCTGACAATATAGGTCTACCAGAGTGGTCAGAGATGGATTTCTGAACCTTAGGTACTAAATATAATACAAGAATAATGGGATGATCAACCCATAAAAAAGATAATTCACTCTTCATGAGAAAACTTCTTTCCTCTGCCACTTGTAAAATTCCTTTAATATTTTTCATCTAAAAATACAATATTGTACATTCATAAACATAAGACAAGCAATAAAATGCAAGACAAGAAAACAATTAATGATAATAATCCATAATAGGTAAGCAAAAATAAGCAATCCTGTTTCACTAGGCCTTAAATGCTGACGTGAACAAGTGTGTTTTAAGTTCTTTTTAAAATGATTTTAAGATAGGCGCTAGTCGTAGTTGCTCTGGTAATGAATTCCATAAGTGAGGCCCTGTGACAGATATTGTTTTGTTTCTGGTTATGTCTATTCTGGCTATTTTAATTGTTGGAATTTCAAGTAGATTTTTATTAGCTGAATGTAGTTGCCTGAAAAGTTTGTATATTCGAAGAGTGGAGCTTAACCAATCTATTGATTCTTTTTGGATGATGTTGTAGATGATTGGCTTGTATAGTAGAATGTCATAAAGGAAGTCATTACTTAAAGTCCATCTTGAAACCCTTTTGAGGTATACAAAAGAACTCTCAAGGGATACTGTAGTTATGTGGCAAAACATTTTGTTGTCTGACAAAACTAAAATAGAACATTTTGATCTGAATGCAAAGCATTTGGAGCAAACCCAACACAGCACATCAGACAAAGAACACCATCCCTACCAGGGCTGGATTTAGGCAAAGGTAGCATAGGCACATGCCTTGGATGCCAAATTCTGAAGGTGTCCAAAAATTTGTATTCCCGCTGCTGCTTTCTGCTTTCCAGGAGGAGAGAAAAGAAGGAATCCCTTACCTTAAATCCTCTGCTTATGGAAACAATCATTTAAATCTAGCCCTGATCCCTACTGTGAAGCATGGTGGTGGCAGCATCATGTTATAGGGATGATTTTCATCAGCAGGGACTGAGGCACTTGTCAAGATAGAAGGGAGAATTAATTGAGAAAAGTCATTGAGGAAAACTTGCTACCCTCTGCACGAAAGCTGAAACTGGGACGGAAATTCACCTTTCAACATGACAACAACCTGAAGGACACAGCCAAAGCTAAATTGGTAAATGTCCTGGAGTGGCCCTTTCAAATCCCCACACCTGAAGGGTGTGGAGTATGGTGAATGGAAAAAAAGGCCTCATTTAAATGCACCCAAGTCTGATGCACTGACTCAACAAAATGAATAAACGTTTTGAGTCTGTTATTCTTAGGTACATCAGGTGATTTAAATCTGCTAAAAACAAAAATGCTTGTGCCTTTAAAAGTCAGGTTTGTTTTTTGTAAATTGTTATAACAATCACTACATGATCCTTTTTTTTTTTTTAATTTGGTTTTATTCAGGAGACAGTATACACATATGGTAAAAGAATACATAGGCCAATACATGTTAAACTAGTACAAAAAACTGAACAATAAACAGTGGCTTATCAAATGTAAACATCTCTTTTTGTTTTTTATAAACAACCAAACTATCCTAATTATCCTTAAAGTCCTTAAGACACTCCCCCATATTCAAGAACCCAGACTCTCCATTCAAGCCCACACATAACCACAATCATACTCTGCCCACATTCTTGATTACAAGCCTCTTTATTTAATGTAACAAAGTTAGCAATAGAAGACTGAATTTCCACCGGTAAGGTTTCACAGAATTTTCCCCAGAATTGTAGAGCTCATTTCGCCCCTGTAGCTTTTTTGCGCTTAAGGAGCAGAAAGTCATTATAAAATTAATTTACCATAAGGTGCTTCACAATTGTAAACTTGGAAGGGAGTCTTTTACCAAGTACAGTGGGAAACTTTTTACCTAATACAGGAATCATTTTTCTGCAAAAGTATAACTAACATTTTCAACATTCACACCAAAAGGATCAATGTAACTGGTAACTTTGTTGATTCCTCCAAAATTGTCTCCAGCTGCCTTTCAACCCCAACCAAAAAGGTTTCAACTTCTCAAACTCCACTAATGTGCAACAACATGCCCAAATCACACTGACACTTAGGGAACATGACTGAGTTGAAGAGCCCTAGCCTATACCCTCTGCTTCTGGCTAAAAAAGATTCTGGCTATGCAAGATTTAATATTGTATCTCTCTTGTATAGATATCAGGGGTTAATTGATCAAGAAAAGAGACCAGAAAGATCATCATCTGTAAATTCACTTCTCAAGTCTTCTGCCCAATTGGCAGCAAATGCCTGCAAATATAAAGTTTAAGGATTATTCTTCAACATTCTTTACCACCAAGCTTGTTATATTGCACGGGGGTTCCATTGATGCATAAGTCTAGCTTCCCCACCAAAGATTTTTTAGAGTGTTGATAACTAACAGGCCGATTCAGTAAAGTCCGCGGGAGAGCAGGCAAATGCCCGCTCTCCCGCGGACAGGAGCGGCGGCTGTCAGCGGGTTTGACAGCCGACGCTCAATTTTGCCGGCGTCTGTTCTCAAGCCCGCTGACAGCCATGGGCTCGGAAACCGGACGCTGGCAAAATTGAGCATCCGGTTTTCGACCCGACAGCCGCCGGCCGACTTCCAATTTTTTTTTTAACTTTTTTTACTCTTCGGGACCTCCGACTTAATATCGCCATAATATTAAGTCGGAGGGTGCACAGAAAAGCAGTTTTTACTGCTTTTCTGTTTTCTTTCCCGGTGCTGAAAGAAATTAGTGTCTACCTTTGGGTAGGCGCTAATTTCTGAAAGTAAAATGTGCGGCTTGGCTGCACATTTTACTTTCTGAATCGCGTGCGAATACCTAATAGGGCCCTCAACATGCAAATGCATGTTGAGGGCCCTATTAGGTTCGGTGGGTTGGACGCGCGTTTTCCGCCCCTTACTGAATAAGGGGTAAGGGAAAACGCTCGTCCGTTGGAGCGCGCACTGTACTGTATCGGCCTGATAGAGACGTTACAAAATGCCTCTCTTGCAGATACCTAATACTGATTTTTAAGGGTGTCTGCCATCTGTCTTGCAGATCCTGAAAAGTGACAATGTCAGACATACCTGAACTCAGCAAACACTTGTCAAACCTCTCTCCCTCCATTGATGAAAAAGTGCCAGATCTTGTCCCAGAGGAAATTAGGTGTGTAAATGGGGACACACAAGGGGGAATTTAAAAAAAAAATCTTGCATCCACTTCCAAGCTTTAACTAAAGACTGGAGCAACTGAGAATCCACACTCAAACATACAGGGGTAACTTGTTTAAAAAAACAAGCGATTGACTAAGGAAATCACTTCATCCTCAGATTGCAACAAATGAGAAATGGCATACTTATTGCTACCCGTCATTAAGTATGCAATAATCCTCAGCTGACATGCCATATTGTACCAGTGCAAATCTGGCAAACGCAAGCCTTCCTCCATGTCTATTCCCCATTAATTTGGCGTAACATATCCTTGCAGGTTTCCCCTGCCATAAAAATTGAGTAACAAGAGACTTAAAAACCATTAATATCCCTTTGCTTGATTCAGCAAGATATCATTTGCAAGGGGTATAATATCTTTTGTAATGCTATCATCTTCATTAATGCACACCTTCCATACAGAGACAGTTACCAGTCCTTCCACTTAACAAAAGGTCTCTTCACAGTCTCAATAGTTTATCTAATCTTCAAATTATAAGTACTCGAGTATGTTCTTGCAAAATACATACCCAGGTAAGTGGTTTTTTTGTTTCCCACGTGAAAGAAAAAGTACCAGTCCATCTACCAAGTAAATTCTTGTCAAGTGGAAAGGCTATCGATTTTGAGTCATTAATACTTAATCCCGAAAAAAGTCCAAAGTGTGAAATGGTATTTAGTACACTGGGAAATGCCACCTGCAGGTCATTTAAGATAACAACATGTCAAAAAGACAATCCTAAAATCTTGACCTTGACACCAATTACCTTGAAAGTTTAGCAATTTCTTCAGTTTAATTGCCAATGACTCCAGAAAGCATAAAAACAACAATGGTGAAAAAGGGGACCCCTGCCTAGTTCCCCTACAAAGTGGAAAAAACCAGGTGGATGACCATTGATTAGAATTTGCGCACTAGGTGACTCATATAAAGCCTGAACAACTTCAAAAAAAGAGCAACAAAACCGATATTCTGGCAGCAGCCAAAAGAGATACGACCAAAAAACTTTGTCAAATGCTTTCTCAGCAAACCTTGGCATCCAAGGTTTTAATGTCCTTGGATGCCAAGGACATTAAAACCTTAAGTATATTCACCACTGAGTGCCTATTACACACAAACCCTACCTGGTGTGGGCCAATAAGTGTAGGAATTATCTGTGGAAAATATCTTCACATCTGAAATGACTCTGGCAATAAGAGATCTTTACCCATTTTATATAAAACAATGATCAACACCCTATTCATGTCTTGTGAAAAGTTCTGTGATCTATCGCTTCTGTAATCATAGTTTGCATAGTTTGCCTCAGAATCTTGTAAAACTCATTTACCAGCCAATCTGAGCATGCAAGCCTAATTGCAATGCTTTTATCTGAGCTGCAATTTCTACTGCCAAAATAGATTTATTCAGCTAAGATAACTGATCCTTGGACAGTCAAGGAAGAGACAACCTCTTAAAAAAGGACATTATAGAGAGCTCTGACCCAGGCTGTATAGCATATATAACAGCTTGTAAAAATCCAAAAATATTTCAGTAATTTCAGACCATTTAGTAGTTGAGGGCTTCTTTTGTTTTAAGAGCAAAGAAGTCATGCAACTTCTTTTCATTAAGAACCAGCCTCGCGAAAAATTTGCCAACTTTATTTCCAAAAGCGGTGAAAATTGAATTTATAAAAAATCAACTGCGTTTCAGCTCTCTGTTCGAGAAAGGCATACAACTGTTTTCTAGCATCCAATATTTTAATTTGTCAACTTCTAACATGGTGCGCATATGTTGTTGCTTAAGCACTTGAATATTTTGGGTCAGCTTTCTCACTATATGCAATAATTTGGCCCCGGATTACTGCCTTTCCAGCTTCCCAAAATATTGTTTTGCTCACCCCTGAATTTACATTCTTTGCATAGTAAGTAAACCAGGCCGCAGTAAGAAAGACCTTAAACTCATCATCATAATATAAAGAGGGACTCAGGTGCCAGGGACAAGGTGCTCCCCTCTCTCTCTACAGCAAATCAACAATGATAAAAATAGAATGGTCAGATAATAAATTATCCAGAATAGAGGCATATTGTGCAACTGGAAAAAGTGTGTTAGCAATAAAGCAAAGCATACAATCAGGATTATACACCATGAGGGAACTGAAAAGAATATGAAATCCTTTTCATCCGGGTGTAACACCCTCCATATGTCAAGCAACTGTAATTCCAATAATAACCCTGGTGGTCACTACATGATTCTAGACGAAACATGTAAACTGGAATACATTTTTAAATAACTGTGCAGCCATTCAGTTTTAGTTCCTTCCTTAGGTCTCCCAAAAGGCTTCTAGTAGGAAACCTGCACTGTTGAACTCTGCAGTGGATCAGTAGTATGGGAGGGGAAATGTGCTATCGTAATATTTAAGGCTATATCATACATTTTAATACATTTAGAATTCTTTTAGTTTTAGGAAAAGCCATAGGGTTAAATTGTTACTTTTCCATCGATAAGCAGGCTAAATTGGCCTTGACATGTGGGTGACATCATCTGCGGTTACTACCCCTAACTAAGCTAGATATTTCACTTAGATGCAGTTCCAACACTGCTCTCTACATTAATGGTGGGGGTGGAAGGGAAATAGAACCAAAAGGTTACTAAGAGCCAAGAGAAACAGATAAGTATAAGGAAAAAAAAAAAGTGCAAAGCTTGCTGGGCAGACTGGATGGGCCGTTTGGTCTTCTTCTGCCGTCATTTCTATATGTTTCATTTCTATGGTGGCACCGAACGAACTTGTCTTTAAGCTGTAAAGCTTTGTGCTCCACTGAGCTGAACATGTGCAAGAGTTCCCATGCTGTCAATGCCTTGAGATCTTCCTCAGTCCTTTTTTGTCTGAGCTGAAGCACATATGTAATTTTGTTTCTCTCCTTTTCTGTTTGGTTTTTTTTTTTGGGGGGGGGGGGGGATTTATTGACTGATCTTCTGGTCATTTTTTTTTTTTCATTGCCTTACTGCTTCTGTAGCCCCACCACAGCACTTTTCAGTGCTACCAAAAAAAGAAAAACAAACTAGAATGAAAAGGAAAGCAGAGAAGGCCTCTCTGGAACGTTTCACCATGTCGTCCAAGAAGAAGCCTATGCCCTCCAATTTCAAAGCCTGTGCATGTGGACAAACTATGTCCTTCACCTATGGACAACAAGTGTGCTACTGGTGTCTTGGCTCAGATCACAATCAGCTGATTGTTCTGACCGTGGATGTATATCCCCGCAGGTTCAATGCTACAGGGCCCTAAAAATTGGGATCCTCTAACAGACCAGGAGACACAATAAATCCACCTCCCGTAGTTCCTCCTCTATGAGGAGTCAATCCAGATCTCCCTTGATGAGCCATCTTATTTTGGGGTCGAGTGGCGAGAAAAAGCATCAGAAGAAACCGCATGCATCGAGCACATGAAAAGTGGTTGCAGTCAGTACCAAAGACTTCACTGAAGAATGCTGCATCAAGTGATTGGCACTGAAGAAGAATCCATTGGCACACAGTCATCGAGGCATCCAAGACCTGACACTGGCCCTCCCAACTCATGCTGCATTGAAGTGGTTTGTGCATGGCACACTTACTTACCCTGTGTTGAAGCAATCAGTGTATGGATCACTGGAGCGCTCAACGCACTCAACTTCAAAGTGACTGAAGCATGATGCACTAAGGCAGAACGCATCAAAGCAATTGACATGCACTCCACACATGCAACGCAGAAGTTGCAGTGCTTCCCACTTGACCCATTTTTGCCATTCTTTGAAACATCCCATGCCTACCTCCTATAGTCGATGCACTTCCTCTTCATAGAGTTCCAAGCGTTCCTCTCATCACTCCAGGAGGGCACCTAAGGATCTACTACATTCTCTGAATCAACTAGAACTTCCAGTGGAAGCTATCCTGCATGTTGCACTGCCTACTCAATAACACGCACCTAGGCCCTTTCTGGATCCAGCGATGGATCTGTTACACCTTCTGCCACCTATTACGAGGGCACCCCCTGTGCAGCAGATGTTCGAGCAAGTCCTTTGCCTTCCGGGTCCAGAAGCCATTCGCTCCATTGCTCCAATAGTTTCCAGCAGGCTGGAGGCAGAGTCAGTCATGGTTGCTGAGGAGGATGCTCCACCTATTACACTAGATCAACACCCGCAACACTCCATTGATCAAGTGGCAGATATGGTGCATTCATTTTTCTCCTCCTTCGCCAGGGAACCTGGGGAGTCCTTCCAACTAATTCTGTCAACTTTCACATCTGTGTTTACACAGGCTATGGCAGTGGCATCCCCAACTCTCTCGAACAAGGCTGTCCATCTTTCTTACCATGAGTCCTCCCTATCCACAGTACCAGAGACATCGTGGTTGAGGAGCGCTGATCTTGTTTGTTCCCCTCCTCCACTAAAGGAAGCACCTCCAAATTTGTCTCAGGCATCCACACACTCCTTTTACAGTCAATACTCTGAAGAAGATTCGGTCAAGGCTTCAAATATCATCCCATCAGATCCTCCACCAACTCCCCAGAGACTGTTCCGTCCCCTGGCGGACCTCACTTTTCCTCATTTTCTGGAAAAGTTGGGAATGATGTTGAATGTCCAGGTAAAATAAAAGATCTGATCTGTGAGTGGAAGTGTTGGACCTGCTCCAGGAAGGATATTCCTTCCGATCTCCTGGCCCTACCATCTCATTCTACCCTCGAGAAATGGTTTGTAAGATACTAAGAGGTCGATATTCAGTGGCCTGGTAAGCAGGAAATTTTACCTAGGTAGCATTACCCAGATATTCAGCAACAGCTAACTGAATACCTTAAGTAACTATAGGACAGTAATTTTTCCAACCAGACCTACCCGGCTCTGTGTATCTTGATGCTAGCCGGATACATTTTAGCCATGCCCCCACAGCCTCTCTCTTTATATCTGGCTACATTTTACTCATAACTTTTATTGGTGAGAAGGGCGAGAAATTCAAATCTCAGGGTTTGTCCAACTAACTTAAGTTAGCCGGACAAATCCTTTTGAATATCAACCTGTAAATTTTTTATGCTAGTCTTGAATGTATCTTAATATTTGTGAGTCTAATTAATGTGGCATAGCTGTGTCATTAGTAGCAAAATGAGACCAGTCGCCTTTATTTAAGGAAATCCTTTATTAATTAAACAAAAATGTAAAACACCAAGGTAAAAATTATGCCCGACTCAGGACAAGTTTCACCCTAATATGAGGCTGCATCAGGGGCTGAAAAACAATAATGTAATAATATATTAATCCACAATATAAGCACAGTCGTAATATCAAAAAAACCAAAGAGAGTTTATATTCCGATTTGTTGAGCTATAAAGGAGTTTGATTATTGTTGGGTGACAACTGCGTTCATTTATATATAGCAAAATGTCAGCTATAGAATCTGTTCTATTAAATTAAAGTTTTGTTTGTATTAAGTATATCAGAATGTTAAATATATAAAACCACATATTAATGTGGTTTGTTTCCTTGGACTGACCTTATAGCTGTGTCATTGAAAGCAACAGTACTTGAAAGTTATCCTCTTAATGAACCGAAACATGAATTAAAAAATCCATAAAACAAAAAAATGAATTGAAACAAAATTTTTATTTTCCGCCTGTATATCCCTAGGGGCAGATTTTCAAAGGGGTAAGCGCGTAAGATACCCCTGCCCCAAGTTCCCCCTGCGCGTGCTGAGCCTATGTTGAATAGGCTCGGCGGTGCGAACAAGCCCCGAGACGCGCATAATTCCTGGGGCTTTCCTGGGGGGGGGGGGGGGGGGGGTTGCAGCGGCGCGTCATTCAGGGGTGGGGCCACGGGCTTGGTTCCGGCCCAGGGGTGTTTCGGGGGCATGGCCGAGGCCTCCGAAACAGTTCCACCTTGGGAATTGTGTGCCAGCCGCCTGCCTCTGGCAGGCGTAACTTTAAAAAAAAAAAAAAAAGTAGGGGGGGTTTAGATAGGGCTGGGGGGGGGGGTTAGGTAAGGGAAGGGAGGGGAAGGTGCGGGGGGGGGGGGTGGAGGCAGGCTGTGCGGCTTGACACATGCAGGCTGCCGATTTTGGGCAGCCTTGCGTGCGCCGACCCTGGATTTTAAAGGATACGCGCGGCTACGCACGTATCTATTAAAATCCGGCGTACATTTGTTTGCGCTTGGTGATAGTGCTATGGTGATAGCAAGGTGCTTCAAGATCTGTTTGGGGGAACTAAAATGTTAGGCAGTTTACCCTTCTTTTCTCCTTTTTTTTCTTCAATATATTTTATTATATTGTCAAAATGTTTACATCTTTGATTAAGGCCACATCCTATAAAAAAAAAAAAATCTCCCTCCTTGAAGCCATCGTTCAGTTTTTTATGCTGCATCTATCAGCATGATACCTGCCTGGAGTTCAGTGAGAAATGGCATTGTGGCATCCTGGGGAACAGGTGATTCTGAGATACTTCAGATAATAGTATCTCCTTGAGAATGAAATAAAAGTTAGAACTAAAGAGAAGGGCTTTTTTTTTTTTTTTTGAAATGCTAGTCAAATTATCTACAGCACATTTTTGCTAGGACTATTTTAAAGGAGAAAGTACATTTGCAGTAAAGTAAACCAAAAGTATCTCCATGTCACAGCTGTCCTTCCCTTCCCTTCCTCACCTTCTGTCTTTCAGCCTTCTCAGATGCAGACACTACATTGTTTCCAGCTATAAATAAAATCTTTCCTATGGGTTATCCGTCACCCTTGGTGATATCCTCAGCTCTCTTCTCCTCTGGTGGAGGATGGATACTTTTTACATGCTAAATCATTTTCAGAAATTACTTTTGCCCATGGAATGAAAATATATTTGAAATGAAACTTGTTAATTCTTTGGATAATCCTTTTTAAAATTATTTTTGCCAGCAAAAACCCGAGCTGCTGATTTGTTGGTGAATCCTCTGGATCCAAGAAATGCGGATAAAATTAGAGTTAAAATTGCTGACCTTGGGAATGCATGCTGGGTGGTAAGTATACAAATGCTTTAAAATGTCTTTTTTCATCTTTAATATCACTGCTACCTTTCAGTTTACAGTGTTTCCTCCTTTAATACAGTCTTTCTATTACAGCACAAACATTTCACGGAAGACATCCAGACACGCCAATATAGATCCATTGAAGTTTTAATAGGAGCAGGTTACAGTACACCTGCTGACATCTGGAGTACAGCTTGTATGGTAAGAATTGTATTGTATTTTAGTTTTCAAACTTTTTAACATTGATTTTATTGGTGAACAAAATGCAGGGTATTTGACATCCTAGGGAATTTTGACAAACCACTTTTCTTCAGTGCTCGAAATACATTTGTTAAATTTAGCCTTCATTATAGCCTAGAACAGTGGTTCTCAACCTTTTTTCTGTCCGGACACACCTGACAGCTGGTTCTCACATGTGTGACACACTGAACACATGACCATCATAGGGCTAAATGTAAAAGTACAGTTTGCATCCACAGGAACCCCCCTGACCCACAATTATGGATGTAAAGCAGAATTGTGACATTCCCTGTACAACTCACCGTACAAAAAAGATATTCTGGTTCTAGTGTCATCTCAGTAACAGCAACACAAACTCCTACTACCAGGCTTCAATAGTCCTACTTATGAAAAGACAGTAGGTTATCATCAATACATGTCCTCTTGAGAAAACACAACAAATAAGTCTGATACAAACACTTTCATGCTAGTAAAATATCTCACCTCGGTCACATACACAGAACCTGTACACATATACATACACCGGAATGTAATCTACTTTGAAGCGCTGAAAAAGTGCAAAAAGCGGAATATAAATCTAAAAAAAATAAAAATAAATAAAACCGACCTAACATACTCCCAGGATCTGCAGTAATGCACATAAACTAATCTGCACACAGTTATACCTGTATTATGGAATGCACTCAAACAGTAACAACTCTACCTATGAAAAGGCAACACTACAAATATTAAATCAGGCCCTAAACACCAATACACCTCCTATTAGGAAAACAGAACTAGCCAAGCAGCTATAGCTTCCAACACAGAAATAATTGTATAACTATACTAATAAGCAGAATAAATGTTTCACAACAACTATGAACAGAATAATATCCAACAATTAAAAACTCATAAAAATTATTTAAAATTCTCCATACACCAATAAAATATTTCAAAACAGCAGACACA
Organism: Rhinatrema bivittatum; assembly: GCF_901001135.1. Classification (NCBI taxonomy): domain Eukaryota; kingdom Metazoa; phylum Chordata; class Amphibia; order Gymnophiona; family Rhinatrematidae; genus Rhinatrema; species Rhinatrema bivittatum. Next base: position 44,659,018 of record NC_042623.1, on the reverse strand, counting down.
TCACATAATATTCAGTAATTAAAATGACAGTTAATCAAGAAAAATAAACTTAAAAAGCCACCTTTACTAACCCCCTCCAGCAGCTCTCCTACTCCTCTTCCATGCAGGCCAGTAGCAAATACCAGAAGCAGTAGTGGCTGAAGCTCTATACTCATGGTCCTCTTCCATAGGGCCCATGACCAGTCTCTCTGTCTTTCACACTTACACATACGAGTCACACCCCCATGACCAGTTTCTGTCTTTCACACACCAATCATCTCCCGACCAGTCTTTCTCTTACACACACACCAATCACCTTCCCGAACAGCCTCTCTCTCTCATGCATACACACACACACAGGCTTCCCACTTCCATGTTCTATCTTACATAGACAGGCTTCTCACTCCCATGCTGTGTCTTACACACACCCAGGTTTCTCACTCCTAGCTTTTGCCACATGCACAGGCTTCTCATTCCCATAATCACTTTCTTTCTCTCTCACACACACATACCAGTCACACTCACATACCAGTTTCTGTCTTTCACACACCAATCATCTCCTATTAGGGAGGTTCCTGGTTTGATCACTGAGTCAGGTCTTCTGCATCCTTGGTTAATTGGGGCCAGGGATACTGCAAAAACAGCATTTATAGCTCTTGGAGTAGAGGGAATTGTGGTCATTGCTAAAGGGTAATACCTAGTGGCCAGATTCAGAATCCATGATTGCAAGATTCCAGGAGTCCATGGCCACTATCACAGGACTGTCGCTGTAATAACCAGACTCGGTATGAAGTTGGGATATAAAATAAGGGGGAAAAATCCCTGGGGAATTCTGAATGAAGGCTGATGGTGCCATATTCCAGCCCTGATTCCAACTGAGCTGGAAGTACAAACGTGCTAGGAGGAAACCACCAGATTAAAAAAAAAAACCTTCTACAGGTGAACTTTTTCTCTGTCAATAAGCAGACATGAGTCCACCAAAATGTGTGGGAGATGTCACCCAATGGTGCCAACATAAACCCAGCTCTCAGAGCTTAGTAAATGTTTTATTAGCATGCATGGGAGTTCCTGCACAAACACACTTCTTTATGAGCCCTTCAGTCCTTGTCTGAGCTACCAAATGGATGTGTTCTCATTCTCTCCCTCAAAATTATATTTGGACTGATTCTTGGCCTGGTTCTGTTACAATAAAAAAAAAATAGAAAGAATGGAACAGCTCAAGGTCAAGAAAATCATGGTCAGCATTTTAAGACCAGTATTTCTAGGTGCTAGCTTTCCATTACAGAAACCCATTCCGTCTGTGGTCGCTGCCTGAGCCTGGACCATAATATATTCAACTGCTAAAGTTGTGGTAGGTTGTCCCCAGGGTGCAACAGCACTGTGCCTGGAAAATGGAGGCCCTGCGGAAAGCACCGCAAGGTAAGAGCCTGAAGCTGTGGAGCCACTTCTCTTTTTGGATTGAGGTATCAACAGAATCTCAGCACAAAAAGTTGAGATGGGATTCTTCTCCCACTCCTGTCCACAAGTGTGGGAAGGTTCTCCCTCTCCCCTCCACTGTGGTTCTGTTTCCTGAATCCATCACAAGTGAGAGGTTGAGCACAGTTCAAAAGATTGAGGTGTAGAAGAAGGTGCTGAAGAGTCTTTAGAGATCCCCTCTAGGGTTGTCTCCATTGGTGCTGAAGAAGCCAGAACATCTGTATGGGGCTTCAGTGGCACGGAACCATCCTCTACCCTGAGGCGAAAGGTTGCCTTCTCTGAGCAGTTGCTTTCTTGGTGTGGAAGATCCCCATTGCACCAAGCCATCTTTTCTACCTGGACCTAATGCCATAGCTTCATTCATTTCATTGGTGCAGAATGCTTCATTGGCATGGCTGCCTAAGTCTGCTTCCTTGTTGGATCAGAGTGCCTCAGCACATAAGCACAAGAGAACCACTATAATGCAGAAAGAGGTTTCAGTGGCTCCACCAACCAGATCTGGTGCAGGTCATTGAGAGTGTCACTACAACCCATGAAGCACTTCTGAGTCAGTCACTTTCACAGTTACAACCCTTAGTGAGGATGAACCTGTCTGGGTTTCTGAAGAGGATGGATCTCCTCCCATTCCAGCACAAAGGGTCCCTTCAGGAGAGCCCAGTTGTCTGAGCTGGTGACGAGTTTCTTTGCTTCCTTAAAAAGCTAGAGAGGGAGGTTGAGATGAAAGCCAAAGAGGGAGGTTGGAGTCTCTCCTGTCCAAGATGGAGAAAGTCTATTGGAGCTACTCAAAGTCTACCAGATATTCATACTTCACTCCAGGGTCTCCCAGTGGTGCTATTAAGTCCTCCATCCTCCAGGGAAGATTCTTCATTGATTGGAAGAGGAAGAAATGGGGCAATCCAGTCTGAGTTCCTGCTAGATGTTTTCCCCTCAGATTAGCGAGATGCTCCCCTTGGTCACCTTCTGCATTGTTGAGATCCAAGAACAGATATATTTGGGTTTTTTCATTTTTTCAATCTCTAGCAGATTGTGCATCCATTCCGACATATAGGCTTCTCAAAGACTTGCAAATGAGGATGCATTAGACACTGACATCATGCTATCTGGTGACCTGAAAGCTTCCCCAGGTTTTGATATAGTCCAGCTACCACACCTGTCTGTGGCAATGGAATTGGCATTGAAACATGCAAAATACATTAGCATTCTAACACACTGCCTGGGAAGAATTCAAAAGCCTTGGATGCATTTGGGAAAAAGGTCTTCCAAGGATCCATGCTTAGTACCCAGATCACAGCTGTATATGATGCAGTATTTGAAGTTTAAGGCTTTGATGCAGTCATCAGACCCAGGACTTCTGTTAGGCAGTGGAAGACATAGAGGACTGTGAGAAGAATCTGATATGCTCTGCATAGAAGTTTATGACATCGCAGCCAGGACTTTAGCCACTTCCATAGGAGCTCAAAGGCTCGAGTGGTTGTGAGGGAGTGGTCTTCATGAAGATGTGCATGATCATCTAGCAGATGTATCCTGTACAGGGGACAGTTTGTTTGGCAATAGATTACAGGAGAATGGTAGTTCTCATAAAGGAGCATCAATTCACCCTACAGTTGTTATCAGTGGTGGCAGAGGATCAGCTGGCTTCAACCTAGTGACAGTATTTTTCCTATAAACATCTGTTCTTCAAAGACTTCCCTTACACCCTTTTCAAAGTCATCAGACACCCTTTTCAAAGTCATCAGACTCCTCTTACTCAGCAGCAGCAACAGCTGACTGCTAGAGGTTAGCAGAGGTAAAGGCATCAGCTGAAGTTCCAGCAGCAGTCACAGCCTGGGACCAGTTTTTGAAATCCTGAGTTTCACCTCTCCATCTTCACTAGTGGGGAGAACGGTCCAGTACTTCCTTCCTATAGGAAGGGCCATCTAATAGGTCGAGGTAAGATGATGGTGGTTTAAGGTTTTAGGGGCCAATTTCTCATGTAGAGTGAGATGTACGAACAGTACATTACACCTTGGTGAAGATTTGACGTCATTTGGAGTGAGGAAAGTCTCACAAAGGTTAAATTTTGTACTATGTTATCTCACCCTATCTTGATGGTACCTTGTTATACCGCATGGTGGGGTAATTCTAAAATTTCCCTAAACATGCCCCTTTTTCTTAACGCGGGCATTATCAATGCATTAATTACACATTTTAATGAATCTAGGGATTACTTACCCCTAGTCCCCGCTTCAGGCAATATCGCTCTGTTCACCTATGAAGCAGATGCTGGCTGGAGGCCTGGAGAATGTGGGCAGGGTAGAGGTTTGTTTCCTAAGCTTGGTACTGGTAGAACAGGCAGGTGGTCCTAGAAGAAGACTTCCGTCTGGCTCTGGAACTTGCCGGGCTATCTGGGCTTGCTCTTGCCCCTCACCGTCTCAGATTCCATGTCACTCTCCACACCTGAGCAGGGTATCGCCTCTCTCTGGTCTCCTGGCCACACCTGGTCTTCTCCCTCTTCGATAGCAGGGAGTGCTGATCTGCTTCTGGCCCCACTTTCACTTTTAGGGATGCTTCGCCACAGGTTCTTGCTTTCTTAGCTTTCAGGGAGTCCTTCACTTCCAGGGTCACCCTTAGAGTTTCTCTGGTTTCAGGGTCGCTTCCCCGATTTCGCTCTTTTCTTCTTCTTTGCCTCCCCCCCCCCCCCCCCACCCCCCACCATCTTATACTTTCCAGCTGATAAATATGCATAAGCTCATGCATAATCACATGGTAGGTGGAGGGTCTTTTCTGCATTGCAGGTCTTTTTCCTCTCCCCATTTCTTTGGGGGGAGAACTACTATGCCTGTATGCCAAGCTGTGTACCAGAGTGTTTTCTCCATCTCTGACTGCGTCCCCTTTCTTTCAAGGCTGGGGGTTTTTCTGACCTAGGGACTCACCTTGGTTACTCCCTGACACCTGCTTATGAGCTTAAGTCATATTGTCCCTCTACCTTGCTCCTATTTACACAGAGATATGCAAACAGGCTCTTACAAACAGGCACATCTTGATAAAGTATCCTTCAGCGTATCAAGGCAAATGTTCTTCTTTGTCCACTGAGCTGTGTCAGTGCTTTTGGGACCTGTCAGTACCAGCCTGTGTGTTTCTTGGCTATTATGATTCATATTTGATGTTTCAGTGGTAAAACATAAGATATCTCCCTACAAACCCCTCTCAATTTGCCTCACAGCAGCTGGAGATAGTCATTCCTACAACAGAAGGCAATCAAGCTTGTCCCTTTGCAAAAGTATGCCAAGTGTTCTATTCTTCTAATCGCCAGGAAGTGGGGGTATTGAGACCTATTCTGGACCTGTGGAGACTAAACAGATTGTTTGGGAGAGGTTCAAAATGAATTTCCGTCAGATGATTCTTCCCATCATTCAGCTGAGGGATCGGATGCACCCTTTGGATCTGAAAGATGCTTATCCACACATTCCCATTCACCCTACCCATCGGAAGTTCCTCAAATTTGTGGTGAAGGATGTGATTCTGTTTGGTCTCTCTGCGATCCTAGGAGCGTTCATAAAATGTCTTGCAGTAGTAGCTGCACAGCTTTGGTTGGCAGGGAAGTCTGTATATTTCCATACTGGACAATTGATTGGTAACAGGTCCATCTCTGGAGTTCTGATGTCCCTCAAAAAACCACCTGACTTCTCCAATCTCTTGCTTCCCTGTTCAACATCTCCAAGTCTAACATTATTCCATCTCAAAAAATTCAGTTCATAGGAGCTTGGATAGATTCACCTTTCTCCATGCTGAAAGAGCCGCATTGCTAATTGGCCTAGTAAGGTCTTTTCTGCTGCATGACCAAGCATCAGCAATATCGGTCCTGGTTCTTCTTGGGCAAATGGCCACATTGATGTGTGTAGTCTCTTTGACTTGTCGGCACATGCAGTGCCTTCTCTGGGTCTTCCAAAGCCAGTGGGATCAGCACTAGCCATTATTATCTCAATAAATCTTCAATCTCTGCGATGAGAGCATCTCTTCAGTGGTGAATGGACTGGAAGTTGCAAAAGCGGGTCTCTTGTTGCACATCCCATCATATCAAGTGGCCCTGTGTACTGACACTTCCACTAAGGGGCATGGGAGGTGTATACAGGTGTGAGGAGGACCCAAAGGTCAACCTTTTAGAGTTGTGAGCCATCCAATATGCTCTTTTACTTACATATTCTCGAGTTCCAGGATGCTTTTATATAATATATGGATTTTAGAAAATCATGAATGTTAAATTTTAAATACAATTTTAAGTTTGTAAATTATCCCAGGACAAGCAGGATGCTAGTCCTCACATATGGGTGACATGAGTAATGGAGCCCTATGTACGGAAAACTTCTTTAAAAGTTTCTATGAAACTTTTGAATGGCACCGGAGTGCCTACTGAGCATGCCCAGCATGCCATGATATTCCCTGCCACAGGGGTCTCTCTTCAGTCTTCTTTTTTCCGCGAAGCCGTTAGCATCGCGGGTTAATAGGAGCCTGAGGTGATTTTCACCTTGTACAAAAATTTATCAAAAAATTGTTTGCCGCAGGGGTTTTTTAATTTATTACCAAGGGTAACTTTTTTGGTTATCGATTCCCAGCTGGGAGCGATAATTTCGGGGGTTTTTGCCGTCGACGGCCGTCCGGCGCCATGGCCTCCGGCTTCAAAAAGTGCCCAAACTGCACAAGAACAATGTCCATTACGGACCCGCATTTTGAATGTGTTCTTTGCTTAGGCAAAGACCACGATATTCAAAAGTGCAAATCTTGTGCTGAAATGACCAGTAAAGGTCGTCGTCTGAGGGCTGAGAAAATGGAACAACTTTTTTCCATTCAGCTCCTTCCACGGGCATCAACTTCAGCGCAGTCCTCTCCAACGGCTTCCGTTCGTCAGCTTTTGCTCAAGAAAAAACAACTGGAAGCGGGAGATGCCTCGGCCTCTTCCCAGTCGATATCCTCAAAAGCATCGACTTCAGGCAGCGATAAACAGAAGGAGAAGCATCGCCATCGACATCGGAGGCGACAAGATACGATGACCGGAGAGACATCCACAGGTACGGCCTCTCCGGCTAAGAAAGCCCGAACGGAGAAAGAGGCTCCAAGGCCTACTGAAAGGCGTTCCCCACCGATATCGGTGCTGGGTTCCGAACCTCCTCAGGGCTCTGAGGGGGTGTCGGCATCGCCTCCACCGCCTCCCTCCACAGCTGCTCTGTTTTCATCAGCTGCGCGAGAGGAACTTGACTCCCTGATACGTCAAGCGGTGCAACAAGTGCTACGTGAGGCGATTCCACCATCGATGCCGGTGCCATCCCCATCGATGCCAGTGCCATCACCATCCATGCCGGTGCCATCACCATCCATGCCGGTGCCTTCACCATCGACGCCCATTCCGTCGATTCCGAGGTCACCGACGATGCCAGCGGAACCGGAGTCGATTCCTCTCCCGGTAAAGTTACCGATGCCGCACACATCGCCACCGATTCCTTCCTCTGTGCCAGCGACACCAGCGCCGGTTCCTCCTAAGGATGTCACAGTGCTACAGCCAGTCCTTAACAAACTGGACTCACTTTTGGATATCCTTACGAAGCAGATGCCTCGGGACCCGGTACCAGTACAGTCTGAATTACCAAGGCGTTTACCATTGGACTCAGTCCCAGGCCCCTCAGGAGTACCACGACCTACTAGGCCTCGTTCACCGACTCCATTGTATCCTCAAGAACCACCTCAGGATACAGGAGACACCACCTCTGATTTTACTTCGGACGAAGAGATATTTTCAAATCCTTCTCCTCCAATAGACCATAGAAAATCTCCACCGGAAGACCTCTCATTTACTAACTTTGTTAGGGAAATGGCGGAGACTATTCCTTTCGCAATCCAAACGGAAGTAGATGAGAGACAGAAGACTTTGGAGGTCCTCCAATTCGTAGACCCTCCCAAAGAATTATTGGCAATCCCAGTGCATGAGGTATTCCAAGATTTACAGCACAGAATATGGGAACACCCAAGTTCTGTATCATCCGTGAACAAGAGGGCTGACGCCACTTATCTGGTACAACCTGCTCCAGGATTCCAGAGATCTCAATTGCCTCATCAATCAGTGGTGGTTGAATCTGCGCAAAAGAAGGCAAAAAGGCAAAAGTCTCATGCTTCCCTACCACCTGGGAAAGAAAGCAGATTCCTGGACAGCCTAGGGAAAAAGATATTTCAGGGTTCCATGCTGGTCTCAAGGATTGCTTCTTACCAGCTCTATATGAACCAATACCAGCGAAACCTATGGAAACAAGTTCAGGAGCTCTCGCTTTCCCTTCCAGAGCAGTTTCAGGAATCGCTACAAAATGTGGTACACAAAGGCCTTGACTCGGGCAAGCATGAAGTTCGAGCAACTTATGATTGCTATGAAACAGCAGCACGCTTGTCAGCATAGCGGCCAGAAGGTGGGCATGGCTGAAGGCCTCTGATCTTCGTCCAGAGGTTCAGGAACATTTATCGGACTTGCCTTGTCTAGGGGATAACCTCTTTGGGGAGAAGATTAAGGAAGCGGTGGCAACCTTATGAGACCACACCGAAACCTTAAAGCAATTATCCTCTCAAACTCAGGAAACTCACACTTCTACCAAGAAGTATCCCAGACGGGACACTCGCCGACCATACTACCGTCCACGTCGGTACTATCCCCCAGCAGGTAGACCAAGGGCTAACCGCCCAACACAACGCCAACAACCTAGGCAGAGGCCAGCAAGACCTCAGCCACCTCCGCAAACCACAACTACTTCTGGTTTCTGAACAGCGCCAGAGAGCAGCAGCCAGTCCAACCCATTTCCAGAAGCACCAGTAGGAGGCCGCATACAGTACTTCCACAACTATTGGACCTCCATTACCACCGACCAGTGGGTGTTATCCATCACCACTCACGGTTACAAACTGGATTTCCTAACTCTCCCAACAGAAAATCCACCATTACCATCTTCGACAATAAATCAACATTCCATAATTCTGCACACAGAATTATCCACCCTTTTGAGAGCCAGGGCCATAGAACCAGTCCCTGGGCCTCAAAAAGGCAGAGGATTCTACTCCAGATATTTCCTCATTCCAAAGAAAACAGGAGGCCTACGTCCTATTCTAGACCTCAGAAATCTCAACAAATTTCTCAAGAAAGAAAAGTTCAGAATGGTGTCCCTAGGCACCATTCTTCCTCTTCTCCAAAGGGGAGATTGGCTCTGCTCTCTGGATCTTCAAGATGCGTACGCTCACATTCCCATTTATCCTCCTCATCGCCAGTACCTGAGATTTCGAGTACTAAATCAACATTTCCAATACAGGGTACTACCGTTCGGCCTTGCGTCTGCACCACGAGTGTTCTCAAAATGTATGGCTGTCGCAGTGGCACACCTCCACAAGCAAAGAGTGCATGTGTTCCCTTATCTGGACGATTGGCTCATCAAGAGTCCATCGAAAGAAGGAGCTCTCACTTCTCTCGAGCTCACAATCCAAGTGCTGCACTCCTTGGGATTTCTAATCAACTACCAAAAATCCCATCTGTCACCAACTCATCTCATACAGTTCATAGGTGCGGAACTGAACACTACATTAGCAATGGCTTTTCTTCCAAAAGATCGTGCTCAAACACTGGTTCGGTTGACTCACGATCTTCGCAACCACACCCAAGTTACAGCTCACCAGTGCCTCATTCTTCTAGGGCACATGGCTTCCACGGTTCATGTAACTCCCATGGCCAGATTAACCATGCGGCTACTACAGTGGACACTGAAAACTCAGTGGATTCAAGCCACTCAGCAAATGTCCACGCCCGTTTGTGTAACTCCAGAACTCAGATCTGCACTTCTCTGGTGGACATCAATGAACAACCTGCTCAAAGGCCTACCTTTCCAGCAGCCGATTCCACAAGTGACCTTGACTACAGATGCATCCACCTTAGGGTGGGGAGCACACATTGGTCATCTAAAGACACAGGACAAGTGGACAAAACTCGAAGCTTCTTTTCAAATAAACTTCCTAGAGCTTCGAGCTATACGTTATGCGCTTCATGCGTTCAAGGACTGCCTTTCACACAAAACTGTTCTCTTCCAAACGGACAACACAGTAGCCATGTGGTACATCAACAAACAAGGGGGGACGGGTTCTTATCTCCTTTGTCAAGAAGCAGCACAGATTTGGGACTGGGCCCTAATACACTTAATTCTTCTACGGGCCACCTACCTAGCAGGCATCCACAACACAGTAGCGGATCGCCTCAGTCATCAGTTCCAACCACACGAATGGTCCTTGGATCCAACAATAGCATTCCAAATCTTCCAACGCTGGGGTCAACCGACGATAGATCTCTTTGCATCCCAGCTCAACTACAAAGTGAACAATTACTGCTCTCGCCTTCGGCAGCACAACAGCCTACCAAAGGACGCATTTGCTCGCCCTTGGAATACAGGCCTGTTATACGCGTATCCTCCAATACCGCTCATAACCAAAACACTAGTGAAACTACAACAGGACAAAGGGACCATGATACTCATAGCCCCATATTGGCCTCGACAAGTGTGGTTCCCCATTCTGCTAGATCTATCAGTCAGGGATCCTATTCGTCTAGGAGTAGCTCCCAATCTCATAACTCAGGAACAGGGTCAGTTGCGCCATCCCAACCTTCAATCCCTGTCCTTGACAGCATGGATGTTGAAAGCTTGATCTTACGACCTCTCAACCTTCCATCCGCTATATCTCAAGTACTGATAGCTTCCCGTAAACCTTCCACTAGAAAGAATTATTCCTACAAATGGAAACGGTTTACTCTGTGGTGCACTCAGAAAGATTTAGATCCTTTCACTTGCCCCACTACCTCACTACTAGATTACCTTTACCATCTCTCAGACTCTGGTCTTAAGACATCATCTGTAAGGGTACATTTAAGTGCAATCTCAGCTTATCATAATAAGTGGGGAGATGCATCGATCTCCACGCAGCCTCTCGTCAGTAAATTCATGAGAGGCCTAACTCACATTAAACCTCCAGTTCATTCCCCAAGCATACCATGGGACCTGAACGTAGTATTAACCAGGCTTATGCGTTCTCCATTTGAACCCATAAATACCTGTGACCTTAAATACCTTACTTGGAAAACGGTATTTCTCATAGCCATCACTTCCGCCAGAAGGGTCAGTGAATTACAAGCACTAGTCACATATGAACCTTTTACAAAGTTCTTACATGACAGGGTAGTCCTACGGACACATCCAAAGTTCCTTCCTAAGATTGTCACGGAATTTCACTTAAATCAATCAATAGTTTTACCTACATTCTTTCCTAGGCCTCATTCCCACCAAGGTGAAAGAGCCCTACATACGTTGGACTGTAAGCGTGCGCTCTCCTTCTATTTGAACTGCACTACAGCCCAAAGAAAATCCAGTCAGCTGTTTGTATCCTATGATCCAAACAAACCAGGCAAAGCAGTGGGTAAGCATACTCTGTCAAAATGGCTAGCAGATTGCATTCAATTTTGTTATGAAAAAGCAGGCCTTACTCTTCAAGGGCGAGTAAACGCACACTCAGTCAGAGCAATGTCAGCCTCAGTAGCACACCTTCGCTCTGTGCTGATTCTGGACATTTGTAAAGCAGCAACATGGAGTTCTCTTCACACCTTTGCAGCTCACTACTGCTTAGACAAGGAAGGAAGACAAGATTCAGCATATGGACAATCCGTCTTAAAGAACTTGTTTCCAGTATAATCCCAACTCCATCTACATCCAACCTGCTGTGATATCGGCTGATTCATTTCAACAACAATACCTCACGGTTACTTCAGCACAAAATGACTCAGCCTCTAGCTTGCTATTCACCCATATGTGAGGACTAGCATCCTGCTTGTCCTGGGATAAAGCAAAATTGCTTACCTTGTAATAGGTGTTATCCCAGGACAGCAGGATGTAGTCCTCACGAAACCCACCCGCCACCCCGCGGAGTTGGGTCCGTTACGTTTTATTATTTTATTTTTGGCTAACGCTTATTGCTACAAAACAAGACTGAAGAGAGACCCCTGTGGCAGGGAATATCATGGCATCCTGGGCATGCTCAGTAGGCACTCCGGTGCCATTCAAAAGTTTCATAGAAACTTTTAAAGAAGTTTTCCGTACATAGGGCTCCATTACTCATGTCACCCATATGTGAGGACTACATCCTGCTGTCCTGGGATAACACCTATTACAAGGTAAGCAATTTTGCTTTTTAACTCTGTATGTTAAATATGTTACTAAATAAGAACAACCAGAGAGGGAAAAGGAATCAAATCCCAATATTCACAAAACTATAAAACTCACAATCATGAGAACGAATGACAATATCATAAGGCAAGAGCTCTCAAAGATCTTTAGTCTGCAGCCTCTCGCCATGCAATGGGCCACAGGCTGTAGTCAGCTTTTGGAGTAATTTTTCGACTAATCATTTATTGTCACTCGATACTCTTTATCTAACAAACAATCACTCAATTTTATTCAGTAATAAAGTTCATTATAACACACATCTTTACCCAATTATCTCGCTACTTATTATACTAATTGTTATCCAATAAAATAAGAATACTTAGCCACACATATAGGTCTTCTTAAACCATCAAACCCAATCGTTCAAAACTCATCCCGACATGAATCATGTTTCGACTGCACATCAGTCTTCTTCAGGGGAATATTTAGAGATATATTTGAGAGGTGATAGCTTCTATTTTTTATGTTAAATATGTTATCCACGCCAAATGATATTTCAGAGGAGGCAGGTTATAAATTCTGATACTAAATAAATAATAATTGGCTAGTGGTCTATATAATACCCTGTTATGTGTTAGCTGGCTTCCATATTACAGACTGTCATGATTCATCAAGTGAAAGCCATGGCATCTTCAGTGACTCATCTCAGGGTCACTTCCATTGAAGACATATGCAAAGCTGCTATTCAGTTGTCTAGTCACACCTTTACATCCCACTACTGTCTAGACTAGTGGTTCTCAGCCTTTTTCCCATCTTGACACACCTGACAGGCCACGCTCACACGTGTGACACACTGCTCATTACAATTCATGGCGGAAATAAAAGGTAAAGGTCCGGTAATTATTTTTATTGTTTAAAATGACAATGAAAAGATACGTATTCTGTCTGAACAGAAATTGCATAAATAGTAAACATCCCACACCAAAACAGCACCAATTTCCAGAAAATATTACACCAGGCCTTAAAACACCAATACATCTCCTAGTAGGAAAACGGACCAAGCCAGGCTGCTATAGAGCCCTACACAGAAACTACACGCCAGCAGAAAACCTCACCTGAAGGAGGGGTGGTTTGCTTGGAACGTTCTCCTCTCTCTCAGTCACATACCAGCGCTCGCTCTCAATTACACACCTATACACACATGCTCTCAGTCACTCATATACACATGCTTTTTCTCTCATTTAATTAGGATCTTAATTACACATTTACACACATGCTATCTATCTTTTCATGCTTACACACACAGACTTTCAATCACACACATACATGCTTTTTCTCTCACACACAGACTCTCATTCACATGCTTACAAACCTGCTCTCTCTCTTTCTCTCATATACACACAGGCTCTCAATCACATACTGACATACTCCCTCACCTAAACCAGCTCTCAATCACACACAGACACACATGCTGTCTCTCTTGCTTATACACACAGGCTCTTAATCATACATTCACATGATCTCTGTCACACACAAAGGATTTCAATCTCAAACTTACACATGCAGGTTCCCAATTGTAAACTTACATTCATGCTCTCTCTCTCACAGGCAGGCTCTCAATCACAGACATACTCTCTTGCACATATACAGGCTCTCAATCATTCACAAACATGCTATCTCACACACACACACACACACACAGCATCTCAAACACACATGCTTGCTTGCTCATTCACTCTCTCCCTCTCTCCCTCCCCGGAGCTAGCGGCAGCAGCAGCAGCCTCCTCCCAACCCTAACCTCCTTCATTTTCAGCCCTCGCGGAGAAAGGAGTCCCATCGGCCGTGGGGGTTGACGTTCTTCTTCATTTTTCTGCGAGCCGAGCTGCTCATTCCTCAGGCTGCGCCTCTCTTCTTTTCTTCAGGTCGATGCTGACCACACTAGCATGGTCTCTTCTTCCCGAGCACGCACCCGCTGCTCACCACTTCCTCTTCCGGGCCGCGGGGGGGGGGGGGGCGGGAAGAAGAGACTATGCCAGTGCCACTGCCTCTAGCTGTTCTGCCGCGTTCCGCCTGGGCTGACAGCATTTTAAGCCCAGGCGGAGGAGGACCGGGGAGCAGCTGGGTCAGCGGGGGACCGGGAAATGTGGTGACACACCTGCGTGTTCTTGGCGACACACTGGTCTAGACAATATGTCCCGAAAAGACAGTAACTTTGGACAAGCAGTTCTACAAGCCTGTTCTTGCAGCGGTCCACTGTCCACTGGTAGAGTCCCAGTTATCTGTTTTAGTAATTACTCCGCAATACAGTCCTCACTTTGGGATTCCTCATGTGTTATGGCTGATTCATACCTGCTTTTTGACATAGAAAGCAAGTTTGCTTACCTGAAAACAGGATTCTCCATAAGCCGCAGGATGAATCGGCAATACTTAATACCCACCTGCCTCACTGGACAATCGACTGCCTCACTAAAGATTAAACTCTGGAAAAGACTGAGGCTCATGAGACTGTGTTCTCACCAAGAAATTCCTATGCATTCTCAGTAAAAATTTTACTGAGCTCTGAGAGCTGAGTCCATGTCAGTGCTGTTGTGTGATGTCACCTACATACTATGGCTGATTCATCCTGCCTTCTACAGAGAACCCTATTTACAGGTAATTAAACTTACTTTTTTAAATTTTTTTGGTAAAACAGAATAATTAACAGATAAAATAACTATGGGCTATATTAATAGTTATTTCTTAGAGCAGTTACAAATTGTTGCCAATGTTTTGATTGAAGCTCCACATATTTTGTCAATACTGGTAGCAGTATTGACAAAATATTTGTATTCCCATATCTTTTGATAAATATTTCATGAGCTAATTTCATGGATCCAAAATGTCCATGCACAAAACATTTTATATGTTAATATTGGTACTGCCTTTATGAATGGTGTTCACGTTGCCTACATCACTTGACCTGTGAGATTCATTTTGTATGTAAAAATTCTTGCACAATTTAGCAAAAAAAAACGTTTTTTGGTTTTTTTTTAATTCTGTTTCATTGTTTAAAGAGCTGCTGAAAGCCACCTCCCATAGTTCTGTGGCAGTCCCACCTATTAGACCAGTATTGGGCTAGCAGGTTTTGGGTATGTCTCAGTATTTAAGAACATAAGAACATAAGAAATTGCCATGCTGGGTCAGACCAAGGGTCCATCAAGCCCAGCATCCTGTTTCCAACAGAGGCCAAACCAGGCCACAAGAACCTGGCAATTACCCAAACACCTAGAAGATCCCATGCTACTGATGCAATTAATAGCAGTGACTATTCCCTAAGTAAACTTGATTAATAGCAGTTAATGGACTTCTCTTCCAAGAACTTATCCAAACCTTTTTTGAACCCAGCTACACTAACTGCACTAACCACATCCTCTGGCAACAAATTCCAGAGATTTATTGTGCGTTGAGTGAAAAAGAATTTTCTCCGATTAGTCTTAAATGTGCTACTTGCTAACTTCATGGAATGCCCCCTAGTCCTTCTATTATTCGAAAGTGTAAATAACTGAGTCACATCTACTCGTTCAAGACCTCTCATGATCTTAAAGACCTCTATGATATCCCCCCTCAGCCGTCTCTTCTCCAAGCTGAACAGCCCTAACCTCTTCAGCCTTTCCTCATAGGGGAGCTGTTCCATCCCCTTTATCATTTTGGTTGCCCTTCTCTGTACCTTCTCCATTGCAACTATATCTTTTTTGAGATACGGCGACCAGAATTGTACACAGTATTCAAGGTGTGGTCTCACCATGGAGCGATATAGAGGCAGTATGACATTTTCCGTTTTATTAACCATTCCCTTCCTAATAATTCCTAACATTTTATTTGCTTTTTTGACTGCTGCAGCACACTGAGCTGACGATTTCAATGTATTATCTACTATGACGCCTAGATCTCTTTCTTGGGTGGTAGCTCCTAATATGGAACCTAACATCGTGTAACTACAGCTAGGGTTATTTTTCCCTATATGCAACACCTTGCACTTGTCCACATTAAATTTCATCTGCCATTTGGATGCCCAATCTTCCAGTCTTGCAAGGTCCTCCTGTAATGTATCACAGTCTGCTTGTGATTTAACTACTCTGAATAATTTTGTATCATCTGCAAATTTGATAACGTCACTCATCGTATTCCTTTCCAGATCATTGATATATATATTGAAAAGCACCGGTCCAAGTACAGATCCCTGAGGCACTCCACTGTTTACCCTTTTCCACTGAGAAAATTGAGCATTTAGTCCTACTCTCTGTTTCCTGTCTTTTAACCAGTTTGTAATCCACGAAAGGACATCGCCTCCTATCCCATGACTTTTTAGTTTTCGTAGAAGCCTCTCATGAGGGACTTTGTCAAACGCCTTCTGAAAATCCAAATACACTACCCCCCATGCAAGGATTTCTTTCAGAGGAGAATATGGATGGGTTTACAGATGGCTTTTGAAGGGTCCACTTTCAGAGGAAACAGCTTCCAGCAGCAGAATCTGAATTGCCTATTCCAGTTTTCCAAAAGAAGAGCAGAAATAGAAAGTAGTAACACATTTTTATTTAAGAACGCTGGATTGAATCATATTTAATCAAAATACTACAATATTTAATAGGATCAGTCCCATGACCTAGAGATTACTAGTTAAGACTGCCATGTTGGATTCTTGATTTAGGGTCCTGCTGATTGAGTTGGCTAGGGCAGGGACTAATTCTAAAAAAAATAACCCTCTGAGAAAGGAGAGATAAGTATTTCTTTCACATGATGCATACTAGTGGAAGTGGCTTTTAAAAATTACCATTAATCTGTGTTAGAAAATATTTTTTCTGTGTTGTGGCTATTTTATTTATTTATTTTATTAATTTAGATTTAGTGCATGCCTTTTCATTGGTAGATTAAGGCGAGTTATATTCAGATACAGTATTTGTGAAGCTGGTATTGTAGATAAAATCATGTTTTTACATTTTTAGTATTTGTTTTATATTCAATTTGAGGAATTTAATTGGAATGTTGACATCAACAGTATCTAAATAGTGCCATTTTTGAAAGCAGTTAATCTTAGTCTAAAAAAATAAAAGGTGTGTTTGGATATTGATGATTTCAACACTTTAGTCCAAAACCTATAACCTATAAAACAGTAAAAAAAAGAAAACTTGAAACTAAACATTTTATGCTATATATGAGATATCTGTGTCACAAATAACCACAAGACAAAACCAATCTATGAACTTGTCATATTTGGAGAGTCAGGGGTTTTTTTATTTCTTATTAGCTGGTTTATATACAGTGGCCATAGAAAGTCTACACTCCCTTCCAAAATGTTCATCTTTTGTTGCCTTATAGCCGGTAAGTAAAATGCATTACTTACAGGCTGTAATGATGTCCACACATCCTTTACACAACTATCAAGTGAAAAATATATTCAAGAATTCTTTAGAAAATGAACTAAAAATAAAAAAAATGGAATAACTTGGTTGAATAAGTATTAGGGATGTGAATCGTTTTAGGACGATTAAAATTATCGTCCGATAATTTTAATATCGTCTTAAACCGTTATGGAACACAATACAATAGAGATTCTAACGATTTATCGTTATAAATCGTTAGAATCGTGAGCCGGCACATTAAAACCCCCTAAAACCCACCCCCGACCCTTTAAATTAAATCCCCCACCCTCCCGAACCCCCCCCCAAATGACTTAAATAACCTGCGGGTCCAGCGGCGGTCCGGAACGGCAGCGGTCCGGAACGGGCTCCTGCTACTGAATCTTGTTGTCTTCAGCTGGCGCCATTTTCCAAAATGGCGCCGAAAAATGGCGGCGGCCATAGACGAACACGATTGGACGGCAGGAGGTCCTTCCGGACCCCCGCTGGACTTTTGGCAAGTCTTGTGGGGGTCAGGAGGCCCCCCCCAAGCTGGCCAAAAGTTCCTGGAGGTCCAGCGGGGGTCAGGGAGCGATTTCCCGCCGCGAATCATTTTCGTACGGAAAATGGCGCCGGCAGGAGATCGACTGCAGGAGGTCGTTCAGCGAGGGTTCCGGCGCCTCGCTGAACGACCTCCTGCAGTCGATCTCCTGCCGGCGCCATTTTCCGTACGAAAACGATTCGCGGCGGGAAATCGCTCCCTGACCCCCGCTGGACCTCCAGGAACTTTTGGCCAGCTTGGGGGGGGCCTCCTGACCCCCACAAGACTTGCCAAAAGTCCAGCGGGGGTCCGGAAGGACCTCCTGCCGTCCAATCGTGTTCGTCTATGGCCGCCGCCATTTTTCGGCGCCATTTTGGAAAATGGCGCCGGCTGAAGACAACAAGATTCAGTAGCAGGAGCCCGTTCCGGACCGCTGCCGATCCGGACCGCCGCTGGACCCGCAGGTTATTTAAGTCATTTGGGGGGGGGTTCGGGAGGGTGGGGGATTTAATTTAAAGGGTCGGGGGTGGGTTTTAGGGGGTTTTAATGTGCCGGTTTTGCGATTTTACGTTTTTTTGATTTTTCACGATTTTTCACGATTTTTCACGATATTTTACTCCCCCAAACGGCAACAATACGATTCCCTCCCCCTCCCAGCCGAAATCGATCGTTAAGACGATCGAGGACACGATTCACATCCCTAATAAGTATCCACACTCCCTTGTTCTTCTGTAGCAATCCTAAATACTTAAATCTCTGGTATAACTACTTCAAAAGCACACACCAAGTGAATTGGTCCCACCTGTGTTAAATCATACTGATTCATGTGATGACAAGATAAATTCGGCAGTCATTGTTGGTTCTCTCTGCTGAGTAATGCATTTCAAAGCAAGGACTCAACTATGAGCACCAAGGAGCTATCAATAGAACTCTGGGACAAAGCTGTGGAAAGGCACAAATCAAGGCTGGGTATAAAAGAATTGCAAAGTCCTTGAATATCCTTCAGAGCACGGTCAACATGATTATTAAGAAGTGGAAAGTATATGGCACCACCAAGACCCTTCCTAGATTAGGCCGTCCCCCCACAAACTGGATGACTGAATAAGAGGAGACTGATCAGGGAGGCAACCAAGATGCCAATGGCAACTTTGTAAGAGTCAAAAGCAAAGAGATGTGTGGCACAATAAATATATAACTGTTCAATACACGTGTCCTCAGCTTTATTTATGAAAACGTCAACAGGAAAAACACTTCAATGTGAGTAAACATTTACATAAATAAAGCTGAGGACACGTGTATTGAACAGTTATACATTTAGGGGTGGATTTTAAAAGGGTTACGCATGTATATTACGCGCGTAACAGCAAAAACCTGCTCCTGCGCGCGCTGAGGCTATTTTGCATAGGCCCGGCGATGCGCTTATGTCCCGGGGCTCGAAAAGCGGGGCGATCCGAGGCTGGAGCCTCCAGGCACAGCGGCCATTTGCTGCTGTGCCCGCGATCACGGGAAGTTGCCCCTGCCCGGAGGCAGGCGCAACTTATAAGATAAAGGTATGTGGGGGGGCAGAGGGAATGGAGAAAGGTTGCGCGGCTCAGCGCACACAAGTTGCACAATTGTGCACCTCCTTGCGCACGCCGACCCTGGATTTTATAACATGCGCGCGGCTGCGCACACATGTTATAAAATCGGGTGTACATTTGTGCGCGCCGGGTTGCACGCACAATGTACGCCTGCACGTACCTCTTAAAATTCAGCCCTTATTGTGCCACACATCTCTTTGCTTTTGTTATTTATCTATATATGTGTACTGTTTACTCTGCATTTTTGGTGAACTTTGTGAGAGCTACAGGCTTCCAGGGCCAAGATTAGACAAAGTGTACATGTAACAAAAATATTCCAAGCACTCCACAAATCTGGCCTGTAAGGTAGGGTGGCAAAAAGGAAGTCATTACTCATAAAGCCCACCTTGAATCCCATTTGAAGTATGCAAAGGAGCACTCAAGAAATACTATACTCATGTGGCAAAATGTTTTGCGGACTGACAAAACTAAAACAGAACTTTTTGACCTGAATGCAAAGCATTATGATTTGCACAATCCAACATAGCACATCAACTAGAGAAACCCATTGCTGCTGTGAAGCATGTTGGTGGTAGGATTATGTTATGGGGTGGTTTCTCATTGACAGAGAGTGGGGTACTTGTTAGGATAAAAAGCACTATAATGGAGAAGAGTACAGAAAAGTCCTTGAGGAACGCCTGCTGCCCTCTGCAAGACAACTGAAACTAGGATAGAAGTTCACCTTTCAGCAGGACAGAGACTCAAGGGACACAACCAGTGGAGTGGCTAAAGAACAAAAAAATTAAATATTCTGCGGTGGCCCAATCAGAGCCTTGATCTCAACAATCAGAAATCAGATATGTTGTTAGTGGAGTGCCCCAAGGATTTGTACTAGGACCTCGGCTATTTAGCATATTCATAAATGATCTGGAGAAAAGAAGAACAAGTGAGGAGACCAAATTTGTAAATGACATAAAATTGTTTTGAGTCGCTAAAACTGCAGCAGATTGTGAGGAACTGCAAAAGGACCTTGTGAGACTAATAGATTGGGCATCTAAATGCAGATGCAATTTAATTTGGACAAAAAATTCATAATAAAAACTTTTTCAGGTACATTCGCAGTAAAAAGTCTGTCAGTTGGACCATTAGATGATCAAGGAATAAAAGGGGCAATTAAGGATGACAAAGCCATAGCAGAGAAATTAAATTAATTCTTTGCTTTGGTCTTCACTGAGGAAGATGTAAGAGAGAATCACATTCCAGAAATTATATTCAAAGTTGATGATTGAACGGAAATGAAACCAATCTCAGTGTACGTGGAAGATGTAATAAGGCAAATTGACAAACTAGCAAATCACTTGGACCAGATGGTGTATGTCCCAGAGTGCTGAAAGAACTGGAAAATGAAATTGAAGACAGTTTATAAATAAATAATAGATCATTAAAGTCATCTATGATACCTGAAGACTGGAGAGTTGCTGGGGTAGTGCCAATTTTTAAAAAGGGATGAAGGGGTAATCCAGGAAACTACAGACCAATGAGACTGACATTTGTGCCAGGCAAAATGGTAGAAATTATAAAGAACAAAATAGTTGAACATATAGCTAGGCAAAGTTTAATGGAACAAAGCCAACAGGGATTTAGCCAAGGGAAGCCTTGCCACACCAGTCTTCTTCATTTTATTGAGGGTGTACTAAACATATATAAAGTTGAACCAGTTGATATAATATATCCAGATTTCCAGAAAGCATTTGACAAAGTCCATCATGAGTGACTTCTTAGAAAATTAAAAAGTCATGGGATAGGGGGCAGTTTCCTGTTGTGGATTGTGAACTGGTTAGAAAACAGAGAGTAGGCTAAATGGAACTTTTCCCAATGGAGAAAAGTGAATAGTGGAGTTCCCCAGGGCTCCTTTCTGGGACCACTGTTTTTTAATATATTTAATATATTTATAAACGACCTGGAAATAGGAACAAGTGAGGTGATCAAATTTGCCAATGACACAGTTATTCAAAGTTGTTAAATCACAAGAGGATTGTGAGAAATTGAAAGAGGACCTTGCAAGGCTGGGAAACTGGGCAAGCAAATGAAATTTAATGTGGACAAGTGCAAAGTGATGCACTTAGGGAAGAGTAACCCAAATTATAGCTACACAATGCAAGGTTCCACATTAGGAGTTACCATTCAGGAAAAGGATCTAGGTATCATCATTGATAATAGGTTAAAATCATCTGCCCAGTGTGCAGAAGCAGCCAAGAAAGCAAATAGAATGCTGGGAAATATTTGGAAAGGAATGGAGAATAAAACAGAGAATATCATAATGCCTCTTATCGCTCCATGTTGTGACCTGGTCAACACATCTCAAAAAAGGTAGAATTAGAAAAGATACAGAGAAGGGTGATCAAAATGATAAAGGGGATGGACCGATTCCCCTATGAAGAAAGGCTAAAGAGGTTAGGACTCTTCAGCTTAAAGAAGAGACGGCTGAGGGGGGATATGATAGAGGTCTATAAAATAATGAGTGGAGTGGAATGAGTAAACTTTAATCAGTTGTTTACTCTTTCAAAGAGAACAAAGACTACGGAATACAGACTGAAGTTACTACGTGATGCATTTAAAACTAATAAGAGATAATATTTTTTTACTCAATGTATAATTAAGTTCTGAAATCTGTTGCCAGAGGCTGTGGTGCAAGCTTAATAGTGTAGCTGTGTTTAAAAATGGTTTGGAGAAGTATGCAGAAGCAGCCAAGAAAGCAAATAGAATGCTGGGAATTATTAGGAAATGAATGGAGAATAAAACAGAAAATAACATAATGCTCCATGGTTGAACCTCATCTTGAGTAATGTGTGCATTTCTAGTCGTCACTTCTCAAAAAAGATATAGCAGATTTAGAAAATGCAGAGAGAAGGGCAATCAAAATGATAAAGAAGATAGAACTTAGTCTTTTTCTGCCATTATTACTATGTTACCATGTTAGAACAATTCCCCTATAAGGAAAGGCTAAAAAGGTTAGGACTCTTCAGCCTGGAGAAGAGACGGGTGAGGGGAGATATGATAGAGGTCAATAAAATAATGCATGGAGTGGAACTCATGAGTAAACGTTAATCAGTTGTTTACTCTTTCAAAGAGTTCAAAGACTAGGAGGGACACAATGAAGTGACTAGGTGATACATTTAAAAACTAATAAGAGAGAATATTTTTTACTCAATGCATAATTAAGCTCTGAAATCCATTGCCAGAGGATGTGATAAAAGCTATTAATGTAGCTGTTTTTAAAAAAGGTTTGGACAAGTTCCTGAAGGTAAAGGCCAAAAACCATTATTAAGGTGGAGTTGCAGAAATCCACTTCTTACTCCTGGGATAAGCATTATGGAACCTGTCTACCCTTGGGATCCTGCCTGGTACTTATGACCTGGTTAGGCCACTGTTGGAAACAGGATACTGGGCTTGATGGACCTTTGGTCTGACCTAGTATGGCAAATCTTATGTACTTGTGTGCTAAGTGCAAAGTAATACACGTAGGTAAAAATAATTTAAACTGCTGGTGCATAATGCTGGGTTTCATGTTAGGAATCACCACCCAGGAAAATGACCTTGGAATCTTTGTGGACAATACCTTGAAATCTTGGCTCATTGTGCGGAGGCAGCAGTCATAAAGGCAAATAGAATGTTAGGAATTATTTGGAAAGGAGTAGAGAATAAAACTGAGAATAACATGATTCCTTTGTTTAAGTCTATGGTCTGACCCCACTCTGAATATTGTGTGTAATTTTGGGCGCCCCATCACATAAAAGACATAATGGACAGAGAAAAGCTACAGAAAAGGCAACTAAAATGATAAAAGGGATGGAAAAGCTCTTATAAAGAAAGACTAAACAGGTTATGACTCGTTAGCTTGGAAAAGAGATGACTGAGAAAGGAAATAATTGAGATTTATAAGATCATGAGTGTGATGGAATGGGTAAAAATTGAATGATTATTAAACCTTCCAGACACTAGGATTAGGGGATATTTCATGCAGATTTAAAACAAATTATAAGTACTTTTTCATTCCATATACAATCAAGCTATGGAATCTGTTGCCAGAGGATGTGGTCAAAGCAACTAATATGGTGGGGCTCAAAAGAGGATTGGACAAGTTCCTGAAGGAAAAGTTCATAAACAGTTATTAGCCAGGTAGAGTTGGGAAGCCAGCACTTTTTCCTGGGAGTAGATACAAAAAATATATAAACTATTGGGGATTTGCTGGGTATTTGGGACCCGGTCTGAACACTGTCAGACAGGATACTGTGCTCAGTGGACCTTGATCTGACCTAGCATGGCACTTATGATTTGAAGATTGCTGTCCCTCAGCATTTCCCAAAGAACATGACAGAGCTTATTGCTTTGTAAGGAAGAATGGTCTAATATTGACAAATGGTGTGCACAATAGGTGGAGACTTATCTCACAAGACTCACAGCTGTAATTGCTGCCAGATGTACGACCAAGAATTGACTCGGGGGTGGAGAAGTATCCAATTGTTGGATATTTTTTTGGATATGTGTGTACTTTCTTCCCCAATAAAATATACTTGGCACCAAAAGATGTGGAGCATGGTATGTTGATATTGATAATTTAAATGCATGCAAGCCTTGTGCACTTACACAACAAAATGTATAAAATGTTCAAGGAGATGTAGATCTTCAATAGCCAATGTAGAGGGCAAAGATGGGAGAGGGAAATACCAAATTCCAAACCTAGTGCTTATAGATAAGAAAGAATGAAGGGTCAGCATCTGTTATGTAATATGCACACGATTTTCATATCATAGTGTATGGTGAAGACATTTTAACATCAACTGTGTACTTATCAATTTTAACATCAACATTTTATCAATTTTAACATCAACTGTGTACTTATTAAATGTGTTGTTTCATCCCAGGCATTTGAGCTTGCAACTGGAGATTATTTATTTGAACCACATTCTGGTGAAGATTATTCCAGAGATGAAGGTATGTATTTATTTAAATGATTAGTTTTATTGCAAACATTTTCCTGAACTGAAGTTTTAAAAACATTTTTCTAAGATGAGCTTGATTTTTTCTTTCATTATAAATTAAATTGATTTTTTTTTAGTCATAAGTTCCAGCAATAGCAATAGGTGGATTAATCACCTTCAAGTATATTTGTCCCACTTAATAGCAAATGGAAGACTGGCATGTGTGGAGGGCTATCATTGAGCCATTACAATAGCTAGAACAGACCATAAAGACAAGCTTGGGTATTATGTTTAGTTTTTGTATTGGTATTTTAACAGGTGTTTTATAAGTCCATAATCTTATTTTCCAGGTAGCTATTTTCCAAATTGATTTTTTAATAACAGAATTACTCATTCTTTCATCTGTGGAGCTGTCCATTTTCATGCTTGTTTGCTTGTAATGCCCTTTGCAGTGGTAACATGGGCATTGTTCATTATTCGTTATTGCTACTAATGATGCAAAGTGCTGCTGTTCCTGGAAACCTCTGCATGGATTTGCTGCAAACATTGTTGATTTGAATCTTTTCTTGATTTTTTTTTTTTACTAATTGCACTTTTTCCTCTTTCTTTTTATCCCATCCTTCTACCTGTCCCTCCCTCTCCCATGTCCTTTTTTTCTCTCCTTCATAGACCACATAGCACACATCATAGAGCTGCTAGGCAATATCCCAAGGCACTTTGCCCTATCTGGAAAATATTCTCGGGAATTCTTCAATCGCAGAGGTAGTACCTCTTCTTTTTGAAAGGTGCCATGATGCAGACAGAACTGGAATGTCAATTGCTGGTTATAAAATACACCTGTAGGCAGTATATTTCCAAATCAAAAAACATAAGCTTTATATCATATTAGAGCATTACAAATTGTAAGACTCCATACACAATAAATTTGACCAGATGAATAGCATAGAACCAAAGGTTTACCAAAAGATATTAAAATTAATATAATCCTAAAGCTGAATTCTTTGAGCATAACCCAAAAAAGACAACTAAGTAGCTACATTTCTAATGCCATAACATCATAACATTGTTAGCAAAATCAGCTATATAAGGCATGCTGATTTTGCTAAAACTGCTGCTTCAAGTTACATGCATATTCATTGGCCATTTTTCTGTTCTGTTTCTTTTTTTTAACCAGTACTGATCTGTTTCTGTCTGTATCAGGCCCGTGTAAGTGTGTGCATGAATTGTACTGATTAAACTGTTATATGTTTCTGTTTTGCTGGCAATGTTCTCCAATGCAGATCACATAGCATTGATCATTGAACTGCTGGGAAAAATCCCTCGAAAATACGCTATGTTGGGGAAATATTCCAAGGAGTTTTTCACCAAAAAAGGTAACAGTGTTTATACGGTGCCATCAGTTTACACAGAGCTGTTCATTTGTAGGAAGGTGTAAAAAAAAATCATAAGAGTTGCACTAAATAAAGTGTATAAAATAACAACCAAAATAGAGACAACCCGGCACAAGTGGTTTTAAATTTTTACCCCAAAAGACTTACCTATTGAACCAAAAGTAACAAGTACTTAGGAATCGTAGTACAGAGGAGACAGCAGTTTACAATATAGGGTGCTAGAAAAGCCATGGCTTGGAGGCTAGGAACATGAGTTGTGAAGCAAGATCTGGAAATGAACTAAAAGGACATTATGAGCAGAGAGGGGCAGGAAGTTGAGTGGTAAAATGTAGTTAGGGGAGGAGGCACTGTGATGGTGGTGTTAGAGTGGTGTGGAAATTAAAGATTTAGAAGGCTGAATATAGAATGAGGGTGGAACAATTTCACTTGTAATTTGTAGTAGAAATACAGCATCTATCATCACCAATCTCTAATAACAAGTAGCCTCAGTAGATTCAGACAAATAGGTGATGTCATCCGACAACTCCAGTCAAGGAAAGTCATTGAGCTTCTGTTCTTAGAGAACCATTCCAGGTAAGCAATTAACTTTGTTGTATGTAAATAAGTTATACAATCCTTTGTATTTGTTATTGGCAAGGGAATTGAGCACAGTAACTGATCCTGATTTGGAATGTTCCAAATAGATGAGGAACATTGATATTGCAGAAATGTGTAAAGAAATTTGACTTTCTTAATTCCTGGAGGGTTCTTAATTCCAAATATAAAGATTATACTTTTCTATTCACATGACACACATTTTAGAACATAACATAAGAACATAAGATATACCATACTGGGTCTGGCCAAAGGTCCATCAAGCCCAGTATCCTGTTTCCAGCAGTGGCTAATCCAAGTCACAAGTACCTGGCAAGTACCTAAACATTAGATAAATCACAAGCTACTATTGCTTATTAATTACCATAATAGCAGTTTATGGATTTTTCCTCTAGGAATTTTTCCAAACCTTTTTTAAACCCAGTTACACTAACTTCTGTAACCACATCCTCTGGCAATGAATTCCAGAGCTTAACTATGTGCTGAGCGAAAAATAATTTTCTTCTTCAGTTTGTTTAGATGCAGGGGGATAAAGGAAAAATAAGTAAGGCAGATATAGATTCTAGAACATAAGATATGCCATACTGGGACAGACCAAGGGTCCATCAAGCCCGGCATCCTGTCTCTAACAGTAGCCAATCCAAATCACAAGAACCTGATAAGAACCCAAACAGATTCAATGCTCTAATGCTGGCAACAAGCAGTGGCTATTCCCTATTGATGAACAGCAGTTTATGGACTTCTCCAAGAACTTATCCAAAGCCTCCCTAAGCCCAGCTATACCAGCTGCCCCAATTACATCCCCTGGCAACAAACTCCAGAACCTGACTTCGCATTGAGTGAATAAGAATTTTCTCTTTCTCTTGCTAACTTCGTGGCATGCCCCTTAGTCTTGTATTATCTGAAAGAGTAAATAGCTGATTTACATTAATCCATTCTAGTCCTCTCATGATCTTATAGACCTCTATCATATCACCCCTTCTCCAAGCTGAACAGCCCTAACCTATTTAGCCTTTTCTCAAAGTTGAATTGGTGGTGCTAGCACCAGTTTGTGTAATCATGGGAACCAGATTTATCAGGGTCAATTTGGAGCTACCAGTATCATGGTTCCAATATCTTTCCTCAATTTTCATATTGTTTTAGAAATTGGAGGAACAGGAGGAAATGTGTATGTTAACTCCTTCTCCAATAGGCTGGAAAAAGCAACGCTCGTCAGAGCATCCTGTGATGTTCTCTTATAACAATATTGAGCTAGCTTGAAGCTTGCTGCAATGGAGTTCATCTGAAACATCACCCTTTAAAACCATCTGTGGAATAGGTATCTCCCCAACATCTTCATTAGTAAACACTGAAGCAAAGAATTCATTTAGACTTTCTGTGATGGTATTACCTTGCCTAAGTGTCCCTTTAACCCCTCAATCATCTAATCGTCTAACCAACTCCTTCGCAGGTTTCCTGCTTCGGATATACTATGGCCAACTTCTTTTCAAATTCTCTCTTAGCCTCTCTTATCAGCATTTTACATTTAACTTACCAATGCTTATGTCTTGTCCTATTTCTTCAGTTGAAGTTTGAAGGAATTTCTTTTGGCTAAAATAGCCTCTTTCAGTTCACCTTTTATCCAAGCCAGTAGGCCTTTGGCCTTCCTTCCACCTTTCTTAATGCGTGGAATACATCTGGACTGGGCTTCTAAGATGGTATTTTTAAACAATGTCCATACCTGTTGTACACTCTTAACCGTTGTAGCTACACTTTTCAGTTTTTTCTAACTATCTTCCTCATTTTATCAAAGTCTCCCTTATGAATGTTTAGTGCTAAAGCTATAGATTTACTTATTGTGCTCCTTCCAGTCATTCATTGAAATTGTATCATGTTATGATCCCTATTGTCAAGTGGCCCCACCACTATTATCTTTCACCAAATCCTGCATTCCACTAAGAATTAGATCTAAAATAGCTCCCTCTCTCATCAGTTCCTGAACCAATTGCTCCATGAAGCAGTCATTTATTTCATCCAAGAATTTTACTTCTCTAGCATGTTCTGATGTACCTATACCCAGTCAATACTGAGATAATTGAAATCTCCCATTATTACTTCATTACCAAATTGGTTAGCTTTCCTTATTTCTCTTGTCATTTCATTATCTGTCTTACCATTTTTGGCCAGGTGGATGGTGGTATACTCCTACCACTATACTCTTCCTCATCATACATGGGATTTCTACCCATAAAGATTCTACTGTGCATTTAGTCTTTTGCAGGACCTTTATCCTCTTGGACTCTATGCCATCTCAAACATAAAGTGCCACCCAGCCCCCAAATTGATCCATCCTATTATTGCGGTAAAATTTGTACCCTGATATAGCACTTTCCCATTGGTTATCCTCTTTCCATCAGGTCTCTGAGATGCCAATTATGTCTTCATCTTCATTCAGTGCTATACACTCTAACTCTTGCATCTTACCTCTTAGACTTCTAGCATTGGCATGCAATCATTTCAAAGTGTATTTTTTGTTGGTATTAACAACTTCTTATCAGTTGATGGATGATTTAGAATCTTTAAACTCAGGTGGTTCTTTACTTGTAGGCACATGGACTACTTTTTCTTTTATTGGAACCTCTCTGTTGGGATACCCATCTCTCCTGTTTCATTAGTATCCTTCAAAGATACATCTTTTCAAACCATCCACTGCTGAACCAACTGTCTGCTTTTCCCTTTGTTCTAGTTTAAAAGCTGCTCTATCTCCTTTTTAAAGATTAGCACCAGCAGCCTGGTTAAATCCTCGTTAAAGTGGAGCCCATCCTTTTGGAAAAGACTCCTCCTTCCCCAAAAGGTTGGCCAGTTCCTTACAAAACTGAAGCTGCCTTCCTGCACCATCATCTTATCCATACATTGAGACTGGAGCTCTGCCTGCCTCTGGGAAACTGTGAATGGAACAGGGAGCATTTCAGACAATGCTAACCTGGAGGTTCTGGATTTCATCTTTCTACTTAAAAACCTATTTTTGGCTTCCAGAACCTCCCTTCCGCACCTTCCTATGTCATTGGTGCCAGCATGTACTAGGCCAGTCAGCTCTTCCCCAGTACTTTCTGAAATCCTATCTAGGAAACATGTGAAGTTCTCCACCTTTGCACCAGGCAGGCAAGTTACCAGGAAATCCTCATGTCCACCAGCCACGCAACTAATAATCCTAATAATCGAATCACCAACTACGTAAACTAACCTAACACTTCCCTCAAGGGCAGTAGCCCTGGGAGTCTCATCCTCAGTGCGAGAGGACAGTGTATCACCTGGAGAGCAGGTCCTTGCTACAGAATTACTTCCTGCTACACCAGGGTGTTGCTGTCCAACCAGGAGACCTTCCTCCTCCAAAGCAGCACAGGGCTGCCAGATTGGAGATACGACTTGGCTACTATGACCCTGAAGGTCTCATCTATATATCTCTCTGTCTGCCTCAGGTCCTCCAGGTCTGCCACTCTAGCCTCCAGATATTGGACTCGTTCTCTGAGAGTTAGGAGCTCTTTCACCAGGTGCACACATACAACTTCTCGGCAATGGGTAAAAAAAAATCATACATGTGGCATTTGATGCAAAAGCCAGGAAGGCCCCCTTTTTGCTACTGGACTGCTGCCTTCATCTTAATTTTGTTGAGGTCTTAGTTAAGTTTAGGTTATTAAGGGAGTAGGAATGTGTAATTAGAGTCCTTTAAATTTATTGATGTATTCCCTATTAATCTGGTAGTGACCTCTAATGGGGTAATTAAACTCTTGATAAAGGCTGGGGCAATCCTGTGTTTTAGATAAAAGCCTAATTGATTTTTAATCTGAAAGTGTGTCTTGCCTATAAATCAAAGGATAAGCTAGGAGTGGGTGAGAGGGAAATACAGATTCTAAGATTACTTACCTTAGACTTGGTTTTTAGTATAAACACACGCACACACAAATATACCCCATATTTCACTTCTCCCCCAAACTTTATAAGCCCTAAAATGTCCCAAAGCAATACTCACCAATCCTCTTCATTCTTCAGGAAGATGATCTTCTCCTCCCAATGCTCCCACAGGAGACACTAAAAAAGAACTTACCTAGCTTCCTGGTCATCTTGTTTAATCAAAAAGCACACATACAGTAATATTACATTTTTCAAAACCTTTTTTTGTTTTTTTAACAGCTAGAAAGAAATTGTAAAGATGTGATGAAGAAAATTTGAAACAAAACTTTTATGAAAAAAGAAATATGACAGCAAATTACAATATGTAGGGGTAATATTGTAGACATTGAGGGGCGGATTTTAAAACGAGCGCTAATAGCCTACTTTTGTTTGCGCTCCAGGCGCAAACAAAAGTACGCTGGATTTTAGTAGATACGCGCGGAGCCGCGCGTATCCGCTAAAATCCTGGATCGGCGCGCGCAAGGCTATCGATTTCGTATAGCCGGCGCGCGCCGAGCCGCGCAGCCTACCCCCGTTCCCTCTTCGGAGGGAACTTTCCTTTGCCCTCCCCTCACCTACCCCCCCCTTACCTTTCTCGGGGGATTTACGCCTCCCAGAGGGAGGCGTAAATCCCCCGACAGCAGCGGGCCTCCTGCGCGCCGGGACGCGACCTGGGGGCGGGTCCAGAGGGCGTGGCCACGCCCCCAGGCCGCCCCGGGCCGTAGCCACGCCCCCGGAACGCTCCCAACACGCCCCGAAAACGCTGCGCGGTTCGGGCCCGCCCCCGACACGCCCCCCCGACACGCCCCCTCCGAAAACCCCGGGACTTACGCGAGTCCCGGGGCTCTGCGCGCGCCGGTAGGCCTATGTAAAATAGGCTTCCCGGTGAGCAGGGCTCTGAAAATCCGCCCCTAAAGATGATAAAGGAGGAATAGTAAACTCGGTCAAAAAATCGTCATAAAGGTTTGTTTCTTTTTATGCGAACTAATACACAAATGAAAGTGCTGATACAATTAAACAAAAGGAAAAATACATGGATGAGATTAAATTCCCATACTTTGGTCAATAGGAGTGCAACGTTTCCCAACTCTCTCCTGAACACACACTTAACCAGACTGGTTTTCAGGATAACCAT
Source organism: Rhinatrema bivittatum (assembly GCF_901001135.1). Classification (NCBI taxonomy): domain Eukaryota; kingdom Metazoa; phylum Chordata; class Amphibia; order Gymnophiona; family Rhinatrematidae; genus Rhinatrema; species Rhinatrema bivittatum. Next base: position 44,627,854 of record NC_042623.1, on the reverse strand, counting down.
AATGAAAATGCATGAGAGAGATTTCCATACATGCATATCTGTCTCATGCATATTCATTGTGACTATCTTAAAAGCCAGATTGATTAGGTGTGCCTCCAGGATTGGATTGTGAAACACTGGTTTCAAGAATAATTTCTCTTTTGATTACTGATGTTAAGATGCATGTAAACTATGAGCAGTAGATTAAACAATGTTCAGTCAGATTTGATACACACAGATCAAGCAGGCATTGTAATGGGTAGACAGATGGAAGACAATATATGGAAAATTCAGAATACAGTCCACAAAGTGCACAGGCCAGTTAAATATCAATGATATACTTTGCAATAGAGGCTGAGAGAAAAATTAACAGCCAAATTTTAAATCCCCTGCGTTTGTAAAAACGGGGTTATGCAAGTAGCTGGACCATGCCCACACCGCACGCATTTTCAAAGAGGTCCAGCACGAGCATAACCCCCATTACACGCCGAAGTGCCAGGCCCAGAGAAAGGGGCGGTCTGGGGGCCAGGGAGGGCGGGGCTGGAGGTGGCCAGTACAGCAGCCATTAGCCGCTGTCCCAGGGAAGCACACACCAGCAGCTGGCCAGCACACGTAAATTACTTCTGCTTCAGAGGAGCAGCAACTAACAAAATAAAAAAAAAGAAGTAAGGTAGGTTAGGTTTAGCGGGTGGGGAGGAGAGGGTTAGGGGAAGGAAGGTTAGGCAGGGGGTTAGGGAAGTTCCCTCCCCAGTCCACTCCTTAATTGGACACACATGGACGCACGTGTGCACGTATTAAAATCTACCCCTGAGTTTCTTACATGTTACTGGTATTCTCCAGGACAAGCCAGTCACACTTGTGTGTGACATCATCCAACAACATTGAGAATGGAAGTGCCCCATAGCATTGGGTAAAAGCTTTTAAGCTCCACTGAGCATGTGCAGTGTGCAGCACATGCCCCTTGACCATGTAAGGTCTTCTCAGTCATATAATTAACACAAATTAATAAGGAGTGAAGTTCTGATAACTTCAAGGGGAGGTGGGAGGTTATGTGTGATTGACTTGTCCTGCTGTCCATGGAGAACTCCATTTACAAGTATGCAACTTAATTTTCTCTATGGACAAGCAGGAAATTAACTAACACTTGTGGGGACTTCCAAGCTACAGGTTGTCTTGCAGTCTCTATTTTCCAAGCCTCCTGGACAAACTACCAACTGGGTGCTTGTGGGAAGGAGTTGTCATCAAACATTAATTATTTTGTTTTTTTATGATTTATTTTTAAATTTTGAAAATACTTTTAAGAACTGCTAGATCAAAGCTACTGTCCTTTCAAAAGTCAGCATCTAGGTAGTAATGAGAAGTGAAAGAATGAGAGAGCTCTAATTGGTTGTTCTGCAATGTTTTCAGTAGCAGCTCTTGACATGGCCCTGTAATATAAGCCTGCCTTGTTAGAGGAAATGTGCATGTGTATATAAATGTATTTATTTGTATATATATGAATATTTATGTACACACATACATTCTGGATTCAATTAGCAACAGAGCATTTGGCAATAGGCAATCCAGATCTGTTGTGCTTATAAGATACAAACAGTTATGAAGATTCTCCATGGACAAGCAGCATAATACAGCCACACAGATATGGGTGACATCATCTGATGGCACTGAGCTGGATCCCATTCTCTCCAAGTTCGGAAAGAAGAAACATTTCTGAGCATGTACATGTATTCCCTTGCTGCCATCACCACCCACCTTCTTCAGTCTATTTTTGTCCACTTCATGAACAGTTGAAGCCTTGACTCTCCTCAGTCACCCCGTATTTAGTAGTTTGGGTTACAAATTTAATTTTTTCTTACCTTTCTTACTTTTTCTTAGTTTTAGCATGCAGAGTTAGTGAACCTCAAGCACTAGTAGATTATACTCAAATCTTGAAGAACAGTGTAATGTAGGTAAACTTTAGAGGTGCAGGAACCTGCCTGCTACAGGACACTTCCGGTTACCCTTCCACCTCACCTTACAATCCTAAGTTCAGGAAAAGACAACGTTTTCTCCACAGAATTAGATTTTTAATTGTCAGATTTGACAGGATTAACATTTAGAAGATAACAACAACACGTCTCTAACATCCTTGCTACTGAGCACCAGTTTACCTAAGGAAAGTTCTGCACCATAGGTGGTTTAAAACATGCCATAAACCTTAGCCTGACTAATATATTAATACTTATGGCTAACTTACTCATCCATGGTCCCAACTTCAGGCAATTTCCTGTTTACCTCTGAAGCAGGCTGTGGCTAGAGGTCTGGAGAATGTGGGCAGGGGAGGGGGCTTGCTTCCAGGTCTGGTACTAGCAGAGCTGCTGGGCTTATCTCAGCTTCTCACCGCCTCAGACCATGTGCCACCATCTGACCCCAGCCAGGGCATTTCCTCTCTCCGGTCTCCTGGCCACACCTAATCTTTTCCCTCCTCGATAGCAGAGGGTACTGGAGCTTCTTCGGGTCCACTCCTTTTCTCCTTATTTGCCCTCGTCTTATACTTTCCAGCTGATAAATATGCATAAGCTTGTGCATAATCATGTAGTGGGTGGAGGGTCTTTGCCACATTGCAGGTCTTTTCCCTCCTCCCCTTTTCTGTGGGGGGAAGGGGGGTTCTGTCACTAAGGCTGTCAACCACATCAGCTTTTCTCCATTTCAGAGTACTTTCCCTTTGGCCAAGGGTGGGGGCCCCTGTGACCTCTGGATTTTCCTTACTGGTCTGTAACTTCTGCTTTTTGAGCTAAAGTTGCTGTATTGTCCCTCTGCCTTGGTTTTATTTACACAGGAGCTTTAGTTCTGGTTTAACGTTCTCATCTGGGCAAAGTTTCTTTTCTTTAGCTGAAACAGTGTTTTGGCCTGTCAGCATACTTGTCAGCATCCCTCTTTGGCTATTATGATTCATATTGGGTGCTTTCGGTGATTAAACATGGGATATCTCCCTACAATATTTTTAAGTACACATCCAAAATTTCAACTAAAGATATCTCAGTTTCATCTAAATCAGTCCATAGTGTTACCAGGTTATTTTTTTTCCAAAACCTCATTCTTCACTGGCAGAGCAAACACGATTCTCAACCAGTGTGTCATGACACACCAGTGTGTCGCCAAGCACCAGCAGGTGTGTTGTGGCTCCCGGTGTCCCACTGCCCTGGTTGTGCGTCCCTTCTCCTCAGGGGCAGATTGGCCTATTGGGGGATCAGTCATCATCCAGTCAGCCGATGCAGTTGGTTGCAAAGGGATGCTGCGTGGCACTGCCAGAGGCCAGGCTGGCAGTGGCTGAAGAGCAGAAAAATGCTGAATGCTGCTACCGGAGGCCAGGCCTGCAGTGGCTGAAGAGCGGAGTGAAGCTGCATGCCGCCGCCGTAGGCTAGGCTAGTAGTGGCTGAAGAGCGGAGAGATGCTGCGTGCTGCTGCCGGAGGCCAGGTCAGTGGCGGCTGAAGAGCATAGAGATGCTGTGTGCTGCCGCCGGAGGCCAGGTCGGTGGCTGCTGAAGAGCATAGAGACACTGCGTGCTGCCACCAGTGACCAGGCCGGCAGCAGCTGAAGAGTGGAGCGAAGCTGTATGCCACTGCATACCACCGCCGGAGGCTAGGCTGGCAGTGGCTGAAGAGCGGAGAGACTCTGCATGCCGCCGCCGGAAACCTGCAAGGGAAAGGAGTAGGAGAGTTTCCGGAGAAGGTAAGTAAAGGTGACTTTTTAAGTTTATTTTTCTTGATTGACTGCCATTTTAATTATTGGGTATTATGTGATGTGTCTGCTGTTTTGAAATATTTTATTGATATTTGGACAATTCATAATACGTTTTATGAATTTTTAATTGTTGGATGTTATTCTGTTCATCAGCTGTTTTGTAACATTTATTAATATAGCTTTACAGTTATTTCTGTGTGAAGATCTATAGCAGCTTGGCTTATTCTGTTTTCCTAATAGGAAGTGTATTAGTGTGTAGGACCTGGTTTAATATTTATAGTGTTGCCTTTTCATAGATAGGGTTGTTACTGTTTGAGTGTGTTCCATAATAAGGTGTAACTTTGTGTGAATTAGTTTGTGTCCATTATTGCAGATTCTGGGCCTATGTTAGGTGCTATATTTCTCTTTCCATTTCTCCAGGTTTGCTCTGCATGCAGAGTGGCTTTTTTGTTTTTCCATTCCAGTTTGTCTCCATATTTATAATTTGTGGTCTTTCTGTACTTGTTGAAGGTCAGTTCTGGGTGTGTGAAAGAGGTGAGGTATTTTACTAGCATGTAGGCATTTGTATCAATCTTATTTGTTGTGTTTTCTCAATAGGACATACATTAGTGATAAATTATTGTCTTTTCATAAAGAGGGCTATTGTGTCTGGTAATAAAGAGAGTTTGTTTTGCCTTCACTGAGGTGCATCAGAACCAGAATATCTTATTTATATGGTGCATTGTATGGGTAATGCCCTACTGCTCTGCACCCATTGTTGGGGGTCGAGGGGACTCCTGAGGATGCAGTGTATGTTTACATTTAGCCCCATGACGGTCACATGTACAGTGTATCACACATGTGAGAACCATCTGTCAGGTGTGTCCCAGCTGAAAAAAGGTTGAGAACCTCTGTCCTGGTCTATAGAAAGGCTTTACTATTCTGTCTGCATAGAACAAAATCTTATAGGAAATTAAATTATTCTTATCCTACGATACCAGCAAAAAAGGTCTTCCATTAAAAAAAAAAAAAGTCCTGATGACTATTATTGTGCAATTCTCATTTCTACACAGCTTCAGGATTTCATCTTTCACAATCTATAAAGGGTCACCAAGTTAGAGTGGTTGCAACAACAAAGGTTGATAGCTGTAAAGCAGCCACTTGGTCAATCATACATACTTTCACCAAACATTATTGCTTGGAACAAGACTTACATGCAGACAGTAGCATTCCCCAGGCTGTCTTGAAAAAAATAAAATAAATATTTACTTGCAACCCTCAGTTTGGAAGTCCCCATTATATGTGGATGTTTTGTGTTGCTTGTCTACAGAGAAAGCACAGTTGCTTACCTGTAACAGTTTCTGTGGACGGCAGAACATACAGTCACACAGTCCCTCCCTCCTACCCACACAGTTGAAGTCAGCTAGTTATCAGACTGAGGAGGTGCATGGCAATGGCAGTGCAGCATACAAGCACATGCTCAGAAAGGTTTTCTTTTCTTTCTGAGCTTGGAGAGAGCAGGCTCTGGCTTGGCATTGTCAGATAACATCATCCCATACATGGGGCTGTTTAACTGCTGTCCATGGAGAACACCTGTTACAGGTAAGCAACTTTGCTCTTTCTGACATCCTTGGTTCTGCTTAGGTAAAAGGATGAAGCCCTTTTATAATCCAAGTTGTGAAATACTGCCTAAGCACTGTGTGTGTGAGGCTTTGGGAAAAATGGAGGAAGAATGACAGACTGGTTCAAGTGAAACTCCAAATCTGCCTTTGAGAGAAATTTTGGATAAATATGAAATACTTCTGCCATAGAAATTGGTGCTATGAGCTTCTGACCTTAGAACAGACTAGAACAGCTATTTGACAGGCAGCTGATGTACCCTGTAAAGGAGACACTCTCTTTAAAAATAGTGGTGGATCATATAAAAGACCACATCTTTAAGCTACAGTCGCTTCTGACCCGCCCTCATCTTCCAGGAGATAGATGAGGGGTACCCAAGAGACACTTTTATCCTCCAAAGAGGAAGTTATCCTCTCCTCCCTTGTCACCTCACAACAGAGGAACTAGAAACCACAGACTGTTCCACAGCCAAAACCCGGGATGGGGTCTTAGCTAGATCTAGGAAGATAGCTAATATCCCAATATCCATACCAGAGAATCTCCCTGTCAGGAGAAGGCTAAGGTTTCATGTAAACCACTGGTCCAGTATAACATGATTTGAAATGGGTGCACTTCATCTATTGGAAAATTCACCAAATTGCCCACCAAGAGTCTATCACTCCTTCTCTAAGCATCAGGAGCAACTTCTAAAGAAGCTCTCCTAATTCTTGGAGACCAGATTGGTCAAACTCATCTCACCAGGGAAAGTAAGCAGGGGTTTTAATTGAAGTTTTTCCTGATACCATAGAAAATGGGAGAACTTCATCCCATCCTAGATATAACCATCTTGAACAAGTGCTTAGAGAAAAGTTCAAGTTAATAACCCTGGGCACCCAAATTACCAGTCTTCAAAAACAAGTCTGGTTATGCTCTCTGGATTTAAAGGATATATACATCTTTGGGATATTCAAGTCACAGGAAGTATCTCAAACTTGAAACAGGGAAGTACTACTACCAGTACTCCGTCCTGTTCTTTGGCCTAACATCCATACCACAGGTATTCACAAAATGCCTAGCAGTGGTTGCTACACTTCTGTGCATACAGGGGATGCATATGTTTCCACATCTGGAGAACTGATTAGTCAAGAGCACTTCTCAGGAAGATGCAAACAAATCAAATTGCAAAACTATCTGAGTGCTAGAGTTGCTAGGGTTCTTCATAAATTATCCCAAATCCTACCTGATCCTTTCTTCTGAATTGAAATTTATAGGAGCTCTGCTAGACACAATTCAGGTCAAAGCCTTTCTTCCATAAGAAAGGGCCAACCCTTTGATGTCTATAGTGGAACCAATAGGGAGAGTAAGCAGATATCAGCAGGACCGGGTAGGAAGGAAAGGAGGAGGTATGACATATATAAAAAATGATAATAAAGCAATAGAATTGCAGAGCTTATAAGGTAAGGAAGCAGCACTGTGGGTTAATCTGGAAAGAGGGCATGGAATATCTATTTATATTATTGTAATATACAGACTAGGTATATATGAGAAGGGATATATTATCATTGTCTACATTTATTTAATCAGCTTTTTTCACAATTTTATATCAATCTTTAGAAAATCGACCACCAAGTATTATTAAAACACCACATCTATATAGTTTAAAATTTCAAACATATATAACAATATATCAAAAATCCAAACATACAGACCTCCATAACAGACAGAAGAATTGGATAGAGATTTAATGAAGGATATTCACAAAATTGCTATGAAAGAGGAGGTGCTGTAGCTAAGGGATTTCAATCTGTTGGATGTTGATTGGGATATCCTGGTTGCGGTGTCTTCTAGAAGCAGGGAGATCCTAGATTCTCTACAAGGAGAACTGTTTGTCAACTGGTAACGGAATGCACATGGGAAGGAGGGATAATGGACCTGGTGCTTACCAACGGGGACAGTATCTCTGAGATTGTAGTGGATAATCAACTGGGATCCAGTGATTACCAGATGGTGTGGTTCAGTATTAGCGTGCAGGAGATGAAGGTTCATTCCAAGGTGAGGGTCCTAGACTTACTCATTAGCTGGATGGGAAAATCTAGGTGAGGTAGAGGAACAGTGGGTAAAGCTAAAAGGATATATAACAACAAGTAAACGTTTTGTTAGGAAATTAAATAAAGGTAAGACGAAAAGGAGGCTGCTATGGTTTGTTGTTTGTTTTTTTTAAAGTAGTTGAAAAAGTAAGGGAGAAAAGGTTAGCATTCTTAAATTACAAGAGATCATAGAAAAAGGAAGGCAGTTGACAATAGCCAAAAAGCTAGGAAATTAGGAAATTCAAATGGAAGGAAAAAACAGCAAATATGGTAAAATGGTGGGGACAAAACCTTTTTTTTTCAAGATATGTTAGTAATAGAATGAAGTGCAGAAGTGCATTGCAAAACACACAGGTGAAGTGGAGGAGTATGTAGAGGCTGATAAGGAAAAAGCAAATTTGCTTAAATATTTCTCATCAATGTTCACTGTGGAAGGGCCAGGAGCAGGCCATATAAAACAAACACAAATAAGATTGGAAGTGAGATAAACCTCAATCGATTTTCTGAGAAATGTGTTCAGGAGGAGCTATCAAAACTTAAAGTATATAAGACAATGAGGCTGAATGAGATATGCCAGAGGGTACTAAGTGAACTTAGGAGACGTTCTGGTAACTCCACTGACTGACATTTTCAATGCTTCTTTAAAGTCAGGAATGGTTCTGGAGAACTGGAGATGGGTGGATGCAGTTCCTGTTCATAAAAGTGGAAGTAAGGAGGAAGCTGGGAGCTACAGACCAGTTAATCTAACCTCTGAGGTGATCAAATTAATGGAATAGCTGTTAAAACAGAGGATAGTGCAGTTTCTCAAATCCAATGGATTACAAGACCTGAAGCAGCAAGGTTTTACCAAAGGTAGCTCTTGTCAGATGAATCTAATCAATTTATTTGACTGTATGATCAAAGAGTTGGATTAAAGGAAAGCGCTATGCATGGTGTACTTGGATTTCAGTAAGACCTTTGATATGGTTACGCATATAGTAAAATAGTAATGACTGCAAAAAAGGTCTAGCTGGTCCATCCAGTCTGCCCAGAAAGCTTCTTATGTAAGTATCTGCCACTCCGTGCAGGATACCCTCATGTTTCTGTCAAGGGTATTAACTGCTTCTCCATGCAGTTACCCCCAAGCCTTGTGATGAGAGTTTTAATATTTACAATCAATCAACACCAAACATCTGTCAAACCCATAAATTTCTGCTAGCAACATTTTTACTCTGTGAAGAGCCTTCTTGATAATTCAGGCAGTGCTGCTTGATGTTCTTTCGAAAATAAATACATTGAGCGTCCTTGTTATGGCCTTAGAGTGACTGATAGGGTTAGAAACTGGTTGAGTGGGTGGCGACAAAGGGTAGTGGGAAATGGAGTTCATGCCAAGGACAAGAACATTACTAGCAGTGTGTGACATTGCTGAAGGATTGTGGGGAAATGTTTGTTTGCTGTTGGTACCAAAATATGCAATGTTGTAGACAGCCAGGAAGGTGTGAAAAATATGAGGAGCAATCTAGCAAAGCTCAAGGAATGGTCTAGGATCTGGCAGCTAAGATATAATACTAAAAAACGCAGAGTTATACATTTAGGATGCAAAAACCCAAGGGAGAGGTACAGTATTTGGGTGAAATTTTTCTGTGTATTCAGAAGAGTGGGATCTGAGGGTGATCATATCTGAAGACCTTAAGGTGTCTAAAGAGGTAGATAAAGTGATGGCAAAAACCAGAAAAATGTTTGGCTGCATAGGAAGAGAAATGGTCAGCAGAAAAAGGGAGATGATTTAGCCCCTGTATAGGTCCCTGGTGAGACCTCATTTGGAGTACTGTGTATATTTCTAAAGAGAGGATATAAATCGGCTGGAGTCGGTCCAGACGGTAGATATTAAAATGGTCTTTTGTCTTCGTTCTAAGTCATATGGGACCAGGTTTAAAGATCTAAACATGTATATCTTAGAGAAGAGATATGATAGAGATATTTAAATAACTCCAAGTTTTTCATGCAAAGGAGGCAAGCCTCTTTCAATGGAAATGAGGTTCTAAAATAAGGGGTCATGGGATGAGGTTTAAAGGGGGTAAACTCAGGAGTAATATGATAAAATAGTTCTTTATAGAGAGGGTAGTGGATGCATGGAACAGCCTTCCAGTGGAAGCATTGGAGAATCAGTATCTGAATTCAAAAATGCGTGGGATAAATGCACGGGAGAGTGATGGGAATTGTAAAGCTAAATTAGTTAGATGGATGGGCAGACTAGATGGGCTATATGGTCTTTTTCTGCTGTCATGTTTCTATGTTCCTAATGTTGGCTTAATGGCATCAACAGTACATGTATCACCCTTGGCATGTCTCTGCATGAGACACATCCAATAGAACCTAAGATCACAGTGGCTCAAGCCACTCATGATCTTTGAGAGAGTACCCAAGACACCTAAAAGCTCATGTAGAAAGTAAATCCATCTGTGTATAGCCTATAGTTATTCATGTGCGTTTTGCTTTTATTAAAGCCTCTGCTAAATCCTCCTACTGTGTCTTGGTACCTCAGTGTGGTACTATCTCAGCTGATAAAAGATCCCTTGAACTATTAGACTCCTGTGAGCTGAAGTATTTGACCTGGAAGGTCACATTTTTGGTGGTAGTCATCTCAGCATGCAGTGTCAGAGAGCTGCACACCCTAGTGAATTATCCACTTTATACAAAGTTTTATTTTAATAATAGAGTGGTTCTGTGCACACATCCCAAGTTCCTTCCTCCGCATTAACCAGTTAATTGCCCTTCCAGTCTTTTTTCCCCAAACCACATGGCCACAGAGGTGACAGGCCTTACTCAGTTTAAACTGCAAGACAGCTTTAACCAATGAACTGAAGCCCTTTGAAAGTCCACTCAGTTTTTTGTTTTTGACCCAAATAGACCTGGAATTGCTGTAGCCAAACGTACACTAGATAGATTGCTTGTATCTGAAAGGTCATAAGTCAGAGCCATGGTGGTGTCTGTGGCCCACCTGAGATCAGCTTTCAAGGATGAGATCTATAAGATGAGTTCAGTCCACACATTCACATCTCATTACTGTTCGGATAGGGACTCCTAAGGTGACTCTGGTCAATGTATCTTGAAAGGTTTATTTAAGCTTTAAACTCCAACCTATACTCTCCAGGACCCATTCTTTTTGTCAACAAAAAACATTATGTGCCTATTGGCACTGTTCATGTTGTATTTTCCCATTTTTTTTTGTTACAGGCCACCTGTAACTAGTGATTTCCAATCTGTGAGGACTCTCACAAACATTTCCTTGGAGAAAGTGTACATTATGTATATGAATCAGGTGTTCTCTGAGTACAGCAGAATTTAAAGCCTTACAGTGCCCACTCACCTCTCCTAGGAGTTGGCTTCTCTTATTAATTAAAGAACTGAGAGGTCCCCATGACCTGTGACTGGGACAAAACCGCACATGCTCAAAAAAGCTTCCTAAAGCTCTAGAAGTTTCTGACTGGGGCTCTGATGATATCACCTACAAGTGAGGACTTACATCCTGCTGTTCTGGGAGAACGCACGCTACAGGTAGTTAACTTACTCTTTCAAAGAAGATTTTCTTTTTAATCAGCAGAGGGTTTATGTAACTACAGTGCTGGATTTGAATTATAATTCTGTATCAAAAAATCCATTAGGTTGATGATCTTTAAATCATTATATGGCAATCAGTCAATCAAGATATCTTCAGCTTTTTGTACATTAGAGAGACTATTTTGCATAGGTGCTTTCTATCAGCAGTGATAATAGAAAGGGCTAAGAGGGATATAAAAAGTCAATATTTCTATATAAGCATTAAAAATAAATAATTTTGCACTTTTTATATTAATATAGTTCGAGATTCTCTTATGCTGAATATTTTTATTTGCATTTGGTGAATATCAAAACCCTGCATCTTAAAACAAATTACAAAGAGGCAGATATTATTTTAACAGCTCCAGAATTTTTAAAGAAAGTTTGTTTTCCTGAAAAGGAACATGCTGTGTGTGCTGAGGAGAATCGTAACATCGTAGAACCTTTCATCCATCCCATCCGTAGAGTTGCTGGGAATGAGTATGGTTTGACAGATTGATAGGGGAGGGAATGATTTTTAATACAAAGAATGTTTTCATTTGCAGGAGAACTTCGACACATTACAAAGCTGAAGCCTTGGAGCTTATTTGATGTACTCGTGGAGAAGTACGGCTGGCCTCATGAAGATGCCGCACAGTTTACAGATTTCCTGATCCCCATGCTAGAAATGGTTCCAGAGAAACGGGCATCTGCTGGAGAATGCTTGAGGCATCCGTGGTTGAGTTCGTAGCGAAATCCTCAAACATAACATTCTGAACCAACAGCCACTTTCCAGTGCTTCAGACCTGAACGGTGACTGGCATCAATTCTTTTAGCAGGAGTACAGTGAGCTGGCTTCATAACTCAGATCTTTCTTTTGCTCTGAAATACTGTTCCACATTTTGCTTTTTGTGCACTGTGTTCTGGGGGAAGGGTAGTCCTTTTTGTCTTCAGCTAGTAGTTTACTGACCCCACTCTTTTCTGGAGACACTTGATAACCTGTCTTTAAGCAATGTTTCTTGTGTTGTGTGGCATTCAGATGTTCAATTTTTGAACAAGGAGTACTTTTTCCATGTGTTTGGCAGATTTTGTAACTATTTATGAAGAAATGTTTTAGCAGATGAGGCATGTTATATAAATTTACGAGCTTATCGAGTGAGACTTGAGAGATGGCAGTTACCTGTAAATTTTATCCTTTGGCAAAGGGAAATCATTCTTGTATTATAGTGTATGTATATTCACCCTGTAAATGTTAATTTCAATTAAATATGGAATGGGGACTCAAAATTCAAAGTAAGCTATTTCGTCAATGCTTTTCAGCATACAGAATGCATGTAGTGGATGTCAGCTGCATAAGGAACTATGTGAATCCACCCTTTGGTTGGATTGAAAGTAAAAAAGAAAAAAAATAGAAAATCTGCGCCAATTTGTGATTTAATTCCCCAAATGGCACTTTAAGAGAAGAGGAAACTTCTTTATAGTTTTAAAAATATACATTTTGATTAAAGTTTAGCATTCCTATTACAGTTTTTGCATATTTTAAAGTGCTTTTAAGAAACCATAACTACCCTTATAATGTGATGATGAAGATATGATACCATGATATTGCCTTACAAAGCACTGTAAGTTGTACAATACATCTTAGATTAAAATTAGCATGAAAAATATTGTGTAGACTTACTACTGTTAAAATTATATAATACATTATTTTGCTGTATGTGAAAAATAAGAAAAAATTAGTAATTTTAAAATTATTATGATCTACAATTTGCAGTGCAATGGGCAAAAATATCGTTTTCCACTGAAAGGACTCAATATATATTACATGAAAGAGACCAAGATCATTCCATGTATGATTTTATAGATAACTTATGTTTTTGTATTTTCTAAAACAAATTGCACTTTTAATTTTTCCCCAGAGAACTGAAAAATAATTTCCCTTTGCAAGTTCCATATAGTTTTGTTTAAATGCTTCCTATATCAACAAAGTAATAGAATTCCAGACCATGTCATGGCAATACAGATTTTAGAATGTAAAATACAGAGGTGTATTTTTTACATCTTAGGAGTCAGTGGAATGAATGTAAATTTAGTTTTGGTTCTACACAATTATGGTGCCACTTTATCCATTACAGTTTATTGACAAGCATTTGCAATAACTAGATTGTGAAAATACCCCTGTGTTGTAACAGTAACTAATTGTTGTTTGAGGTGCTTGCAGTTGTCTAATTAAAGTGTTGGGGTTTTTTTTCAGATACTGTACTGGTCATTGGAATGTATGTGGTGGTGATAAACACAATTCTTTGCTATAGTAACATTTGTCTGGAATAAGTACTTTTACCTTGGTGAAGTGAAATTAGAAAAAAATTGGTTTCTAATCGTTTCCTGGCAATTTTTGTATATCACCGAGAGAAAGTATCGGTCATTAAATATTGCTTTTTAAAATAAAAACACATTAAAACACAACAACAGAAGTTAATTAACCTGTAATGTTAATTGTTTGAAGAATGATTGACTCCAGAAGTCCACTGCTATCTGTGACTACCATGGAATGCATTTGGGGTCACTGAAATGCAACAGCACAGTCTTGCTACTGCGCAATTTTAGCTGACACTGCCCAGTGCATCTATCACCCCTCAGCTCCTGAAGGTTTCCTGATCGACTGTAGGATCACCCAAAAAATATTAATAATTCAAAGAAGACTGTGGCAGGGAAAGCGTCAGTGGTAGATATGTGGCTAATGCCATCCTATAATTAACATTACTGGTAAGTTATCTTCTGCAGCTGTTTTTTCTCTACAGATTGTTCACTGTTTGGGTTACTGGCACTTAACAAGTGATGCTTGGAATAGAGGGTGTTGAAAATACCCCTTTGTAGATACATTTCTGTAACACTACTAAGCCAAACCTTGCCTTTTTTTCCCAAGTACATCCGTGTTTGAAAAATATCTTCCAAATTCCAGTTAACTGCTTAATAGATGTCCTGGACAGGGGCAATGCAAAGCAAAGGGCAGGCACAGAGTGCAACAGGATAAACATAACCGACTAAATGACGTGTGAGAGTGTTTAAAAGCAAAAAATAGTATATAGTTATGCGTTTGGGGTGCAGTACTCCAAGGGGTGATAGGGTGAGGCTCTGATGTGCAATAAATAGGTGAGAGATCTTAGGGTGAACATAGCTGATGTTCTCACAGGACAAGCAGGATGGTAGTCCTCACATATGGGTGACATCATCAGGATGGAGCACAATCACGGAAAACGTCTGTCAAAGTTTCCAGAACTTTGACTGGCCCCTACTGGGCATGCCCAGTATGGCACTAACCCTGCAGCCAGCAGGGGTCCCCCTTCAGTCTTCTTTTTTCCGCACAGCAGTAGCCTCGCGGTTTAGGAGCTCTGAAGAGATTCCTAACAGGAATTTTCCTCACGGAGTTAATTAAACTTAAATTGCCCCACAGGGGTCCCTCCTCTAACTTTTCTCAGGCCGTGATATGCCGGTAAGTTTTTTGACCGTCTTTCGTTGATTACCCTAGAGTTTGGCCCTCGCGGCCTACTGGCCGTTGTTCGTACCGGGGTTCGATTTTTTTCGATGGCCATGGGTTCGGGGTTTCGTCGGTACCCAGACTGTACTCGTACCATGTCTATCACAGACCCTCATGGAGTCTGTGTAATGTGCTTGGGCCGTGAGCATGATGTCCTGACTTGCACCAAATGTGCCCTCATGACACCAAAAGGTCGCAAAGCCAGAATGGAGAAGATGGGACTCCTTTTCCGTGCTCACACCCCGACGCCGTCCATCGCATCAACGTCATCGGAACCGGTACTGTCGAAGTCGCACCAGCATCGACCACTGTCCGGTGACCGTCCGCCATCGACATCTTCACGGCCATCGACTCCCGTTACTCCCCCTCAAGATCGAGGGGATCGTAGGGAGAAACATCGCCATCAGCATCGTAAGTCTCGGACCATCGAGGGAGCGAAATCATCGACCTCGCCACCATCGAAGAAGCCCCATCCAGGAATGGCACCGACCATTCCTGTGACCGGGACATCGAGGCCACCCTCACCCGATCAGGGTTTGGGAGTCGCGATTCTGCCTGTAAAGGTGGTCCCTCTGACTGTGCCTCCACCTCCCTCTTCTGTCACGCTGCCGGGGCTGCTTGCTTCAGGTCTCTGGGAAGAACTGGACCGGCTGGTCCAGGAGGCCATCAACAAGGCGCTGCAACGGCTCCAGGTTCCTCCGGCACCGACACTGGCACCGAGAGTGGAACCGGTCACTGACCCGATGACTGCAGCGCTGGCACCGCTGCTATCCTGGATGGAAGCGCTCATGACCACCCTTCCACCAGTGATTCCCGGGTCTCCGATGGCTCAGGTGCGCTCCCCGTTGACAGCTTCATCGGGAGGAGAAACACCATTCCGCATTCCTCCTTCGGGAGTATTGCCTCAGCCATTGATGCCAATTCGTCCCTCGCCGCCAATTCGTCCCTCGCCACCGATTCATTCATCTGGGGCGATACGCACATCGGCGCCATCGATGCCTTCGATACCGGCACCGATGCCTTCCAGGCCGTCCACGGTGCCCCCGGCGATTCATTCGATTTTCTTGGAGCCTCAGCCAGGGCCTTTGGGTATCCAACCCCCTTCTCATCCTACAGGTCAGTTTGCTGATCCTTATGACACCTGGGGTGATGATACTTCCACAGACACCGATGACTTACCTTCACCTCCCTCTCCTACTGAAAGTAGAAAGCGTTCTCCTCCAGAGGACCTTTCTTTCATTAATTTTGTGAAGGAAATGTCAGAGTTGGTCCCTTTTCAGCTTCAGACGGAGCAGGATGATAGGCACCAGATGATGGAGCTCCTCCAATTCCTGGATGCCCCTAAAGTGATCACTTCTATTCCCATTCATCAAGTTCTTCTTGACCTCCTCAAAAAGAACTGGGGAAAACCCTGGATCCGTTGCCCCAGTCCATAGAAAAGCTGACATTACCTATTTAGTACAATCAGCCCTCGGCTTTCAAAAATCTCAGCTCGACCACCACTCAGTGGTGGTGGAATCGGCTCAAAAGAAAGCAAAAAGGATGAGGCCTCACTCATCTACCCCTCCTGTTAAGGAACACAAGTTCCTAGACAATATTGGTCAACGAGTGTTCCAAGGGGCCATGCTCATCTCCAGAATTGCTGCTTACCAGCTGTATATGACCCACTACAGTAGGGTCATTTTCAAGCAGATACAGGACTTCTCTGAAACCCTGCCTGACCAATTCCAACAACAGGTTCAAATCCTTGTCAACAAGGGGTTTGAGGCAGGAAAGCATGAGATACGAACAGCTTACGATATCTTCGACACCTCTACTAGAGTGTCTGCAGCTGCCATTTCGGCAAGACGATTGGCCTGGCTCAAATCTTCTGACTTTCACCCAGAAGTACAAGACAGGCTCCTGCCATGTGTAGGAGACAATCTGTTCGGTGAACAGATCTAGCAAATAGTGGCTGAATTAAAGGACCATCATGAGACCCTTAAACAGCTCTCATGATACCTTCCAACTTCCCCTCAAGACAGACCTTTAGGAAGGACTCTAAGAAGTCATTCTTCCGTCCAAGGAAGTACTATCCTCCACCAGCAAGGTCCCGAACTACGAGGTCTTCTCAAAACCTCAGCCTCGCCAGGCCCGAAAGCAAAAGCCGCAAGCAGCTCCCCAGCCCAGGGCCTGCTTCAGGTTTTTGACTTTCACTTGGAAAGCAGCAGCCTGATTCCTCTGCCAAGCATACCAGTGGGAGGTCGATTGTGCCCACTTTCACAGCATGTGGCAATCAATCACAACTGACCAATGGGTGCTAGCAATCATTGCTCAGGGTTACCACCTAAACTTTCTTGCTCTTCCACCGGACTCACCACCTCTGCAAGCATGGAGAGTATCCGACCATTCTGTCCTTCTGGAGCAGGAGGTTTCCCTTCTTCTCCAGTTAAAAGCAATAGAACCTGTCCCTCTCTCGCAGCAAGGCCTAGGGTTCTATTCCCGGTACTTTTTGATCCCAAAAAATCCGGGGGAGTTCGACCAATTCTGGACCTATGTGCTCTCAACAAGTACCTACAGCGAGAAAGGTTCAAGATGGTAACCTCGGGCTCGCTTCTACCTCTTCTGCAAAGAGGAGACTGGCTCTGCTCTCTGGACCTTCAGGATGCATACACACACATTGCGATAACTCCAGCTCATTCGCAAGTACCTCGATTTTTTAGAAAGCCCAAAGCACTATCAATACCACATGCTTCCGTTCGGCCTAGCATCGGCGCCACGAGTCTTTACCAAATGTCTCGTGGTTGTCGCAGCTTTTCTCAGGAAAGAAGGTGTTCACGTCGTCTACCCCTGTCTCGACGACTGGTTAATCAAGGTTCCAACCCAGCAAGCCGCTCAGTCGTCCCTCAATTTGACCCTACACACTCTAATTTCTCTAGGATTTCTCATCAAATTACGAAAATTCCTATTTAGTCTCATCTCAAACCTTGTCATTCATTGGGGCAGACTTGGACACCTTGCAGGCAAAAGCCTTTCTACCTCAACAACAAGCGCTAACTCTCATGTGTCTCGCTCACCAGTTGCAGTCACAGCATACAGCAACAGCTCGCCAATTCCTCGTCCTTTTAGGACACATGGTATCCTCAGTCCATGTCACACCAATGGCCCGCCTGGCCATGAGGCTCATACATTGGACTCTGAGGTCACAATGGATTCAAGCTGTTCAGCATCTGTTGACCATTGTCCACATCACCGACTCACTCCGTCTGTCTCTCACCTGGTGGAAAAATCACAACAATCTCCTCCAGGGACTGCCCTTTCAAGTGCCAGATCCTCAACTCATCCTCTCCACTGACGCTTCCAACCTCGGGTGGGGAGTCCACTTGGACAATCTACAGACACAAGAGTCTTGGTCTCCAGGGGAAGCCAAACATCAAATAAACTTCCTAGAACTTCGAGCAATGCGATATGCTCTCAGGGCTTTTCAGGAACGCCTGTCAAATCACGTCATCCTGATTCAGGCGGACATCCAGGTGGTCATGTGTTACATCAACAAGCAGGGAGGTACAGGCTCCTTCCTTCTGTGTCAGGAAGCTGCGCAGATTTGGGCAGAGGCGCTCTCCCACTCGATGTACCTCAGGGCCACCTACTTGCCAGGAGTGGACAATGTCTTGGCAGACAAACTGAGTCGTGTCTTCCAGCCGCACGAGTGGTCCCTCAACCCCTCGGTAGCGGACTTCATCTTCCAACAATGGGGTTATCCCCACACAGACCTCTTTGGGTCCCCTCAGAACCACAAAATTCACAATTTCTGCTCCTTCATTCGGAGCGAGCGCTCTCAGCCCAGAGATGCATTCTCTCTCTCGTGGGCAACCGGTCTGTTCTATGCATTCCCCCCACTTCCTCTTCTCTCAAAGACTCTCGTGAAGTTACGTCAGGACAAGGGAACCATGATCCTGATAGCACCTCACTGGCCACGCCAAGTGTGGTTTCCAGTACTTCAGGATCTCTCCATCCGCAGGCACATTCCCTTGGGAACGGACCTGCATCTGATCACGCAAAACAATGGATGCCTACGCCATCCCAATCTTCAGGCCTTGTCTCTGATGGCATGGATGTTGAAAGGTTAATCCTTCAACCACTTAACCTTTCAGATTCGGTTTCTCGTGTCCTGATTTCTTCACGGAAGCCTTCCACAAGAAAATCTTATTCCTATAAATGGGAAAGGTACACATCATGGTGCACCTCGCAGTCCCTTGATCCCTTTTCCTGTCCAATCCCAAGATTTTTTGACTATCTCTGTCATTTGTTGGAGTCAGGTTTAAAGACCTCTTCAATCAGAATGCATGTCAGTGCGGTAGCCGCCTTCCATAAAGGTGTCGGGGATGTTCCTATATCAGTACAACCCCTTGTAACACGCTTTTTAAAGGGCTTGCTCCATATCAAGCCACCTTTATGTCCTCCGGCCCCTTCTTGGGACCTTAATCTGGTTCTTGGTCAGCTCATGAAACCACCATTCGAGCCTCTTCACTCCTGTGACCTAAAATATCTCACATGGAAAGTGATTTTCCTTTTGGCTATCACTTCAGCTCGCAGGGTTAGTGAGTTACAGACCCTAGTTACCTATCCGCCTTACACTAAACTCCTGCAGGACCGGGCGGTACTCCGCACTCATCCTAAGTTTTTACCCAAGTTAATTTCGGAGTTTCACATTAATCAATCCATCATACTACCTACCTTCTTTCCCAGGCCCCATTCCAATCCAGGGGAACAGGCTCTGCATACCCTTGACTGTAAACGGGCTCTAGCATTCTATCTAGACCGTACAGTTGCCCACAGGAAGAGCACTCAGTTATTTGTCTCTTTCCATCCCAACAAATTAGGGCAACCTGTGGGTAAACAGACTCTCTCCTCCTGGTTGGCAGACTGCATATCTTTTTGCTACCAGCAAGCAGGCATTCCTTTTCAAGACCGTGTTAAAGCACCCTCTGTGAGGGTCATGGCGACTTCAGTAGCACACCTACGATCGGTGCCGCTTCCTGACATTTGCAGGGCTGCCAACTGGAGTTCTCTCCACACTTTCGCAGCCCACTATTGCTTGGACAAAGCCGGAAGACAAGATTCCATCTTCGGCCAGTCTGTCCTGCGTAACTTATTTCCAATGTGACGTACCTACACCCTTCCGCCTGCCCGGTGGGGTTCAGGATGCCTTCTACAAAATTCTACCCCATTTGTGCCTGTTGCACGCCGTTGGGTACATTTGGTGCATGTTCAGACATCCTCAGCTCAGTACTCACCCATATGTGAGGACTACCATCCTGCTTGTCCTGTGAGAAAGCAAATGTTGCTTACCTGTAACAGATGTTCTCACAGGACAGCAGGATGGTAGTCCTCACGAAACCCGCCCGCCGCCCCACGGTGTTGGGTTCGTAACGTTTTGTTATTTTATTTTCGGCACTGCCTTTAGCTTTCAAATAAGACTGAAGGGGGACCCCTGCTGGCTGCAGGGTTAGTGCCATGCTGGGCATGCCCAGTAGGGGCCAGTCAAAGTTCTAGAAACTTTGACAGAAGTTTTCCATGATTGGGCTCCATCCCGATGATGTCACCCATATGTGAGGACTAACATCCTGCTGTCCTGTGAGAACACCTGTTACAGGTAAGCAACATTTGCTATCTCAAGATTGAAAACAGCGTTACAAGGCCCATGACAAGAGTCAGAAGAATGTAAGAGTGCATAGGGAGAAGCATTGCCAGTAGAAAAAAAATGTGATAATACCTTTGTATAAGTCATTGGTGAGGCCTCATCTGGAGTATTATGGCCAGTCCTGGAGACTGGAGCACCAAGAGAATCTGAAATTTGTAACAGTGCAGCCCACAGAATTTGTGTAAAAAGTAACCTGACTCTTAGCCTGCACCTGTGAAAAACAGCTTATTATAGCCACAAATTTAAGAGGTCATTTACGAAAGGTTTTCTCCCATTTTGTGTCTATGGGAAAAATGCTTAGTAAATGACCCCCTTAGTGTGAAACAGACAAATTTCAATATGCAGTATGTTGTGGACTCAAAACTGAATAAGCTTTCCTAGAATCCAGTTCAGACCTAGAGTTAAAGTAGTGAACTCTTTGAAAAGTATGGATGGTACAGGTGCTTGTGGGTTCCAGCGCCAGAGCTGCAATGAAGTGCATTTGAATACTGGAAACTAAATGTTATGATTCCACTGGAATTCAAAACTACTGAAGTGTATGCTTTATTTAATAGCAAAAGGATTAGCCTGATGTATGTAAGATGTTACTATTTCATTTTATCTATAGGAGACAAATCCTTAATTTTTTACATCAAACGTGCGTCAGCCAGGTTATCAATAAGACCAAAAAATCCCAGGCTATGCTGTCCCCATTCTGATCATCTCAATATCCAGGGGGCACAGATGAGATTATTAGGTAATTCTGTTAAAGTGGTTCAGAAGAATTACTCAAAACATATACCTAGGGAATTAGGGCTTCTCTGCACAGAGCTGTAACCTGGACACTTCTTATTTACTCAGGGATTGTTTGTTTGTAAAGATCAAACTCTTTCCCTTCAATACTAAAGAAAAGAAGAGTCTGTGAATTGCTTTGAATTCTCTATTGGGGATAACAGGGTGCAGTCTTAAGTGAGAAGTGTCATCTATTAGCCAAGCTGTCTGCTACATCTGTAGTGTTAAGGGGTGATGACAAGGAAATGATACTCACCACACTGAGTTGAAATCCAAATGCTATCAAGCTGGAGTTTTGCTTTGGGTAGTATATTTATTTATTTAGCATTTTTATATACCGAAATTCATGTAGCAGAGTTACAAATCAATCCGGTTTACACTTTAACATTAACATGCATGTAAGAATGCTATTACATAGAACAAGGAATATTTAACTTGGAACAACTAAAACTGGGAGACTGGTATCACCATAAGCCATAATCAATAAATAGTGTGATATTTTTGTGTAACAGGCTAAACAATAGTTAAACATGTAACCATCTAAACAAAAGCTAAATAAGGATCATATTGCTGTCATTCTGACATATATGGCAGCATAGTAGATGATGGCAGATGAAGACCGTGAGGTCCATATGCAGTAACTGTCCAGATAACAAAGTTAGTCAAATAAATGTGTCCGGCTGACTTTGGAGGTATTTTCAGTAGTGCAGCCATTATAACTTGACCGGCTAACTCAGCTCCTCCCAGTTTCACCTCCAGAATGCCCCAACTTAGAGGGTCATTTTTCAAATCACATTAGAGCATTATCTGGGCATTAGGTCCTAATACCCGCGATAACACCATAACATTTGATAAATAACACATCGCGAGATACATATGCACATTTTAAAAAGTTCAAATGGGAGGAGTTTGAGTGGAGTTTATGAAAATGAGGGGTGCTTAACATTGCATGCTATAGCAGGATTTAATGCCAGAAATAACTACACCTTTTTTCTGGATGTTATGCCCAAAACGGGATTTGCGATAAATATCACAAATCCCGTTTCAGGCAGGAAGAGGAAGGGGGGAGCGGAGAGAGAGCCTCTAGGGAGATACACATATTAGGCTGCTTTTTATACGACTGTAAGAAGGGCCATTCTGAACTTGGGGTGAGGTTTTGGGGGTGTGCTAGGTTTTGGGGGATAGTTTTACATGCACAGTCAGAGGTACGAACAGCACAGTAGACATCAGTGAAGATTTTGTGATTTGGAGTGATGAAAGGTATAAAAAATGAGATTTGTATAATGTATCTCGACCTAGCTTGATGCACTCTCTACGTAACTGCTATCAAGCTAGGTCGAGAGTACAATGTACATATCTCATCTTTTTGTACCTTTCATCACTCTAAATCACATAAAATCTTCACTTATGTCTACTGTGCTGTTTGTATCTCTGACTGCATGTAAAAGTGCCCCTGCAAAACCTAGCCCACCACCAAAACCTCATCCCCAGTTACTAATTGCCCCTCTTACAGTGGTATAAATAGTTTACTTGTATGAGAGCCATATAAAGAGTCTCTCTCTCTCTCGCCAGCAGCCCAAAATGCGATAAAAGCCTGCCTGGGCACTTCTCAGTGTGTGATCTGAATATCGCGAGTTGCAATAAATTTAACGTGTGTTGCGTTAAAATAGCTCTGCGATGCAGTACCTGGAAAATTACCCTAACTACGCCCCTTTTTTTTTTAATTGCAGGTGCTATTTTTCGCTATTTTATAGCAAAATGATAAATCTAGGGGTTAGCCAGCTAAATTATAGCCAGTTAACTTAATAGCTGGCTAGAATTTAGCTGGATAAGTGCTCAGCTCTTCATTTAGCCGGATAACTTCTGAGTTATCCGGCTTTGGGTAGATGAGCATACACGGTGCCTTCTAAAAGTCTTCACATCCTTGTTTATTTTTCACATTCTGCTGTCTAAAAATACAAATCAAAATGCATTAAGTAGGAGTTTATTTCTCTGATCTACACGTTACTCTTATTCTTTCATTGTGAAAGAACAATTATAGAAATATTCCAAAAGTAATTAAGAATACAAAAACAAAAAGTCTTGATTGCACAAGTCTTTACTCCCCTTAACTCAATTCTGGTAGAAGCTCATTTGCAACAATAACAGACATGAGTCACTTAGGATAAATATCTACCCAGTTTGCATGGCAAGATGGTGCAGCTTTTGCTCATTCTTCTTGGCAGACTGCAGTCTTCAAGTCTTACCAGAGATTTTCACTTGGATTCAGGCCTGGGCTTTGACGGGGCCATTCAAGTGCATTTACTTTCTTCTTGCTGAGCCACTCCATTGCTGCTTTTGCTTCATTTATGTTTTCATTTATTTATGTATTTGATTTATATTCCTCTTTTCAGGCAATTCAAAGAAGATTGCATTCAGGTAACCTAGTATTTCCCTATCCAAAGAGGGCTTGTAATCTAAGGGGTATATTTAATAAGCCACAATAAACATTTAACATGCAGAAAACAGTGTTTAGTGTATGATAAAACTGAGATGGTTTCCCTAAAATGCCAAGTGTATTTATATGAGCTGATGTGCATAACCTGTATTATTTTCCAAAAAGAGAGCTACAACTCAGTAGCGGTAACTAACTTTTCTCGGAGGTATTGAGCTGCTAATGCATATCCTGATGCCTCGCTGCTGAAATTTAAAGGGCTATGCTGGCCCAAAATAAAACTCTCCTAATGTGTTAGACTACTCCCCCCCCCCCCCTCCCCCAGGGGTCTGGCTAGAGGTGACCTAGCAGAAGAAAAAAGTGAAAAAAATTGACTAAATTGTCACACAGTGATACCCTGTGCCTTTCCACAGCCTGCCATTTCCCCCCCCCCCCCCCCCGGCAATACCAGCCATCCCCCATCCAGACATCCTACTCATTGTAATTCACCCCCCTCGGTCATGCTTTTGGGAGGGATCCCTGGTAGTCTAGTGAGGCCAGAGCACCCTCTAGGCTCCAGATTGGCCACCAGTTTTCCAAAATAGTGCCAGCCGGCCTTTGCCTCTAGCACTGTTTTTTACCCTGCTGGGCCACCTCTACAGGCAGTTGGGGGGGGGGATGGTAGTGAGAGGGACCTAGCCAAACCCCTGGGGTGGGGGGAGAGATCTTTGACACATTGGGACGGTACTTTAGGGCCAGTGTAGCCCTTTTAAGAAGATGGCAGCCCTGAGCAAAGGAGGCTGCCATTGTGTGATTTTTTTTACAGTATTTTTTCTTGCAGAACTTTTTCACAGGAAAAAATATTGCTGGGAAGCTGCTGCAATATTTTACGACAGGGTGGAAATGTCCTCCGCAATGTTTTTCTGAAGCATTTTTCCCTTTCCATGGTAAAATATTGCAGCATACTAAATAACCTCCTAACTTTGTACCTGAGGCAATATAGGGTGAAGTGACCTGCCTAAGCTCACAAAGAGCAACAGTGGGATGTCCACCCTCGTTTGCAGACTGCTGCTCTAACTTCTAGGCTACTCTTCTACTTTATGTAAAATTGTTGTACTGCTGAATATTCTTCCCAGTCCTAGGTCTTTGGCAGACTGCAACAGGTTTTCCTCTAGAATCTGCCTATGCTTTGCCTCATCCATCTTTCCCTTGATCTTCATCAACTTCCCTACCCCTGCTGCCACAAAGCCTCACCACAGCATGATGCTGCCACCACTATACTTTAGTGTAGGGATGGTGGTAGCAAGGTAATCTGCTGTGCTTGTTTTACACCCCACACATCACTTAGCATTGTGATGAAAAAGTTCCACTTTGGTCTCATCAGACCACAAAACTTTCTGCCACGTGTGAAGTATTCCCCCGAGTGTTTCTTTGAAAATGCTATATGGCATGTATGGCTTTTCTTCAGCAATGGCTTCCTTCTTGCCAGTCTGTCATATAGTCCATGTTTGTGGAATAATCTTGAAATTGTTGAAGTCAACAACCAAGCCTTTCAAAAAGAGAAGGGAGAATAGAATAGAATCCAGGGAAATGCAAGGTTCAACCAGGTAAGTGCAAGGGACAAAACACCCACGCAAACAGAAATTTATTTATTTATTTTATTTATTTTTAATTTTTATATACCGAAGTTCTTGTAGGGACTACAAATCACTCCGGTTTACATAAAACGAAGAACTGCTCAACAGAGAGCGGAGCTTTACATGGAACCGTAGAACATATGGAACAGTATAACTGGTTGACAATTTAACAAAATACTAAATAAAGTGATAATAGTTTAACTGGAAATAAATAAAGAAATATAATATTTTATATATAAGAAGTATAACTATTTAACGTAGCAATAAATATAAAAATAAATCACTAAGGGTGTATGTTTTTTGTTTTAATAGAATTCATCAGTAAAGGATAAGCTACTTATAGAATGAGTCCTCAACTCAAACTGCTATAGAATCGACCAGGACATGATAGTGTTCACACTCATTTAACTAATTTTGATTAAAACTATGTTACCGAACATTATGGCACCTGTGTAAACTGATAGAGGTTAATAGCATTACTTTTTTGTGCCTTATTGTAAACCGTTGTGACGGTACCCACCTTAACGACGGTATAGAAAAAGATTTAAATAAATAAATAAATTTTCCCCAGATCAGCCAGAGACCTCTTTTTACGTTAGGCCTCACAGTGACCTTGCACAGTAGTTTTCTTAACCCACGGCCACTGGTGGCCTGATCACCGTAATGTTTTGATGGTGCCAAACTGTTTTCACTTTACAATGAGGGACTTGACCGTGCCCCAAGGAATATGTAAATGCATATGGGAATGAAATTTTATTATCCCTTCCCACAATCTGTACTTTTGAATAATGTTATCCCAGAGTTCTTTTGGCAGCATCTTGTTCAGCATCTTTTGGAATTTTCTTCCAATTCACTTCATAAAACTAAAACAGCTGATTCTTCATTCAGGCGTATTTAAATCAGCTCAACTACTGTAATTGGATACATTGAGATCTAATTAACTTATTTTGGGCATTGTTAAGGCATTTTGTTTAACTGCAGCTAATTTGGGTTTGCAAGACTTTTTTTTATTTGGAATTACTTAGGGATTATTTCTATAATTATTCTTTCATAATGAAAGTGTAGAGTAGGTTATGTATATCAATCAAACAAACTCCTACTGTAATGCATTTTGATTTGTATTTTATAGATGGCAGAACATGAAAAACATACAAAGGTATGAAGCTTTTTACAAGGCACTGTAAATTCCCATATGCAATATAACACTAACTCTCCCCAACCCCACAATTACACTTGGTCTTTTACCTGATCTCTTAAACATATACCCACCCTTGATCCCTGTATCTATCCAAAGCATGCCCAAAATCTGTTAAAAAGTGCTGGCCTCTACCGCCTCTTTTTCAACTTTTATTCTCACAAGACCAATGGTTAATCTTACTCCCAGAGACCCCCCTGGTTTGGGCAAGAAGCTCTACAGCACAAGGATTGTTTGTCATTTCACAGTGTAAGGGTTTGGCTTTTTTCCCATTCTCCCTTTCCCCATTCAGAATGGAGAGTCGTCATGTTAAAAGAAAGTTTCCAGTTCTGCATCCAGAATGTTGGATGGATTATCCCAATTAGGAAAAAGCAGCTCTGCAGTGCAACAATTGTTTAGAACTGTAAAATATGTTCGGTGGGTGGAGGGAAATTTAAGAGACATCAGATATAAACACTTGGACAGTGATTGAGTAATGCACATAAAAGTTCAAATACTTCATAAGAGGTTGTGGAACACCTTATATTATGATGGTCCCTGAGTTCTTAGCAGCTGGAATCTCCTAAAATTTCCCAGAAAAAGGGAAACCTGGTTTGATTTGTTCCATGGTGGTGGGGTATTAAAATGGGCACGAGGGACTTCTGAAAGAGGTAAACCAATTTTTGTACTCCTAAAGGCTTGGAAATGTAAGAATAAGGTTCAAAATGTCATTTCATTTTATTTGGTTATTTGTTAAATTTTAAAAAATAAATGCAATCATACCATTGCTCAGTATTATAATGCATGGCTAAATAATCTGGTCAAAAGAAGAAAACTATTAGCTCTATAACAGAAAGTCAGGGTTGCCTACAAGAAACTCATTTGTCATTAACCGCATCATTCATTAAAATGCGTTATGGTGTTAATGCATGCAATAACGCGTTAACGCATGCATTAACACCATAATGCATGAGAAAACCACTAGCACACAGCATGAATGCAAATTTTGGGGGGAGCGGGATCGGAGAGGAGTTTTGGACAGGAATTAGTTAAATTAGAGGTGATATCGCACTGTGCAATAGCATGCTGTTGGACAGTATTAACGCTGGAAATAACTACAACTTTTTCCTAAGCTGTGCGATATGCCCAAAATGGCCATAATGCAATTCACAATAAATTTTGGGAAATGCATTTTGGCCATTTCTGGGCTTGGGGAGGGAGAGGGAGAGTGGAGTGGAGTAGAGTATTTTTATTTATTTATTTTATTTATTTAGCGTTTTTCTATACCGGCATTCAAGATAAAAATCACATCATGCTGGTTTACATTTAACAGGGGGTATAAAATGAAAATAAACTAAAAAACTGTAACAAGTGAAGAGAAACTCTGAAATTACAATAAAACAAGGATATTCCAAACTGGGTGAAGAAGGAAAGTCTAAAGGAATTTAGCAGAAAGAGCAATTATTTACAATGTTGTAAGAATGTCTGACTGTGGTTGTCGTTGAATTGAGGTTCAGTTGGGGTCTGGAAAGAGAGCCTCTGCGGAGGGCTTCAGTGTGTGCACTTATTTATTTCTCTATAGGAGGGCCACCTAATAAGTCAAGGTGAGGTGTTAGTAGTGGTTTAGGTTTTAGGGGCCAGTTTCACATGTAGAGTGAGACGTACGAACAGCACAGTACACCTTGGTGATCTGATGTCATTTGGAGTGAGGAAAGTCTCAAAAACATGAAATTTTGTACTATGTTATCTCACCCTAGCTTGATGGTATCCTGTTTTAGAGTCCTTCAAGCTAGGGTGAGCGAACATAGTAGAAATTTAATATTTTTGAGACTTTCCTCACTCCAAATGATGTCAAATTACCAAGCTGTACTGTGCTGTTCGTACATCTCACTCTACATGCGAAACTGGCCCCTAAATCCTAAACCACCATTAACACCTTATCTCAAACTATTAGATGGCTGTCCTATAGATATAAATACTTAACTACTATGAGGGCCTTATAGATAGTCTTTTCTCAGTCTCTCTCTCTCTCTCTATGAAAAATAGGGATCGTGGCACGGTAAGTTACTACACCACGTGGTAACTCAAACATTTCCATAAACACACCCCTTTTTCTTATCTTGGGCATTATCAATGTGTTACTAACACTTTTTGATGAATGATGGGGTAAGTGAACACACTAAGATAAAGATGGAATGGTTTGAAGTGTGCTGGGCCATTTGAGGACAAGAAGAAAAGACGCATAGCCATTTTGTTAGACAAAAAATTCAATGTTATTGGTTCTGATCAAGTAGAAAAACTGGAGGGCTATTTATTTGCTGGTTCAGTGATATCTTAAGTGGTAAGAAATAGCCATGGAAAACATATATAGCCTAATGAAGATGGTAAGTCATTCTATCAAGAAATATTTGAACTGGTAAGTGCCGAGTGCAAGGGACTGGTACTGATTGCTAGGGATTTTAAGACTATCTTAGATCACAGCATGGATAGGTCTGGTCCAGATGCTTATCATGCAGAGAAAAGACTTATATCAAGATAAAAGAATGAGGTAGTTGGAGTTTTGGAAACAGCTCCATGGAGCTAGCTGGGATTATATATTCTGCTCTACAAAATTTACATCGGAGGAGTGGTAGACATTCTCCATACCACCGTTGGAGGCCGGCTTTGGGGACAACACAAGGAGCACCCTCCTCTCCCAGGAAGGAGGAGATGAGCAATCAACAGCAGCGCCAATGTGACTGCCCCGCCCTCACATAGTCTACCCACCACCCACCCACTAAAACCTTCAGAGCTGCAGCGTCAATGCCGAGATCAGCACTGGGGAGAGTGGCAGGGCAGACTGCCTCGGCGAGCAGCTGGGTCAGCAGGAAGTGGAGCCTGTCTGGCCCTTTTACCACAGTTGGAGGCTGGCTTCAGGAACAACACAAGGAGCGCCCTCCCCACCCCCAGGAGATTAGACTACTGCAACTCACTATTTTTAGGCCTACCCGCAAATATTACAAGACCATTTCAACTTCTCCAGAGCTCAGCAGCTAGACCTTTGACCGGAACTAAAAAATCTGAACATATCACCCCAATATTAAAAGAACTTCACTGGCTACCGGTCAAATACAGGGCCCAGCATAAAATCTTGTCCCTAAGTCATAAAACCCTCTACAATGAAAAAATTGAATGGCTAACTTCATCTCTTCATTTCCACATCCTTTCAAGAATTACTAGATCAACCAGTACAGGGATGTTGCCAATTCCCTCCCCCAAAATTGCGCATCTTAATAATGTAAGAGAAAGAACTATCTCTATTGCTGGACCCCAACTATGGAACTCTATTCCACAGGAATTACGATTAGAAGCAGACTTCAAATTATTTAAAAAGGGGATTAAAACTTGGCTTTTTAAACAAGCCTTCCAAGAGCTGTTAACATAATGATTTCAAACTACTGATTTTAAACCAAGGTAACATATATATCTTTTATTTTAATATCTCTACCCTTACCTATAACTGCTTCTCTAATTGTTTAAATGTTATGATTATTTAACCTATTTTAGTTTACTATTTTATTTATTTACATTATGAAACTATGTATCTACTTCCTTTCTTCTTTTGGAAATACAAATGTTTTTAAATGAATATTTGCTAACTACTGTAAACCGATTTGATATGCTCGCATGAAAAGTCAGTATATAAAAATTATTAAATAAATAAACAAATCGACACCGGCGCTGATGTAACTGCCCCACTCCCATATAACTTGCCCACCACTTGCCCACTAACACCTTCAGAGCCACGGCAGCAATGCCGAAGGCGCTTGCACTAAGAGACGCACACACAAAGGCATGCCCCTTTGCGTCCCCCTTCATGCATGCCTGAAGTGACATCTGCATTAAATATTTAAATACTGCCCTAAACAAACAGCTATTATAATGGAATCAACCCATCTCATTGAAACTATCACAGGACAAAGAATATATGGAATTCTTCATAGAACTTCAAAACACAAGCAAAGATAGAGCACAAAGCTGATCTACCCCACGATAACCAACAATTTTCCTGCAATCTCTTCCTGCCTAATGCTTACTCTCCTCTTACTGAATGTTCAATCACTGGCAAAGAACATCCCATTGATAAATGATCTGCTAGATAAACTAAATCCTATCTTCTGCATTACTGAAACATGGCTGAAAGGCAATGACAATGTTCTCTTAAATCAAATTGATCACCCCAACTATGAGATCTTTCACTTCCCTAGACACAAACGTAAAGGTAGGGGGTATATTAATAATCAGTAAAAAAGAACTTAAACTTAAACCCTACAAAGTTCAAATTAACCCTCCCTACGAGATGGCAATATTAAAATCAACACAATTAAACATAGGTATGGCCTACTGTCCACCTGGAACACTTCAAAAAGACTGCTTACTCCTAATCGAAATTTTCACCAAAGCGTTTCCATTACCTGAATTCCCTCTAATCGTAGGGGACTTTAACCTACATGTAGACAGCATACCTAAAACTACAACATGTGAAATCTTTCTAGATACTATAGAAGCAATGGGTTGGTCACAACTTATAACCAACCCAACTCATAAAGCAGGACACATTATGGACCTAATATTCGCCAATCACAGTAACTGCATAATCAATTCATCTTACAACATACTACCTTGGTCCGATCAGCAATTAATAAAAGCAGAAATAACCTTCCTCAACACACAGTAAACAATAACATATGAATCAATCATTCACATACAGAAAAAAGATAGAACCTAAAATACTTGAAACCATTAAAAATAAGATAACTGATTTTAAGCATGATAATGTCTTCTTAGCTTTTGACTCCTGGGATAAAATCAGCAATGAAATAGCCGATAACCTATGCCCAGTCCAGAAAAAAAGTTCCAAAAAGAGCGCAATACCTCTAAACATAAGAAACCTTGGTATAGTGAACAGCTAAGAAACACTAAACAAACCCTGAGAAAATCTGAAAAGCAATGGCGGAAAAGCCAATCTACGGAATCCCTAGGAAAATATACATTACAATTAACAAAATACCTAGAACAAATGAATAAAGCATAAAAAGACTATTGCACTAAACAAATTTATGGGGTAATGTTTAATTCCAAATTACTCTTCAAAACAGTTAAAAACTTAATCAAGAACCCATCTTCCTCCATCTCGAATAACTATGACTTCTCAAAGAACTCATGCAATGCATATGCTTCTTCTTTGTTAGATAAAATCAATAGGTTAAAAATACAATTCTCCACCTGCTTACCAACAAAAGAACCTGAAGAAAAACATGGGAAAGCAAAATGGAACTCATTCGACACAGTATCTAAACTTGAAATTAACCAAATCATTACAAAATTATGCCTGCTGTCCACCGATTGGACACAATCCCCACAAGTTCCCTGAAAACAGTCCATAGCGTAATAACTCCAACAATTGCAACCATGATCAACCACTCACTATCAGAAAGATAGGTCTTTGATAGAGCAAAACAAGCTGTGATTAAACCAATCCTAAAAAATAAAACTGGCAGAATTGATGATTGGGACAATTACTAACCAATTTCCAACCTACCTTTCATCGCTAAAGTCCTAGAAAAAGCAGTGTTATCACAATTAGAAAGCTGCCTAGAAGACAATAACATTCTATACCCAAACCAATTCGGATTCAGAAAAGATCACTCATCAGAAACCGCACTCATTTTGGCCTGGATTCTTCATTCTTTGCAGAATGATGAATCCTGCAAAGGTGGGGGCGAAGGGGGCAGCGGGCCTGCGAAAGCCCACAGCCTTCGCACCACGGCAGTGCGCCGGCTGCCAGCTTTTGCACCGAATAGTGCCACCGTGAAAGGTGGTGCTATTCGGTGCGCTTCTGCCGACGATAATGTTAGTAACATTATCGCCGCCGGCAAAGCCACCTCCAACTCCGCCCCCCCCCCCTCCCCCTAATTTGCATTATATTGCATGCAAAAAGGCTGTTTTTGCATGCGATATGGCCTTATTGCGTGCGTTAGGGCCCTAATGCACGTGATAAAGCTTTAGAAAATAACCCCCTTCATTATCTGACCCTGTATTACAGAGGTTTGGCAACGATGAATCCTATATCCTAGTACTAATTGATAACAGCAGCCCTTGAAAAACTAAACCATACCCTGCTATGCCAGCAGATTGGAATAGACAGAAATGTTATCAAATGGTTCTCTTCCTTCCTAGCAGATAGCTCATTCCAAGTAAAACTGGACAATCACATATCTAACACCTTCCCAATCAATACAGGTATCCCCCAGGGTTCAGCACTCTTGGCTATACTATTCAGCATCTATTTGCTGCCTCTATGAACATTACTAGCGGAACTATTTATTTATTTATTTATTTATTTAGCATTTTTATATACCGACGTTCTCGATACAAATATCAAATCAGGTCGGTTTACATAAAACAAAACAATCGCGGTGAGGCGTTACAATAAACGGAGTTTCAGAACATGAGAATAATAAATATTAAATAAACAACAGTGACTCATCAAATGACGATGACTAGGAATCAACTTCTTCCTATATGCAGATGACATTTAACAAATCATTTGAAAAAACTGCATCGACTCTGACAAAAACTATCACAATTGAAACTAACACTAAACACAAGAAAAACTAAAATTGCGTGGCTAAGAAGAAATTCCACGATAATCAAACCGCCAGCCTTAAACCTAGGAAATTTTACCATTACTCCCTCAGTTCAAGTATGGGACCTAGGAATACAGATCGATGAGAACTTTACAATTAAAAAGCATATAAGCAAATTAATTAAAACAGGATACTCCAAGCTAAGAATATTACATCAGCTGAAACCATTACTAACAATACAGGACTTCTGCACAGTTTTATAAACATTAATATTTTCAAACATTGATTACCGCAACTCCCTATTACTAGGCCTACACTCGGGACTATTAAAACCACTACAGCTACTACAAAATGCTTCTGCTAGACTCTTACTAGGGACAAGGAAATTTGACCACATCGCTCCCTCACTGATAGCACTGCACTGGCTCACTGTTCAATCCAGAATTCATTATAAAGTATTAACTTTATTTATTTATAAATTTTTATATACCGAGGTTCAATTAACAAGATTAATTATCACGTCGGTTTACATTACAACAAGCAAAAAAATAACAGAGACACAGTCTTGTTTTACAATGAACAGGGTAGAAATAACCTGGATAAAAACAATTTAATGTTTTTAATGTTTATATGATTATAGTAAAATTTAATGTTTACTATAATCAACAACATTAACACATAATTATTAGGAGTGACACTTCAACAATACACATTGCAGAGAGCCCTAAGATTGCAAAATAAAGGACTTCTAAAGTGCCTACAACACATAAAACTCATCTAACATAAATAAAAGATCAAATGTTTTCCATAGCTGGCCCCATGTTGTAGAACTCTCTTCCAGAGCCACTACATATAATAACAGAAAGAAAGAGTTTCAAACATGAACTGAAAACATGGCTCTTTAGAAAAGTATATGACCTAACGTAAAATACCAATATGCCGATTACGTCATTGTCAGAACCATAGATTAGGTGAGTAGATTGAGCAATAAGTATTGAGCAATGTAAAATGTAACAAGACAACAAACTGAGTATTACATGAAGAATAATGAAATGGAAAAAATAGATTAAAACCACCACCATTGCACCCTAGTTAACTTGTACTCGATGTTGATGTGTTGTCCTAGAATATGTATTTGCTGTTACGTTGAACAAGATTATGTATGAATATGACATAGAATATGTATTTGCTGTTGCATTGACCTAAAATATGAATGTTGACCCAGAATTTGAATGCTGATTTTGTAAACCATTGTGATCTTATTTTGGAACGACGGTATATAAACTACCTAAATAAATAAATAAATACTGAATGTATAGAGTAGAAAAGTGTGAGATTGGTATTATAGATGAGTGTGTGAACATACTGCAGTCTGAGAAAGGGATGGTAACTTTCAAACATGCACGCGGGCATCCATGTGCACGCGGTTATAAAATCCGCTACCCGCCCATATGAGTTTATATCAGAGCACGCATGTGCATGTGAGTGCCGAATCACAAGCATATGTGGTGGGATTTTACAACCTGCATGCAGCGACACAATAGGCCCTATTCCTTGTTCCCTCCTTCTTAAACCCCCTACCTAACCTGCCTCTCTTTTACCCAACTATCTCCAACCTCTAAAACCCTGCTAACTATCCTACCTTTTTTTTTTTTTTAACTTACTTGATCTCCTTTTGTTGCTTGTAAATAAAATGTAATAAAACTGTTTGTTCCATGTTTCCATAAATCCTACCCCACAACTGCCAAGTCAAAAATATATTCCAGAATTCCTTGGAAAATTAAACAGAAATAAAAACATGGATTAGCCTGGTTGGATAAGAGTCCACCCCTCCTTGTACTTCTATAGCAGGGGTGTCAAACCCATTTTCACCGAAGGCCACATCAACCTTATGGTTGTCTTCAAAGGGCCATTAGTAATTCTGCAACTATATAAATGTAGCTATGCCAGTTAGGCATAGTCACATTTATAGCCCATTGAAGGCAACCATAAGGCTGAACATATTGTTAAATAACATAAAACAGGTTTGTAAAAATGCTTACCTGTTTTGTTTTCTGGCTGAATGTCTGCCACCGTTTTCCCGTGGTCAGTGTGGCTACGTCTGGTTGTAGGTCTTGTGCTGTGGCAATCTGTAAAACAGCATGGAGGTTGTCATCGGTAATGTCATAATGCCTCTGTATCGCTCCATGGTGAGACCGCACCTTGAATACTGTATACAATTCTGGTCGCCGCATCTCAAAAAAGATATAATTGCGATGGAGAAGGTACAGAGAAGGGCTACCAAAATAAGGGGAATGGAACAACTCCCCATATGAGGAAAGACTAAAGAGGTTAGGACTTTTCAGCTTGGAGAAGAGACGACTGAGGGGGAGATATGATAGAGGTGTTTAAAATCATGAGAGGTCTAGAACGGGTAGATGTGAATCGGTTATTTACTCTTTCGGATAGTAGAAAGACTAGGGGGCACTCCATGAAGTTAGCATGGGGCACATTTAAAACTAATCGGAGAAAGTTCTTTTTTACTCAACGCACAATTAAACTCTGGAATTTGTTGCCAGAGAATGTGGTTCGTGCAGTTAGTATAACTGTGTTTAAAAAAGGATTGGATAAGTTCTTGGAGGAGAAGTCCATTACCTGCTATTAAGTTCACTTAGAGAATAGCCACTGCCATTAGCAATGGTTACATGGAATAGACTTAGTTTTTGGGTACTTGCCAGGTTCTTATGGCCTGGATTGGCCACTGTTGGAAACAGGATGCTGGGCTTGATGGACCCTTGGTCTGACCCAGTATGGCATTTTCTTATGTTCTTATGCATGATCTATGCTTAGTCTTGTTTAGATTCATTATCAAAAACATGTGTTCACATAGGTGCACCCAAACATGGACAGAATAAGGGCAGCATGAAGTCGAAGCTGTGGCATCAAAGCAGGGGGATAGTAGACGGTAAAAGTCCTCAATTTTAACATCCTCGAACTTTGCTCTCAGGCCATTATCACTTTGAATATCAATTAACTCCATCTGAAGGTGATGGGGTGCATTGTTGACTTCAGTACTGAAAGGATTGGCTTTGATGGCAAAGCTTGAGTGCTGTGTTCTAAAGTCAGAGAAACGCCGATCAAACTCATTAATTAACCTGCCCAGTTTGGTAGCCAACCGAACAGTTGAAAAAGCACTGGGAAATGAGGCTGAGATGCTCTGACAAACAGGAAAGTGAACAAGATTGTCCTGGTCCACGTGGGACTTCCATAGGTGAAGTTTACGCTGGAAAGCTGTGATCATGTCAGACATCTGCATTATGGCTTGTTTGTGTCCCTGCAGCTTCTGATTCAGTTGGGCGAGATGATCTGTTATGTCACACAACCAGTTTGGTTCCAACACTTCAGGCAAGGGTTTTCCTTTACTTTGCATGAAAAGTGCAATTTCTTCTTTAAGCTCAAAAAATTGTTTAAGGACTGCGCTCCTACTCAGCCACCTTTCTTCTGTATGGTAGGACATGTCTCCATGTTCTGAATCAATCTCCTGCAAAAACACCTGGCACTGTCGATGATTCAAGCCACGTGCCCGAATGAAGTTCACTGTTTTCGTGACCGTGGTCATTATATTATCAAGTTCCAGAACCTTTCCACCAAAGCTTCTTGATGGATTAATGCAATGATACATTATCAAACGTGTGTGGCAGTTAATTCCTTGCATTTTCTCCTTCATTAATCTAACCAAGCCCGTTTTTTCTCTACACATGGCAGGTGCACCATCAGTAGTTAGCCCCATCAACTTTTCCCATGATGACTTATGGACTTCTCCACCACATCAAAAATGTCCTTCCCTGTTGTCATCCCATGGCAACTACATCCAAGAGCTCCTCAGTGATAGAGAAGTCTGCCTTCATGCCTCTTATAAAACTGGATAGATGCACTGTATCTGTGTTGTCTGTGCTTTCATCAACAGCTAATGAAAAAGCCAGTTAACTGCATGCCTCTTCGGCCAGCTGTGTTGTCAGATTTCCTGCTAGTTCCTTAACCCAGTTTGCGATGGTGTTTCTTGACAAACTGACATTTTTAAAAATCTGTATCTGACCGGGGCACACCTTCAAAAATTCACCCTCTGAAAAACACTTAGAAGCCCAAGCGATTTCTTCAGCCACAATAAAGCTAGCTTTCACTGCTGCATCATTTTTGGCTGCACCTTTTGTGAACATCTTCTACTGCGATTGCAGTCTGACTTCTAATTCTTGGACCATTTGTTGTTTTTCTTGGAGGCTATATTTAGCATACTTAGTTTCATGTATTGTATTCCTTGAACACCGCCACTGCCTTATAACACAAAAGACATACTGGTTTTTCTCCTTGAAGCACAAACATGTATTCACTTTCCCATCTTTCATGAAATTGTCTTCCTTCTGCATCTACTTTTCTCTTGTTGGATAGTTTGGGATTCAAATTGTTCCACTAGAGATGTTGTGGTGCGCCACCTAAGTAAATAGGGATGTGAATCGTGTCCCCTATCGTCTTAATGATTGAAATCGTCTGGCAGGAGAAGAAAATCGTGTTTGGCACGATTGTTTCGTTAAAAAATCGTTTTTTCCGATTAGTGCGCACTAACAGAAAATGATACAATTTGACACTTTTCAGGTCAGTTAAGGTCAGTTTAGGAATGAATATGTATTCCTATTGGCTGCCTTCTTATTTATTCATGTTACCAAGGTTCCCACTGACAATATATTTATTTTATTTATTTATTTTTAATTTTTATATACCGGAATTCCTGTATACAATACAAATCAATCCGGTTTACAATAAACAGTAAGTTACCCTGGTTGGAGCGGTCCGACCTGGGCTTATTACAAGGAACATTGAACAGTAACAATAAACCATTTAACATTTTTCGTATTTTGAAACAATATGTGGGTTCAACTTTTTACAAGGAACTTTGAATAGCGACACTGAACCACCAAACGCCTTCTTGTTCTGAATATAGTTAGCGGATTAAACTTTGCAAATTAACAGTTGGATAAAGATGATCCAAGTTATGTGGATTGACTGGGTTAAGACCATGTGCATGATAGTTGCAGTGAGAAGGGGACAAACTAGGAACAATTTATTCTCAGGGGGTACAAAGGAGTAATAATAAATAACTATACAGTTATATAGTATAAGAATAATGATTGTTAAATAAAACTGCGCGTAAGTAAGTGTATAAATTAAGTATCTATGGTGTTAGTGACACGATACAGTGAAAGGAGCTAAAAAGAGGTCAGAGAAGGTGCCTAGTTACATTCTGGAAGTTGGAAAGCTTGCCTGAAGAGCCAGGTTTTTAACTTTTTTTTGAATTCTGGTAGACTGGGTTCTAGGCGTAGGTCTGGTGGGAGAGCATTCCATTGGTGTGGTCCCGCAGTTGAGAGTGCTCTTTTTCTTAGTGTTGATTTAGCTGGAGCTGCGACTAAAGTGCCTTTGTAGGCGCTTCTGATGGGTCTGGAGGATAAGTGTGGACGAAGTTGAGTTTGTAGTGATATAGGTGCGATGTTGTGAATTGCTTTATGAATAATGGTTAAGGTTTTAAATAGGATTCTCTGTTTGATGGGTAGCCGGTGGAGGTTGCTCAAGATGGGGGTGATATGGTATCTTTTATTAGTGTTAGGATTCTGGCTGCGGCGTTTTGTACCATCTGTAGAGGCTTGATGCTGTTGGCGGGGAGGCCAAGTAGGATTGCGTTGCAGTAATCGAGTTTAGAAAAAATAATGGATTGTAGAACGAGGCGAAAGTCATTGAAGTTTAGGAGTGGTTTTAGCTTTTTTAGGACTTGTAGTTTATAGAAGCAGTCCTTGGTGGTGGTGTTTATAAATTTTTTTTAAGTTAAGTTGGTTGTCAAGCCATGCTCCTAGATCCCTGATGTCTGAAGAGAGATCCATATGGGGGATGGGAAATGGAAACAGTTGGTAGCTTGACAAAAAAAGTAATGTGATCAGTCAATGTGACTAGAACTTGTGCCCTAACCCTGACACCAGGGGTGTTGTGATCTTCCTGTACACAGTGCCCTATCCCTATTAATACCAGGAGTATTGTGATCTTCCTGCACACAGTGCCCTAACCCTGATACCAGGGGTGTTGTGATCTTCCTGCACACAGTGCCCTATCCCTATTAATACCAGGAGTGTTGTGATCTTCCTGCACACAGTGCCCTATCCCTATTAATACCAGGAGTGTTGTGATCTTCCTGCACACAGTGCCCTAACCCTGACACCAGGGGTGTTGTGATCTTCCTGCACACAGTGCCCTATCCCTATTAATACCAGGAGTGTTGTGATCTTCCTGCACACAGTGCCCTATCCCTGATACCAGGGGTGTTGTGATCTTCCTGCACACAGTGCCCTATCCCTAATACCAGGGGTGTTGTGATCTTCCTGCACACAGTGCCCTATCCTTGATACCAGGAGTGTTGTGATCTTCTTCTGGAAAGTGTCAATAATTTGTATCATTTTCTGTTAGTGTTCCTGAGTTTCCATTTCCCATCCTCCCAACCATCACCTCAGTGGCAACCTTGGTAACATCAATAGATAAGAGGGCAGCCAGCCAATAGGAATACATATTCATTCCTAACTGACCTTTACTGACCTGGAAAGTGTCAATTTGTATCATTTTCTATTAGTGCGCACTAACGGGAGTTAGTGCGCACTAACACGATTTAACGATTTTTAACGATAAATCGTTAGAATTTCTATTGTATTGTGTTCTATAATGATTTAAGACGATATTAAAATTATCGGACAATAATTTTAATCGTTGAAAAACGATTCACATCCCTAAAAATGAGGTCCTGCCCTGAAACTGAAGAGGGATTTCTTCTGGACTTCTACAACAGCAGGAGCCAGCTTTACGCTAAAGAAACTGGCATACGAGCTTGATGATGTGTCACTGCTGCAGAGTGCAGATAACAGTGAGTGTTTTTCTCTCCAATCTTCCGTGTTCAGCGAGAGAGAATGTTGCTGCAGAGGTTGCAGTGAAAGCCAAATTTTCCTCCACTGATTTACATGAAAAATCTTCAGAGGGATAGCCGTGCTAGTCGGTGTAGCAGCCCCTCAACCTCAAAAGATACTCATCAGCCGCTGCAAATAGTACAAGGACACCAACCCAGGACCCAGACCTTGCCAGAAAAGGAGATGCCAACACTTTCCACATATTATCCCAGACAATGCCATCACTGGACACAACATCATCAGCAACATGCGGGCCACATTCTCCTGCTTTTCTTCCAATCTAATATATGCCAACACCTGCCAGCAAAGTCCCGCTTCTGTCTACATAGGACAAACGGGACAATCTATAAGGACAAGGTAAAAGGATTTAAACCTGAGGTTAGAAATGACAACATTCAACCTTCCTTGACATTCTCTATCTGACCTTAAGGTTGCCATACTCCTACATGAAAACTTCAAAGGAGCACTCCAGCCTGAAACTGCTGAATTGGAACTCATTAAAAATCTAAATACCATCACCCAAGGGCTGAACAGAAGCAATGGATTCATGCCTCACTACAAATATGCATAAACTGAACTGTTGTCTGATCGTTCTGTCTATTCACACTTACCTCAGTTGTCAGTAGGCTAAACTACAATCCTATTCACACTCTCTCCACACCGTTTCCTGCCTTTTCCCATGTCTTCTCACTGTTCTGTAGATATATTGTACACATCAACTGTACATCATTTCATGCATCTGATGGTGTGGACTGTGTCCTCGAAAGCTCATGCTTTAATAAAAACAGTTAGTCTAAATGATTCCACTCGACTCCTAGTGCTTTTTTATTCAGATGAAGAGTCATTACTTGTTTTCCCTGAAATAGAAGCTATTGATAGTGTACCAGATGGGAAAAATTTGGGAGGCCTTTATAGTAGTGTGTTAGCCACCTTATCCAGTTCTTTGATGGAGAAGGCAGGACAAAATTAGGATGTGGCTGAAGAGCAGGCAGCACAGTTAGAGAGCACATCTGATGCCCTTGGCATTGTTCCTCAGAGTCCACCCACTATATCAGCTCCAGTGGCAGCATCCTCTGCTAAGTATGTAGAGAAGGGATCAGAGTGGACTTGGAAGATCTGGAGACATTTCTAAATAAGGGAAGGCCCACGCTTTGCAAAATGCAAGCACATGGCAAAGACATAGGTCCTGGCAAACAAATGGGGCATTTAACTAACACTGGCATGCTTTATAAGCCACAGAAGCAGCAGCCCTTAGGACTAGCATCTGGGGCGTTTGGAAGTGGCAGAAAAGAGGAAAAGTGTTTCCCAATCTGATCCCATGCCCTCAACCCTTTCCATCATTCAGGTAAGAGGCAAGCAGCCCCCTGCCAAGCATGAGAAGTGAAAAGCTACGATGGAAGAAATGGAACAGGTTTCAATAGCAATGTCCCAGGACAGGAGAGAAGCAGCAGTCAAAGTTAGAAAAAGGGGCAGTTCTGAAATAAATGCCCTTGATAGCCAGCCCCTGCAGCTAGTAAAGAATGAGGGCTTGAAAATAGAACTACAAGGATAATAGTGAAGCAAGATGTTTTGAGGATCCTCCACTAGCACCTGAGGTCTTTCTACAAATGCTAATTTTCTCTCAGGAAGTAACTGCAAGGAAATGACCAACTTTTGCATTCATTCTGCCCTGTCATTCCAGTCCATACTGCCAAGGATATACTGTTGCAGTCCATCACAGGGGATGACCACCTCAGGGACAACAGGACTAGTGCAAGACAGTTATTGTCACTGTCTTCTATTGCACTCAACCCTCCTGGATAGCTGTGCTTGCAAGATCTTTGTAGGATTGCTCCCAAGCTGTTCCTAACAAGGTCCCATAACAATGCAAGCATTCACTGACACCAATACAGCTGTTGGCTGAACATCTATAAAATGCTCATCCACTGCTAGAAACATAAAGTGGCTCCATTGGGACTTGAACCCAAGACCTTCTGTGTGTGAAACAGATGTGATAACCTCTACACCATGGAACCATTTCCTTGACTGAGCTCTTCCTTATTACACTTTCAAACACTTATCCAGTTATTTTAGAATACTGTTTGAATAATTCATGGGATAATCGCCTCAGCCACCATTCACATTCTAACATTTTTTACTCTTGGCAAAAAATAGATCTTCCAAGAGCCATCCTATCTACCATGAAAAATTTGTTTTACTAGAGTCACTGCTGAATTCTTTTTACCACACAAGATGTTGTCTTAGGAGTTTACTTAAAGCTTCCTTATTTTGTCTCCAGTAGCCATTCCCACACTTCTTCTGGGGAAGACGATATCTGCTATGAATTCGCATGAGCTCAAGTAGCAAACATAGAAGGAAGGGCCTGTAAATCTATCCCATGCATATAGATTGTGGGTATCCTGAAAACCTGACAGGTGGGGTTTCCACTGCACATATATGGAACCCATTGGTCTTCAACTTGCTTTTTCAGTATCTTGTTTCTGCAGCAAGTTAAAAATGACTCCACTGGGGATTGAACCCAGGCCCTTCTGCATGTAAAGCAGATGTGATATCCACTACACTATGGAACCAACTGATCCTTTCTTGTAAATCTGTGAGCAACCGTCGAACCCTTGATGCCCGCCTAAAGGAGGACTAATTGAACAAGCATCTCAGCTAGAGAAGTGCATTCATTGAAAACAAAATATAAAAATGAAATCAGTGGAGCCAACTTGTTTCTTTTTTATTTATTTATTTTATTTATTAAAAATTCTTGTATACCATCGTTCATAATATACATCACCACGGTTTACATGTTACAAAATCATAAAATCAAACTGAAATATCTAAAAGGTACAGTAAAATATGATAAAAAATAAAACTGTTAATCAATTATTAACAAATGAACATAAAACAAAGATAAAAATAATGTTTCTTTAAACCAATGAGTCCTTTTTTTCAAGATAGTCAATATAAGCCTGTTCGAACTGCCATGCTTTTAGAGCTTTTTTAAAAGCTTTAAACTCTGACTCTAAACTCTTAGGGTCCAAAATGAGCTGAAGGGGACCCGTGAACTAAAGGAATCCTACTTGTTTCATTTCTGTCAAACAGAATGATTTCTCTAAGCGATTATAGTCAAAAGACCCATGGAAATCATAGGCATAGCAACAGTTGCAAATGTATGGAGAAAGGTTCATACACTGTGGAGCGGGCAGGCTGCAGAGAAGGGACGGATTGGAATTCCGTCAAGCAATGAGAGTTATGATGTATCGCAGCGGAGCATTTTCCTAGTCTCCTATAATGCCGCAGAGCGGGTTACAGTGATGCTGAGCTCGAAGAATGAGCATGTCACAGCCTTGCTCTGCATTGTTTCTCTAGACATTGTCTGTGTGAAAGCATAGCTCTGAGCTCTCTCTGAGTTCTTGGTAAGGATTT
This sequence comes from Rhinatrema bivittatum, assembly GCF_901001135.1. NCBI lineage: Eukaryota > Metazoa > Chordata > Amphibia > Gymnophiona > Rhinatrematidae > Rhinatrema > Rhinatrema bivittatum. Next base: position 44,584,698 of record NC_042623.1, on the reverse strand, counting down.
TTGCTGTGGCAGCCCATTAACACAAGGCAGGAAAACAAACCATGGAGGCAGCATGGCATCACAATATCTCTGCATCATTGTAGATTTGTGTTGCTTCGCTTTCTGTTCTGTTTATCCTTTTTCGTGATTGAAGCCTTAGCTACACTTCAGATTAGTTATTTATTCTCTGTATGACTGCCAGTGGGCACAGAGTGGGCAGTGGGAGCTAGGTAGTACTGGGGATAAGCGAGCAGTGAAGGCAGGCCAGAAAGTGCAGCATAACAGGCTGTATTGTGAAGCCTGTCTGTGACAGAGAAATAGTGCAGACAGAGCAGACAGGATGACACTCACTGTTTGCCTGGCAGAAGGCAAAGTGTGTGCAGTGGGCACTAGGCAGTGGGCATTAAAATACCATGGAAAAATGTTAAATCGTTGTTGTAATCTTAACATCCCCGGTGACATCTATACAATGATGTGAGGGAGAGGGAAAGGCAGAGCAGATGAAGTAAATTTAAATGTGTCCAAAATTGTGCACTTTTGCACTGGCACCGGCAGGTAAAAACCAAAAATGAGGTCCTGCCCTGAAACTGAAGAGGGATTTCTTCTGGACTACTACAACAGCAGGAGCCAGCTTTACGCTAAAGAAACTGGCATACGAGCTTGATGATGTGTCACTGCTGCAGAGTGCAGATAACAGTGAGTGTTTTTCTCTCCAGTCTTCTGTGTTCAGCGAGAGAGAAAATGTTGCTGCAGAGGTTGCAGCGAAAGCCAAATTTTCCTCCACTGATTTACATGAAAAATCTTCAGAGGGATAGCTGTGCTAGTCTGGTGTAGCAGCCCCTCAACCTCAAAAGATACTCATCAGCCGCTGCAAATAGTACAAGGACACCAACCCAGGACCCAGACCTTGCCAGAAAAGGAGATGCCAACACTTTCCACATATTATCCCAGACAATGCCATCTCTGGACACATCATCAGCAACATGCGGGACACATTCTCCTGCTTTTCTTCCAATGCCAACACCTGCCAGCAAAGTCCCGCTTCTGTCTACATAGGACAAACGGGACAATCTATAAGGACAAGGTAAAAGGATTTAAACCTGAGGTTAGAAATGACAACATTCAACCTTCCTTGACATTCTCTATCTGACCTTAAGGTTGCCGTACTCCTACATGAAAACTTCAAAGGAGCACTCCAGCCTGAAACTGCTGAATTGGAACTCATTAAAAATCTAAATACCATCACCCAAGGGCTGAACAGAAGCAATGGATTCATGACTCACTACAAATATGCATAAACTGAACTGTTGTCTGATCATTCTGTCTATTCACACTTACCTCAGTTGTCAGTAGGCTAAACTACAATCCTATTCACACTCTCTCCACACCGTTTCCTGCCTTTTCCCATGTCTTCTCACTGTTCTGTATATATTGTACACATCAACTGTACATCATTTCATGCATCTGATGGTGTGGACTGTGTCCTCGAAAGCTCATGCTTTAATAAAACAGTTAGTCTAAATGATTCCACTCGACTCCTAGTGCTTTTTTATTCAGATGAAGAGTCATTACTTGTTTTCCCTGAAATAGAAGCTATTGATAGTGTACCAGATGGGGAAAATTTGGGAGGCCTTTATAGTAGTGTGTTAGCCACCTTATCCAGTTCTTTGATGGGGAAGGCAGGACAAAATTAGGATGTGGCTGAAGAGCAGGCAGCACAGTTAGAGAGCACATCTGATGCCCTTGGCAATGTTCCTCAGAGTCCACCCACTATATCAGCTCCAGTGGCAGCATCCTCTGCTAAGTCTGTAGAGAAGGGATCAGAGTGGACTTGGAAGATCTGGAGACATTTCTAAATAAGGGAAGGCCCACACTTTGCAAAATGCAAGCACATGGCAAAGACACAGGTCCTGGCAAACAAATGGGGCATTTAACTAACACTGGCATGCTTTATAAGCCACAGATGGTCGTCAATCTGTAGGCAACAATTAGACAGATTAAATTTCCCACAAACACCTCCTTCTTTGTACAATGCTCCATGAACTTGAATTGTGAGGAAGGCATACCTAGAGTTTGTATAGATATTAACAGTTTTTCCCTCAGCCAACTGCAGGGCTCGGGTGAGGGCGATTAGTTCGGCTTTTTGAGCAGTGGTCCCCGGAGGTAAGGTTTGGGCCTCGATGATTTCATCTTCAGATACAACTGCGTATCCGGCGGATCATATTCCTTGGGTTATCTGACTACTACTGTCGGTGAAGAGCGTCAGGGCTGGTCTCTCAAGTCTGGCCTGCTGGAGTGAATGGTAGCCATGACTTCTCCACAGTCATGGATGACTGGTTCAGGTGCCGGCATGAGTGTGGCCGGGTTCAGGTTGCTGCTGTCTTGTATCTGAATTTCAGGTGTTTCGCAGAGCAAGGCCTGGTACTTGACGAGACGTGAGTTGGTCATCCACTTCGGGCCATGAGTTTCAAGCAATCCCCTGATAGTATGAGGCGTAGTTATCTGTAAGGGTTGTCCGAATGTTAGTTTGACAGCTTCAGGTATCAGTAAGCATGCAGCAGCGATGCTTCAGAGGCAGCCGGGCCATCCCTTGGCAACATTGTCCATTCCTTTGGATAGATAGGCAACAGGGCGTTCCCATGACCCGAAGGTTTGCTTCAGGGACAGTGCTATATCAGGGTACAAATTATATCGCAATGATAGGGAGGATCAGCTTGGTGGGGGTGTGGCACTTCATGTCCGGGAGAGAACAGAGACCAACAGTATAAAGATCATACAAGAAACTAAATGCTCAATAGAATCTATATGGGTAGAAATCACATGTGTGTCGGGTAAGAGTACAGTGATAGGAGTATACAACCGTCCACCTGACCAAAATGGTCAGATGATGAAATGCTAAGAGAAATCAGGGAAGCTAACCAATTTGGCAGTGCAGAAATAATGGGAGATTTCAATTATCCTAATATTGACTGGGTAAATGTAACATCAGGACATGCTAGAGACTTAAAGTTCCTGGATGTAATAAACGACTGCTTCATGGAGCAATTGGTCAAGGAATCAACACTTAAAGGAAAATTTATCCCAGCACAGGGCAAAGACCTTTACATATGTGGCCGGACTGCCTGATTTGGGTCCCTGCCCTCCTGACCTTACCCTGTACAAGGATGTATAGTGTAAACAAAAATTAAAAAACTGGACTGGTGACAACTGTTTCAGTTTAAATCCAGCCTGAGACTTGTGCTGTTGCAGAAAGCAACAATTATCTGATTACAGGAGGCACAGGAAGTTCAGTTACTATCAGGAGCCAATGGGGAGCCAGCTCATTACCCAGGATGAGAACTTCAGACCAATCAGAAAAGAGAAAAAAAAAACATCAAAGCCTAAGGCAGGAGGAATATCAGTGCTGTGTGTGTTGGGGTAATGAGCCCAGCTACCAAGCTGAGCTAGACCTTAAGGGAACTAGATAACAGAGAGGAGAGATATCAGCAGTGGGAGAGGATCCCCCCCCTCCCCACTTCCACCACAGCTACCAGGAGACAGAAGGAGAGTCCAGGAGCTTCCACTATAGGAGCCAGGAGTTTACCACCCCCCTACCTGCAGGACCAGTTGCAGCTAAGTAGTCCTAAATTGTTCAGCAGGAGCAGTACAACAGGTTATGTTTTCTTTCTTTGTCCCTGCCTTGCAGTATTGACATCAGACTGTTGCGTCAGTGAGCTGCCAGATAAACACTGCTGTTAGCTACTGAGTAGAGTCCTGCCCTGAATTGTCACTCCCTGCATCAGGGCAGGGAACCAGCGTTTCCCCTTCTTTGGAGTCTCTCTAAGACTGGAGCTTCCCCAAAGAGTGCCTCTACGTTTCAACTAATACAGCCTTCATTGATTATGCTTTAAGGGGGAATACACTTCTTGGACTGGGGACTATGAGAGCAACAGTAGAACACATTCTGATACACTTGTGTGAGAATTACCTTAGAGTGCAGTCTAAGCAGGCAAAGCAACAGACTACTATAACATGCGGGACACATTCTCCTGCTTTTCTTCCAATCTAATATATGCCAACACCTGCCAGCAAAGTCCCGCTTCTGTCTACATAGGACAAACGGGACAATCTATAAGGAAAAGGTAAAAGGATTTAAACCTGAGGTTAGAAATGACAACATTCAACCTTCCTTGACATTCTCTATCTGACCTTAAGGTTGCCGTACTCCTACATGAAAACTTCAAAGGAGCACTCCAGCCTGAAACTGCTGAATTGGAACTCATTAAAAATCTAAATACCATCACCCAAGGGCTGAACAGAAGCAATGGATTCATGACTCACTACAAATATGCATAAACTGAACTGTTGTCTGATCGTTCTGTCTATTCACACTTACCTCAGTTGTCAGTAGGCTAAACTACAATCCTATTCACACTCTCTCCACACCGTTTCCTGCCTTTTCCCATGTCTTCTCACTGTTCTGTATATATTGTACACATCAACTGTACATCATTTCATGCATCTGATGGTGTGGACTGTGTCCTCGAAAGCTCATGCTTTAATAAAACAGTTAGTCTAAATGATTCCACTCGACTCCTAGTGCTTTTTTATTCAGATGAAGAGTCATTACTTGTTCCCTGTACGTACCCAGATCAGTCCAGACACCTGGGTTGTGACTCCGCACCAGCAGATGGAGACAGAGTAAAACCTGTCGGGCTCTCTACATATAGTAAGGTGCCACCCACAGCCCCTCAGTCTTTCTCTGTCTCCAGCAGATGGGGCAGGTCCACCCACAGTCTCTAGGATCCCTGGTTCATGTTTTCGTAGTTAGTCAGGGATAGTTAAAAAAAAAAAAGAAGAAAGAAATACATAAAAAGGGTAAAAGACATTCAGAAGAAGAAAAGAGAAGAAAAGTCTCCTTTGGTGTAAGTCTCCCAGGGGGGTTGGGAAGGTTCTGAAAGGACCACCCCCACCTGGTTGAGACCGCTGCTGAGGGTCGAGGACCCGGCCGAGGTAGGCAGCCGCGTCGGGGGTGACACCGGGAAGCCCGGTTCACTCACCCCCGCTGGAGCAGAAGATTCAGGACCCAAACCTTTGAATCTTATTATCATAATAAATCCTCTTAGCTATAATAATTTTTTTACGATAATGGGCAAGAAAGATACGATAATTAGTTAATGCTAAAATAGTTTTTGATTTCTTCCAGATTCTTTCTTTTCTACGTAATATAAGTTTTAATTGTCTTAGATCATTATTGTACCAAGGATTCTGCTTTTTAGTAAGTTGCACTGCTTTGAGTCTTAGTGGATTTATTCTGTCAGCTATTTCTTGAGTTGTCTTATACCACATCTCGGTAGGATCTAGAGATGCTTGGGATTTGGATGGGTACTCAGTTAATTCTGACTGAAGTATTTCGGAATTATAGGGTTTCCTATATTCAAAAGTACATAACTTTTTTTCTTCAGTTAGAGTGGGCCTGATATAGGAAACTTTAGAACAAATTAAGTAATGATCTAACCAGGGGACAGGCCCGATGTGTGTTTTTTCATGTTTAATTAGTGTTGGATTAACAAAGATTCGATCCAGAGCATGTCCATGAATATGAGTTGCCCATGGGGTTAACAATTCTAAACCTAAGGCTTGCAGGGCTTCGACTAATATACAACATGAAGAAGAAAGAGGAGATGCATTCATGTGTAGATTAAAATCTCCTAAAAGAATTGAAGGCTTGTCGGGGTTGATATTAAGAGTTAAATATTCTATAATTGGTGAAATATTAGTTTCTAATAATCCTGGGGGGTTAGCGGACTACATATCCTTTTGCTATCAGCAAGCAGGCATTCCACTTCAAGACCGTGTCAAACCACACTCTGAGAGGGTCATGTTGACTTCAGTAGCACACCTACGATCGGTGCCGCTTCCTGACATTTGCAGGGCTGCCACCTGGAGTTCTCTCCATACCTTAACAGCCCACTTTTGCTTGGACAAAGCCGGAAGACAAGATTCCATCTTCGGCCAATCTGTCCTACGCAACCTATTCACAACTTGACGTACCAATACCCTTCCAACTGCCCGGTAGGGTTCAGGATGCCCTCGGCCAAAATTCACCCCAGTCCCAGTGCCTTGCACACCTGGGTACATTTGGTGCATACTCTGACATCCTCAGCTCGGTACTCGCCCATATGCGAGGACTACCATCCTGCTTGTCCTGTGAGAAAGCAAATGTTGCTCACCTGTAACAGGTGTTCTCACAGGACAGCAGGATGTTAGTCCTCACAAAACCCGCCCGCTGCCCCGCGGTTTGGGGTTCGTTATGTTTCTTATTTAATTTTTCGGCACTTCCTGTAGCTTTTTAAACAAGACTGAAGGGGGACTCCTGCTGGCTGCAGGGTTAGTGCCATGCTGGGCATACCCAGTAGGGGCCAGTCAAATTTCTAGAAACTTTGACAAAAGTGTTCCGTGATTGGGCTCCATCCTATGATGTCACCGATATGTGAGGACTAACATCCTGCTGTCCTGTGAGAACACCTGTTACAGGTAAGCAACATTTGCTTTCTCTGCACAAAGAACCCCCCCAGTCAGTTTCAGTCCCCCCCCCCCTCAAATAAACCTATCATTGTCTTTATTTGATAGAATCGTTCAACCATTGGTTCTAGATGGGAGTGAGGTCTGGAGTCTACACAGAGTGGGACAGAATCTCAGTAAAACCCTGCACCTCCAGTTCTGTAACACACACCAGAACCACAGAAATTCCCTCCGCAAAGCAGGTAGAACATTTCCCCATTACAACTTATCAGTCAACAAAATGTATATTCAAATTGTAATGTCACCTCAGGAAGAGCAACACCCACTCCCTTCCACTGACACTTTGTAAAGTAACATAAAACTGTGAAAAAAGACCCTCAGAATCTATAAACTTCCAAGACTCAAACAGCAAAACCCTAGCTACGAAAAGGCAGCTCTACAAATATTACACCAGGCCTAAAATACCAATGCACCTCCTATTGGGAAACAGAACAAGCTGAATTGCTACAGATCCCCACACAGGAACGACACGCAAGCAGAATTCCTCCCCTCCGTCACACATTCAGAACATGGACAGACTCGCGCCTAATACAGAGCAAGGGACCACAAATCAGAAACAGAAACATGCGGACAAAACGTGAAGCCAGATTCTATAAGCAGTGCAATACTGGAGGATGAGAAATAGAAAGGCAATCCTTCCTGCACTCTGCAAAATACCAAAACAGAAGAGAGGGGACTGTGAAGGGGGTGAATTTGGAAATGGGGCTAGTGAGGAGGTAAAAAGGGGGAATGGGAATCTAGGTGGGAGATCAGAGAGACAATAAAGGGGCTTGGCCATGCCGGGAGAGGTGAATGACAGGGAAGGAACTGGGGCCGGTGAGAGAGGTCAGAGGGCTGGGGGAGGATGAGCAGAGAGGGTGAAGATGGGAGGAATAAGAGCTTGAGAGAGAAGTGAAATCAAAGGGGGAAATGAAGGGGCTGGAGAGGGGGGTGACAGAGGGAGATGGAAGGCTGGCGGTCTAAGTGAGAAATGAGAGTAACGCTCCTTCCACTGCCTTTCAGCTCCTCCCCAGTCCCCTTAGGTCTTTCCATCTCACTCGCTCCCTCTCGCTCTTCAAAAGCTTTTCCTCCTTTTTAACCCTCCATAAAAGGCTTTTACGCTTTCTCACCCCTCTTCCAAGGCTTTTCCCTCTTCTCAACTCCCTCCCTTCAGATCCCCCCCCTCTTCTGACTCCCTGCAAATGTTCTCACCCCCTTTCCCTATATGCTTTCTACCCCTCAATCCCTTTTCCCTTTGTACCTTGTACCCGCCTCTCCCAGGGCCGGTGGAAGCACTAGGCGAACCAGGCCTGGGCCTAAGGCCCCGAGTATTAGGGGGCGCCGCGAGCAGTGGTATCCCGAGGGGAGCCAATACCCATGGGCGCAGGGAGGCTCGGGCGGCCGCCGGTGGACCTCATCCCACGAGCGGCTGAGCAGCGACACCTAGCAGGCAGATCGGCAGAGCCGTGGCGGAGCTCACGTCACCACGGCCCGAAGAAAAAAGTCGCATTTAAACCTGCAGGTGCTCCTCCTCCTTCCTGAATGCGCGGCCCCGGAAGAAAACATCGCTGCAAAACGAAGCCGCATCGAGGCGAGCTTGCCTCAAACTGCAGCCACGGCAAAGACCCAAGACCCCTGGCTATCCACTTCCCCTGTCAAGAAGGGCTGAGTCTGGACAGCGATTACCAAGTCCCCGCTCGCCCTGCTCCAACCGAGGGATAGCCCAGGAAGGAACCTAACACCTCGGGGAGCCAAACTCTCTTCTTATCTTTTTTTTTTTTTTTTTAAACAATTCCAGACTGCAGGTTTGCACCTCTACCATCTGCTGGAGACAGAGAAATACAGGTCAGTACTGAAGGACTGCAGGTGGCACTCCCATTTATGTAGCAGTGCCTCAAAGTTTTGTTCTCTGCCTCCATCTGCTGGTAGGGATGCATAAACCCTCTCGTCTGGACTGATCTGGGGTACTAACAGGAACCTATTTCCTTAAAAGATGAAATGAAATGCCTAATGTCTCTTTTGCCCTGTATGTTTGTCTTGATTATATTGTAAGCTCTACTGAGTAGGGACTGTCTCTTATATGTTTTGGTAGAGTGCTATGTACATCTAGTAGCACTATGGGAATGATAATTAGTAGTAGTAACTGGTTTGTACCTTTAGGAATCACTGTCCCATGGGTCCATGTCATCACTAAGAACATAAGAAATTGTCATACTAGATCAGACCAAGGGTCAATCAAGCCCAGCATCCTGTTTCCAACAGTGACCAAACCCAGCATTCCTGTTTCCTGTTTCCCACAGTACCCAAACACTAAGTAGACCCCATGCTACTGATGCTAGGATTAGAGAGGCTATTCCCTAAATCAGCTTGATTAATAGCAGTTAATAGACTTATCCAAACCTTTTTTAAACCCAGCTACACTAACTGCACTAACCACATCCTCTGGCAACAAATTCCAGAACTTAAGCTGAGTGAAAAAGAACTTTCTCTGATTAGTCTTAATGTGCTACTTGCTAACTTCATGGTATGCCACCTAGTCCTTCTATTAAACGAAAGTGTAAATAACCGATTCACATCTACTCGTTCAAGATCTCTCATGATTTTAAAGACCTCTATCATATCTCCCCCTCAGCTGTCTCTACTCCAAGCTGAATAGCCCTAACCTCTTCAGCCTTTCCTCATAGGGGAGCTGTTCCATCCCCTTTTTCATTTTGATCACCCTTCTCTGTACCTTCTCCATGGCAACTATACTTTTTTTGGGGTGCGGCGACCAGAGTTGTACACAGTACTCAAGGTGCGGTCTCACCATGGAGTGATATAGATGCATTCTGACATGTTCTGTTTTATTCACTCCTAATAATTCCTAATATTCTGTTTGCTTTTTTGACTGCCGCAGCACACTGAGCTGATGATTTCAATATATTACCCACTCTGATGCCTAGATCGTTTTCCTGCGTGGTAACTCCGAATATGGAACCTAACATCTGTAACTACAGGAATGTTTATTTCCCATTAAATTTCATCTTCCATTTGGATGCCCAATCTTCCAGAATCGCAAGGTTCTCCTGCAATGTATCACAATCCATTTGTGATTTAACTACTCTGAATAATTTTGTATCATCTGCAGATTTGATAACCTCACTCATCATATTCATTTCCCGATCATTTATAAATATATTGAAAAGCACAGGTCCAAGTACAGATCCCTGAGGCACTCCACTGTTTACCCTTTTCCTTTTTTTTTTTCAAACTAATTTTTATTGGGAGGATACATGAATAGGCAGTGAATCCCACACTCAGTAGATACAACCAATATACTAAACATCCAATACAACACAAGTTGTTTAAACAAACTAACAACAACAGAGACCTCCCTCATAACTACAGCCCATCTGTTTTTTCTGTTTTCTCCCCATACCAGTTCCCCTCATACTACTAACATTTGCACCTCACTTTGCCTCATGCACACCACACGCCATTCACACCACCACACACTACCCTTCCCTCCCCTTCCCCCCTCCACCCCCTAAGCCCCCTCACTCTACTGAGACCCTGGGTTGCACCATTCAAGCTCATAGCCACTTGCCCGCAGCCCTTCTTGAACAGCTGTCGGCATCAGAAGAACACAAGCCTGCCAGCAGGCCCAGTACAGTTTATCCGACTTCCGCTTGCCCAGTACAAAGTCTAAACGTTCAAGTTGGAGAAACGAGGCCATTCGCTGAAACCAGGATAGGACTGATGGGAACCCGTCCCGGGCTGTCCAGTTGTTTACCCTTTTCCACTGAGAAAATTAGCCATTTAATCCTACGCTTTGTTTCCTGTCTTTTAACCAGTTTGTAATCCACAAAAGGACAACGCCTCCTGTCTCATAACTTTTTAGTTTTCTTAGAAGCCTTTCATGAGGGACTTCGTCAAATGCCTTCTGAAAATCCAAATACACTACATCTACTGGTTCACCTTTATCCACATGTTTATCCACTTCCCTTAGGCAAAGCCATGCTGACTTTGTTCCATTAAACCATGTCTTTCTATATGTTCTGTGATTTTGATCTTTAGAACACTTTCCACTATTTTTCCTGGCACTGAAGTCAGGCTCACTGGTCTATAGTTTCCTGGATCGCCCCTGGAACCCTTTTTAAATATTGGGGTTACATTAGCCACCCTCCAGTCTTCAGGTACAATGGATGATTTTAATGATAGGTTACAAAATTTACCTAATAGATTTGAAATTTCATTTTTTAGTTCCTTCAGAACCCTGGGGTGTATACCATCCAGTCCAGGTGATTTACTACTCTTCAGTTTGTCAATCAGGCCTACTTCATCTTCTAGGTTCACCGTGATTTGGTTCAGTTCATCTGACTCATCACCCTTAAAACCATCTCTGGAACTGGTGTCTCCCCAGCATCATCATTGGTAAACACAGAAGCAAAGAATTCATTTAGTCTTTCTGCAATGGCCTAAACTTCCCTAAGAGGCCCTTTAACCTTTCAGTCATCCAACCAACTCCCTTATAGGTTTCTTGCTTCGGATGTATTTTAAAAACTTTTTATTATGACTTTTTGCCTCTACGGCCAACATCATTTCAAATTCTCTCTTAGCCTGCCTTATCAGTGTTTTACACTTAACTTGACAATGCTTATGCTTTTTCCTATTTTCTTCAGATGGATCCTTCTTCCAATTTTTGAAGGATTTTTTTTGGCTAAAATAGCCTCTTTCAGCTCACCTTTTAACCTTGCTGGTAATCGTTTTGCCTTCCTTCCACCTTTTTTAATGCATGGAAGACATCTGGACTGCGCATCTAAGATTGTATTGTTATAACTATTTATATTTTTCCAAACAAAGAGAAAAGTACATAGAAGCAATAACTCATATTGCAGTGAGGTACATGGCAAAAGATAGTACATAGGGGAGCAAACGATTGAGGGACAATAGAAGTGGAAATAAAAAAATAACCCTAAGTGGCACCACAAATTAGCTTAAGTATCATTCAAATAATCAAGATATGGCCCCCAAGTACTGGTAAATTTAGCATGCTTACCCTTAAGACTGTATCGTAGCTGTTCCAGATCAGCAATAGCCTGTATTTGTGAGCGCCAGTGAGGCATACTAGGGGTGACTTTTTTTTATGAATGAGAGTGATCGTAGCATCAGCCATAGTGCCCAGGGAATGCCCCCCACCACCAGTAGGGAACCCATCAGGGCCAGGACATTTACCCTCCGGTAACAACTTGATAGCCGCCTGAATTTCAAGCAGAGAAATTGGGGCCACCATAAGATTCTATTTTTAAACAATGTCTACACCTGTTGTACACTTTTAACCTCTGCAGCTGCACCTTTCAGTTTTTTTCTATTTCGCTCATTTTATCAAAGTTTCCCTTTTGAAAATTTAGTGTTAGAGCTGTAGATTTACATACTGTCCCCTTCCAGTCATTAGTTCAAATTTTATCACGTTATGATCACCATTGCCAAGTGGCCCCACCACTACCACCACTACCTCTCTCACCAAATCTTGCGTTCTACCAAGAATTAAATCTAAAATTGCTCCCTCTATCGTTGGTTCCTGAACCAATTGCTCCATGAAGCAGTAGTTTATTCCATCCAGGAACTTTGTCTCTAGCAAGTCCTGATGTTACATTTACCCAGTCAATATTGGGGTAATTGAAATCTCCTATTACTGCACTGCCAAATTTATTAGCTTCCCTGATTTCTCTTAGCATTTCATCATCTGACCGTTTTGGTCAGGTGGACGGTAGTATACTCCTATCACCGTACTCATACCCAACACACATGGGATTTCTACCCATATAGATTCTAATGAGTATTTAGTCTCTTGTATGATCTTTATACTGTTGGACTCTATAGCCTCCTGGATATAAAGTGCCACACCCTCCAAGTTGATCCTATCATTGCGATATAATTTGTATCCTAATATAGCACTGTCCCGTTAGTTATCCTCCTTCTACCAAGTCTCTGTGATGCCAATTATGTCAATCTCATCATTCACCGCTATACACTCTAACTCTGCCATCTTACTTCTTAGATTTCTGGCAATGGCATACAGACATTTCAAAGTGTGTTTTTTATTTGTATTAACCTGCTTTCAGATGATAGGGATAATTTGGATTCTTTACTTACAGGCACATGGACTACGTTTGCATTTATTGGAACCTCTCTGTTGGGATGCCATAGCTCTCCTATTTCATTAGTATCCTTCAAAGATACATTCCTCCGAACCATTTAAAAGCTGCTCTATCGCTTTTTAAAAGTTAGTGCCAGCAGCCTGATTTCATTCTGGTTTCCCAGTTTCTTACAAAACGGAATCCCTGCTCCCTGCATCATCGTCTCATCCATGAATTGAAACCCGAGAGCTTTGCCTGCCTCTGAGGACCTGCACCTGGAATGGGCAACATTTCAGAGAATGCCACCCTGGAGGCTCCAGATTTCAGCTTTCTACCTGAAATCCTAAATTTGGCTTCCAGAACTTCTCTCCCACATTTTCCTATGTCGTTGGTGCCCATATGTACCTCGGCAGCCAGCTCCTTCCTAGCACTGTCTATAATCCTATCTGGGTGACGCGTGAGGTGTGCCGCCTTCGCACCAGGCAGGCAAGTTACCAGGCAGTCCTCATGTCCACCAGCCACCCAGCTAGCTACATTTATGATGGCCGACCTAACCCTTCCCTCCTGGGCAGTAGCCCTAGGAGTCTTGTACTCAGTGCAAGAGGACAACGCATCACCTGGAGAGCAGGTCCTTGCTACAGGATCATCACTTCCTGCTACACCAAGATGATGTTCTCCAACCGTGAGACTTTTCTGATCCAAGGCAGCACCGGGTGACATGTGAGGTGTGCCACCGTCGCACCAGGAAGGCAGGTTACCAGGCAGTCCTTCCGTTCATCAGCCACCCAACTATCTACATTTATTATGGCCGACCTAACCCTGCCCCCCGGTACTGTAGAGGTTACATGGGGTAAATCAATCAGGAGCCTGAGTTTTTTTTTTTTAATTTAATTTTATTTATATTCCAACTTTCAGCACTTCAAAGTGGATGACATTCAGGTACTGTAGTTATTTCTCTATTCATAGTGGGCTCACAATCTGACCCTGAGGCCACAAGGAGTGGTGACAGTGGTATTTAAACCCTGGCTTCCCACTGCTCTAACCCTTAGTCTTTTATAGCCAGCGAGCAGAGGTGTTTCAGGGATGGAGCTGAGGCAGAGCTGGAGGGGCGGAGTCAGCAGAATTTCAAATGTCTCTCTGGTACAGCACAAAAGTCGAGCCACGCACTTGGAAAATTATTGTTGGTGATGAGCAGGAGTTTTACTTGTTATTTGCCTGGTATATTGAGAGGTTTTTTTATTCAGATGATCTTCAGCCGGTCAGCAGGTGGCAGTATAAGAGGGCAGTGTTCCACTGGCACCAGGAGCTGGAGCTGAGGGGATGAATCCCAGGACCGATGTCTTCACCCTGCTACTAAGTTCTGAGAGAGAGAGACTGTAACACTGAGAGAGAGATGCTCGTTTCAGCAGACATTGCACTGCTGCTGAGGATCTGTTAGAGGGATAGAACGGGCTGAGAGAATGAGAGTTGGAATTAGCAGAAAGAGAGAGAGAGACCTGTTTCAGCTGGGAAGTACAGCTGTGGGTTGACAGGAAAAGGTTACACAGCACACTCATATCTAACTGGGAAGGATGCAGCATTTCACTCTGCAGACAAACTGTTAAGTACCAGCAGTTACTGCTCCTTTCCTTTTTTCCTCTTTGCTGTTTGCAGTTTTCCAAGCCTTTTGAGTTAACTGTAAATCCTTTTCTTATATATTATAACATTCATTTATTAGCACTGTTTCTGTGAATGATTAGTGACAGGTAAGTTAGTGCTGGGTATCAGCAGGGTCCTGCACCAAGTCTCACACTTCTTTCAGGTTTTTGTGTCAGGTAGAGCTGGAGTAACCAACAAGCATCTGAATCAGTGAGGAGGTCTTCTGACCACAGATTGTGCTAATAAATAAACATTTGACTGCTATATAGTGATTCCTCAGTTGTTATATTTATTGTTTTGTCTTTTCTGGGTCCCTTTTCTAAGGTCTAAGCACCACCCAGAGGAGGACCTAGTTTAGGGTAGTGAGTGGACTAAACCATTTGCTATGGCTCACTGGGGTAACTATAGAGGGCAGACAGTTCCCTGTGATCTGAGGGACTCCTCGTCTCTGAGAAATCACTGATTAGCACTGTGAAATCCCTGAATACCAACAAAATGTTTCTTCATTTATATTTATAAACTAATAGGTCCATTCAGCGGTGCTGAGAGCAGGAAGTTAGCTGGACTTACCCAGGTACGGGTTCCCGCTGTATAGACCCAAAGACAGTGGAGTAAGTTTATCTATCTCACTTCAGGGCTGCTACCCAGCTAAACATAAGCCCCACACCCGGTCATCTCTTTTTATCCAGGTAAGCTAGCCATTCATTGGCCCACAATTTTAACACTTTGCGATTTGTCCAGCTAAATTCCAAACTCAGCCGGACAAATCCACTGACCAAGCACCTTTAAAAGTATTACAGGGCACGAAGCGATGTTTTCAAAGTCTCCTTACCGGTTTTTTTTCTTCGAAGCGCATGCACTGCAATCAGACCAAACACACACGGGATGTTAAGGAGAAGTAAGGGAAAGGAAAAGGGGAAAGGGGAAGCATAAACAAGACAGAGAAAGGGGAGGAAAAGTAGAGAACAGCAAAGGCAGGTGGGCAGAGAGGAAGGAGGAGGGAGATATAGAGAAGGGAGGCATGGGCTAGGGGAGAGGAGGGAGAGCAGGGAGAGCATTGGAAGGAGGGTGGGAGGAGTTGATACAATAACAGGAAGGAGCAAAGGAGAAAAAGATGGAAGGGGGGAACAGGAGATAAGGCCGGGAGATTGATGGGAGAGGGAGGAGGGGAGATGCAGAGGGGGAGGCATGGGGTAGAAGAGAGGAGAGAGAGCAGAGGGAGCAGTGGAAAGAGGGATGGGAGTAGCTGCACCGGTGCTGAAGTTTGCAGGACGAGCGGAACCGGAAAGAGAAAGAAAGGAGATATGTGAGCATTTCCTGATGTCCTACTTTCCATCTGAGGTACAGGCATTGATCTTGGTTATCACAAAGTTAATTGTGCCCATTTCTGTATTCAAAGTAAGGGGTAAGTTTTCAGAAGAGCTGCTAAGTGACCACAAGAGTTGATTCCGTTTACTGGATAAATTTTCAATCACAGCTTGGCGGCTGGAAATATTCCCAAATTTAGCTTAGCCGGTTCAGCACTGAGAAGCCTCCTGAAGACTTACCCTGAGCAGCTCCAGAGGATCTAACCTCACTGAAGGGCCTGTCCCTTAATCTAAAAAAAATACCCACCTCTACCCTGACTCCCAATCGCTCGGTCATTTTTGACGCAGGCTTGTCTTCATCTGTTAAAGAAAGGTTCAAACTTTAAATTGTGTAAGGCTGAATGCACATCACCATTATATACAGGGAGGACAATAATGAAAGCCATTTCTGGGGATAAAGTGCTCTTTTATCCACAGAAATAGGCTGTTTGATTACTGTCCATCCTCTACACAAGTAAAGGTAGGAGCATATAACAAGGCATATTTCTGGTTTGGAGTTCGGACAGGGGGAAAACTATATGCAGCCCAGCTAAACATAAGCCCCACACCCAGTCATCCCGTTTTAGCCAGGTAAGTTAGCCATTCATTGGCCCACAATTTTAACACTTTGCGGTTTGTCCAGCTAAATTCCGAACTCAGCCGGCCAAATCCGCTGACCAAGGACCTTTAAAAGTATTATAGGGCACAAAGCGATGTTTGCAAAGTCTCCTTACCGTTTTTTTTTCTTCGAAGTGCATGCACTGCAATCAGACCAAATACACATGGGATGTCAAGGAGAAGTAAGGAAAAGGGGAAAGGGGAAGCATAAACAAGACAGAGAAAGGGGAGGAAAAGTAGAGAACAGCAAAGGCAGGTGGGCAGAGAGGAAGGAGGAGGGAGATATAGAGAAGGGAGGCATGGACTAGGGGAGAGGAGGGAGAGCAGAGAGAGCATTGGAAGGAGGGTGGGAGGAGTCGATACAATAACAGGAAGGAGCAAAGGAGAAAAAGATGGAAGGGGAGAACAGGAGATAAGGCAGGGAGATTGATGGGAGAGGGTGGAGGGAAGATAGAGAGGGAGAGGCTTGGGGTAGGGGAGAGCAGAGGGAGCAGTGGAAAGGGGGGTGGGAATAGTTGCACCGGTGCTGAAGTTTGCAGGATGAGCAGAACCGGAAAGAGAAAGAAAGGAGATATGTAAGCATTTCCTGATGTCCTACTTTCCATCTGAGCTACAGGCATTGATCTTGGTTATCACAAACAGGCCAATACAGTAAGGTGCGGTAGAAAGAGGTGCATTAGTGCCGGGCGCACCTGCGTTTGCCGCACGCACAGTTCGGATTACATACCGCTCGAGACTGTATTTAAATGGCAATCTTTGCGTGCCTTGAAGGCTTTATGCATAAGCAACACGAAATCAGATGAAAAAGAAGAGTCTGAAGACAAATCTGTCTGATCGCCCTCAGGGACCGCTGGATTGGCAGCACAGCTGGGTGTTGCAGGTCTGTCCCCATTAGGGACTCTGCGTTGTGGTGACAATCGCGGTGGAGGCTCGTCCTCCCCCTGTGCCGCTGGCGCCTTGGGGCGTTCCCACGGGAACGGGTCGGCACCTGAAGAATGTAAGTCCCCAAATGCTCCGGTCACTGTTGGGACCCTCACCAGGTCCCTGCCCGTGGCCGCAGAGACTCCCTTGCCTCCGGAGAGGCAATCGGAACACAAATTGTCCCAGGACAGTTGCGCCCGGGCGGTGCCGCAGGCCCTACAAGCGGCCCGATGCGGCATGCTGCAGCAAAAAACAGCCCCGAAAATCGCTCAGAAGGTGGCGAAAATGGCGCGCAAGCACCCAAATGCGACCGGAAGGGAAGGAGAATGAAGCCCTGACAGAACACACAAAAAAAAATTTTAACTTTTTTTTTTTTTAAATATACTCGCCCAATAGTCTCCGGGTCCTGGACCTACTGGGGGGAGTGAGCCGGGCTCCCTGGTATCACCCCCAGTCACGAATTCACGCTGGCAGGAGGGCAAAGCACCCCACACCTCAGCGGCCTCGGAAACCAGGGGGGATGGTCCCCTCCAGACCTCACAACCCCCCGGGAGACTGGACCTGCAGGCAAACCACTGCGCTCCTATACCTTATTCTAACTTTATCCTTCTCTTTACCCAGCTAACAATACTATCTAGAACTGAAGAACTAGGCCTCAGCACAGACTGTAGGTTTTGCACCTCCTCCACCTGCTGGGAGACAGAAGAAGACTGCCAGACTGTAGGTGGCACCAGCCTAGATAAGGCATAGGTTTGTTTGATAAACTTCTGTCTCCAACTGCTAGAGGGGGGGCAAAACCCAGGAGTCTGGACTGATCCGGGTACGTACAGGGAATTTAGCTTAGCCAGTTCAGCACTGAGGAGCCTCCTGAAAACTTAGCCTGAGCAGTTCCAGAGGATCTAACCTCGCTGAAGGGCCTGTCCCTTAATCTAAAAAAAATACCCACCTCTATCCTGACTCCCAATCGCTCGGTCATTTTTGATGCAGGCTTGTCTTCGTCTGTTAAAGAAAGGTTCAGACTTTAAAATGTGCAAGGCTGAATGCACATCACCATTATATACAGGGAGGACAATAATGAAAGCCATTTCTGGGGGTAAAGCGCTCTTTTATCCACAGAAATAGGCTGTTGATTACTGTCCATCCTCTACACAAGTAAAGGTAGGAGCATATAACAAGGCATATTTCTGGTTTGGAGTTCGGACAGGGGGAAAACTATATGCAGAGCTTTCCTTTAACACCGTGCCCTCACAAAAAGCAGGCAGGGATATTTTTGAGGGGGCAATAAACAAAGCAAATCTAGATGTGTACTTTTGCATTCCTTATCACCTCAGGTTAAAATTCAGATGGGATTGGCCAGACCTTGCATACTTTGATTATTTAGGTCAAGGCTGGGAAACATCCAGACCCAGATGAGACCCACAGCTCAGTCCCAGGCAGCCACTGCCAGAGCCCCAAACCAGAGGTTCATGGAGGGAGCTTTTGCTCCGTGTCTCTGACTCCCCCCTCCCCCTCCCCCCATAATCAAATGTTCACGGCAGGAGCGAGCAGGATCTGCTGCCACAGCTTGGGTTCATCTCCCCACCTTGTCCTTGAATGAAATATTCATAAGGACTGGGGAGTGGCACGAGAGCTCCTGCCTCATCCTTGACTCCTTCCTGCAGCCTCCCACCCCAAGAAAAACTGAGAGAGGCAAGACTCGCTTTCAATTGCTTCCCCTCCCCCTTTATAATCCCACACAATATTTGTTTTGGTTAAATAAAGGCCGCAGTTTATTATAACATGACCCGAGCCCCTAACACTTAATACACTATTCAACATATACACCCCCCCCCCTTTTATCCCCTTCTTAACAACTTGCTCCCCACCTGGACCCAGTGGTAGAGCTACACCCATAGAGTCCATTTCCTTACCCCGCCTCGCACCAGCGTGGGTAAGTACCCCGGCCTCTGAGCTTCGGCCCTCCTCTTGTTCATTGGCCACCTCATGTAGCAGCCCCACGCTACACGAGATCCCCCCCCCCCCCCTCCCAATGCCTTTTAACAAGACATAACAAAATCAACCATATTGGGCTGGGGTTACCCGCCACTGTGACAATCAATAAAGACAACACACATTGAATAACATCCAATGATTCTACCATAAGGGAGGGAGGAGGGAAATTATTCCAGCCTGCTCCCTCAGCCCTCTCGCACCCAACTGAGGCGCGAAAGGGCTCTCTGCCCTAACTAACTATTACCCCAACCAATCCCAGCTCCTCAATTCAAAATACTTCCTTTTTATTGGCCCCTTAGCTTTACTTTCTCCCCCTCCCCTTTCCCTCCTAACTTATAATTTAACCCTATCCTACCGCTCGCTAACCCCCGTTATTATCTGCTAAGCAATACAAGATTGCTTAGCCTTCACTTAAATGTTCACAGGGAAAACAGAGCAAGAGCTGTGCTGCTTCTGGCTCTGCCCCTGCCACACAGAATGAAATATTCATGGCAGGAATGAAGAGCACACATCACATCTCTTCCTTTACCTCCCTGGAATAAAACATTCTTAGCAGAAGTAAAGCAAAAGCTGCTTCACCTGACACTCGGAGGTTAAACCCTTGCTCACTTGCTTGGACCTTGAAGATCCTAGCAAGCACTGCAGAGGCCTTGCCTGCTCCTGCACTTGTGCCTCTCTCCTGACAACCTCCCACCCACCAACTGGGTTTCCCAAGTACCCTAGCACCTGCTCCTTCATGAGGGCTTTCTGAGGACATTGTGACTCCCTAAACCTGGGGTTTCACAGTATCCAGACAAATAAAGAAGGCACATCCAAAAAATACCAGAATCACTGAAAAACTCACTTACCTAGGATCCACAGTGCTAATAAACAGAGCTTGTTATGAAGACTGTATTACAAGCAGGGGAAGAAGAAAAGGAATTTCACAGTAACTCCAACTGGTTTTTAAGTGAATGTTTTTGCAGAGCTGAATGCTGCACCTGTCTCAGTCGGCTCTGAGGGTGCTGATAGGATCAGCTCAGACTGTACAACTGGCTGGGCTTCTTTAGCTTTACAAACTCTCCCTGTCTGTCCCTATTAACCCACAGCTCTATCTCTCCCTCAGGGACCCTCTAATGGTAATAAAAGGGAATTTTACATGGGAGGGAAATAATATTAACCACTAAAACTGTTTTGCTAAAAGGAGAAGTAAGGGAAAGGAAAAGGAAAAGGGGAAGCATAAACAAGACAGAGAAAGGGAATGAAAAGCAAAGAACAGCAAAGGCAGGTGGGCAGAGAGGAAAGAGAAGGAAGATATAGAGCGTTCACCCAGCAAGATAGGAACCAATCTCTTGAAGAGACAGCGTAGTCCAGGCAGAAGGTCTGTGGCAGATAGTGAAGAGACGAAGTGATGGTCACAGGAACATGGAGACGTTGCAGGCATGAAGACCCAAGAGACGCTGGAGGCATGAAGACACAGGAGACGCTGGAGGGACGATGACCCAGGAGACACTGGAGGCATGAAGACACAGGAGACGCTGGAGGCATGAAGACCCAAGAGACGCTGGAGGCATGAAGACACAGGAGACGCTGGAGGGATGATGACACAGGAGACGCTGGAGGCATGAAGACACAGGAGACGCTGGAGGCATGAAGACCCAAGAGACGCTGGAGGCATGAAGACACAGGAGACGCTGGAGGCATGAAGACCCAAGAGACGCTGGAGGCATGAAGACACAGGAGATGCTGGAGGCACGAAGACCCAAGAGACGCTGGAGGCATGAAGACACAGGAGAACGCTGGAGGGACGATGACACAGGAGACCTGGAGGCACGACACCAAAGCACAGGGATCACAGCCTAGGAGCAACGAGGACGTCTGTTGCAAAGAGCAAGAAAGAAAGGAGTTGCCTGGTTTCAAACCTCTACTATGGTGATGTCATAATCAGACATCATAATCCCGAGCTGGTTTAGCTCTCCAGCTGCAGCCCTTAAAGGGACCTAACACTTTGCTCTCTGGCTATAGTTTTCCCCCTGTCCGAACTCCAACCAGAAATATGCCTTGTTATATGCTCCTACCTTTACTTGTGTAGAGGATGGACAGTAATCAAACAGCCTATTTCTGTGGATAAAAGAGCGCTTTACCCCCAGAAATGGCTTTCATTATTGTCCTCCCTGTATATAATAGTGATGTGCATTCAGCTACACATTTTAAAAGTCTGAAACTTTCTTTAACAGACGAAGACAAGCCTGCATTAAAAATGACCGAGTGATTGGGAGTCAGGGTAGAGGTGGGTATTTTTTTAGATTAAGGGACAGGCCCTTCAGTGAGGTTAGATCTTCTGGAGGCTTCTCAGTGCTGAACCGGCTAAGCTAAATTTGGGAACATTTCCATGCTGGTAATCAGTTTGCCTTCCTTCCATTTTTCTTAATGCATGGAATACACCTGGTCTGTGCTTCTAGGATGCTACTTTTAAACAAGGCCCACGCCTGTTTTTTCTAACTACTTTCTCATTTTCTCAAAGTTTCCCTTTTGAAAGTTTAGTGCTAGAGCCATAGATTTACATACTGTTCCCCTTTCAGTCATTAATTTAAATTTGATCATATTATGATCACTATTGCCAAGCAGCCCCACCACTGTTACCTGTCTCACCAAATCCTGAGAGGAGAGGATCACCTTGCTGGTGGCTGAAAGGAATCAGTAAGTTTTTGCTTGGGACATTGTCTTTTTTAAAAGTATTGGGGCAAAGTTAACTATTTGGGAATATTATTTAGTGTGTTTGTGCCTTTAATAGTCAGAAAGGCAGTGAATAAACAAGTTAGACTGTATTTTTAAATAGTCAGTCAATAAGGTAGCAGTAGGTAGTGTGTTATTTTTAAAAGTCTGCAATACAAACTGAGTGTTTGTATTGAAAAAAAAAACCCACAAAAAAAAACAACCAACCCAAAAAGTATCCAGAAGCTAGAAATAAGCTAGGAGCAGTATATACCTAAGTAGAAAAGTTGAATAGTTCAGCTCAGTTACTCACCTTGGAAAGGTGTTGAGGTGTATGATTGGGTTTGAATAGGCACCAACATTTGTTAATCAAGAGAGCAGTGAGTCACTCAGGCTGACTAACTGAAGTTAAGACTGTTTGTATTTCCCAACCCTCCCCCCAGGTCATCCCTTAATTTATAGGCAAGTGCCACTTTCAAAAAAAAAAAAAAAACCCAACAAAACCTTTATTGAGAATTCGATCAGAGCCCAGTAGGCCACTACCAGACACATAGTGAATTCACTAATACATTTAAAGGACGTTAGACACATTCCTACTCCCATAGCAACCTAAAACTTAACTAGGAACTGATCAAAATTGAGATGAAGACAGCAGTCCAGCACAAGAGGGGGGCTTCCCAGTCTTTTGCATCGAGTGTCACATGTATGATTTTTACCCACCGGTGAGAAGTTGTACATGTGCATGCGATGCAAAGAGCTCCTGGCTCTCAGAGAACGAGTCCGATCTCTGGAGGCTAGAGTGGCAGACCTGGAGGAGCTGAGGCAGACAGAGATATATAGATGAGACCTTCAGGGACATAGTAGTCAAGTCCCAATTTCAGACTGGCAGCCCTGGTGCTGCCTTGGAGGAAGAAGGTCTCATGATGGGAGAACACCAACCAGGTGCAGCAGGAAAGGATCCTGTAGCAAGGACCTGCTCTCCAGGTGATGCATTGTCCTTTCTCACTGAGGATATCTCCCCAAGGCCTACTGCCCAGGAGGGAAGGGTTAGGTGGCCGTCATAGTTGGTGATTCAATTATTAGGAATGTAGATAGCTGGGTGGCTGGTGGGCATGAGGATCGCCTGGTAGCATGCCTACCTGGTGCGAAGGTGGCGGACCTCAAGCGTCACCTAGATAGGATTTTAGACAGTGCTGGGGAGGAGCCGACTGTCGTGGTACATGTGGGCACCAACGACATAGGAAAATGTGGGAGGGAGGTTCTGGAAGCCAAATTTAGGCTCTTAGGTAGAAAGCTTAAATCCAGAACCTCCAGGGTAGCATTCTCTGAAATGCTCCCTGTTCCACACGCAGGTCACCAGAGGCAGGCAGAGCTCCGGAGTCTCAATGCGTGGATGAGCCGATGGTGCAAGGAAGAGGGATTCAGTTTGTTAGGAACTGGGGAACCTTTTGGGGAAGGGGGAGTCTTTCGAAGGGATGGGCTCCACCTTAACCAGGGTGGAACCAGACTACTGGTGCTAACCTTTAAAAAGGAGATAGAGCAGCTTTTAAACTAGAACAAAGGGGAAAGCCGACAATCGCTCAGCAGCGCATGGTTCGGAGAGAGGTATCTTTAAAGGATACTAATGATGCATTAGAATTAGGGCATCCCGACAGTGAGGTTCCAATAATTAGAAAAGTAGTCCAAGTGCCTGTAACTAAAACCTCTCCTGAGCTAAAAATTTCTAACTTATCCCTATCAATTAAAAAGCAGAATGAAAATACAAACAAAAAACAAACTTTGAAATGTTGTATGCTAATGCAAAAAGTCTAAGAAGTAAGATGGGAGAATTAGAATGTATAGGAGTGAATGATGACAGACTTAATTGGCATCTCAGAGACTTGGTGGAAAGAGATAACCAATGGGACAGTGCTATACCGGGGTACAAATTATAGCGCAATGACCGAGAGGAGCACTCGGGAGGAGGTGTGGCGCTTTATGTCCGGGATGGCATAGAGTCCAACAGGATAAACATCCTGCATGAGACTAAATACAAAATTGAATCTTTATGGGTAGAAATCCCTTGTGTGTCGGGGAAGACTATAGTGATAGGGGTATACTACCGTCCACCTGGTCAAGATGGTGAGACGGACAGTGAAATGATAAGAGAAATTAAGGAAGCTAACCAAATTGGTAGTGCAATAATAATGGGAGTCTTCAATTACCCCAATATTGACTGGGTAAATGTATCATCAGGTCACGCTAGAGAGATAACGTTCCTGGATGGAAAAATGATAGCTTTATGGAGCAATTGGTTCAGGAACCGACGAGAGAGGGAGCAATTTTAGATCTAATTCTCAGTGGACACAGGACTTGGTGAGAGAGGTAACGGTCGGTGGTGGGGCCGCTTGGCAATAGTGATCATAATATGATCAAATTTGATTTAATGACTGGAAAGAGGAACAGTGCAAATCCAAGGCTCTCGTGCTAAACTTTCAAAAGGGAAACTTTGATAAAATGAGAAAAATTGTTAGAAAAAAACTGAAAGGAGCAGCTACAAAAGTAAAAAAATGTCCAAGAGGCGTGGTCATTGTTAAAAAATACCATTCTAGAAGCACAGTCCAGATGTATTCCACACATTAAGAAAGGTGGAAAAAAGGCAAAACGATTACGGCGTGGTTAAAAGGGGGGTGAAAGAAGCTATTTTAGCCAAAAGATCTTCATTCAAAAATTGGAAGAAGGATCCAACAAGAAGAAAATAGGATAAAGCATAAATGTTGGCAAGTTAAATGTAAAACATTGATAAGACAGGCTAAGAGAGAATTTGAAAAGAAGTTGGCTGTAGAGGCAAAAACTCACAGTAAAACCTTTTTTAAATATATCCGAAGCAGAAAGCCTGTGAGGGACTCAATTCTTTTTACCACACAAGGTGTTGGCTTAGGATTTACCTAAAGCTTTCTTATTTCGTTCCAGTAACCATTCCCACACTTCTTCTGGGGAAGACGATATCTGCTATGAATTTGCATGAGATCAAGTAGCACGCATAGAAGGAAGGGCCTGTAAATCTATCCCACGCATATAGATTGTGGTATCCTGAAAACCTGACAGGTGGGGTTTCCACTGCACATATATGGAACCCATTGGTCTTCAACTTGCTTTTTCGGTATCTAAGTTATCCTTGTACTCAGACGCATGCCTGTTTCTGCAGCAAGTTAAAAATGGTTCCACTGGGGATTGAACCCAGGCCCTTCATGTGTAAAGCAGATGTGATACCCACTACACTATGGAACCAACTAACCTCTTCTTTTAACCTGTGAGCAACTGTTGAACTCTTGATGCCAGACTAAAGGAGGACTAATTGAACAAGCATCTCAGCTAGAGAAGTGCATTCATTGAAAACAAAATATAAAAATGAAATCAGTGGAGCCAACTTGTTTTTTTTATTTTTATTTTATTTATTAAAAATTCTTGTATACCATCGTTCATAATATACATCACAACGGTTTACATGTTACAAAATCATAAAATCAAACTGAAATATCTAAAAGGTACAGTAAAATATGATAAAAAATAAAATTGTTAATCAATTATTAATAAATGAACATAAAACAAAGATAAAAATAATGTTTCTTTAAACCAATTAGTCCTTTTTTTCAAGATAGTCAATATAAGCCTGTTCGAACAGCCATGCTTTTAGAGCTTTTTTAAAAGCTTTAAACTCTGACTCCAAACTCTTAGGGTCCAAAATGAGCTGAAGGGGACCCGTGAACTAAAGGAATCCTACTTGTTTCATTTCTGTCAAACAGAATGATTTCTATAAGCAATTATAGTCAAAAGACCCATGGAAATCATAGGCATAGCAACAGTTGCAAATGTATGGAGAAAGGTTCATACACTGTGGAGCGGGCAGGCTGCAGAGAAGGGACGGATTGGCATACCGTCAAGCAATGAGAGTTATGATGTATCGCAGCGGAGCATTTTCCTAGTCTCCTATAATGCCGCAGAGCGGGTTACAGTGATGCTGAGCTCGAAGAATGAGCATGTCACAGCCTTGCTCTGCATTGTTTCTCTAGACATTGTCTGTGTGAAAGCATAGCCTGAGGTCTCTCCGAATTCTTGGTAAGGATTTTTGCTGTGGCAGCCCATTAACACAAGACAGGAAAACAAACCATGGAGGCAGCATGGCATCACAATATCTCTGCATCATTGTAGATTTGTGTTGCTTTGCTTGTTGTTCTGTTTTTCCTTTTTCGTGATTGAAGCCTTAGCTACACTTCAGATTAGTTATTTATTCTCTGTATGACTGCCAGTGGGCACATTGTGGGCAGTGGGAGCTAGGTAGTACTGGGCATAAGCAAGCAGTGAAGGCAGGCCAGAAAGTGCAGCATAACAGGCTGTATTGTGAAGCCTGTCTGTGACAGAGAAATAGTGCGGACAGAGCAGACAGGATGACACTCACTGTTTGCCTGGCAGAAGGCAAAGTGTGTGTGCAGTGGGCACTAGGCAGTGGGCATTATAATACCACGGAAAAATGTTAAATCGTTGTTGTAATCTAACATCCCCGGTGACATATACAATGATGTGAGGGAGAGGGAAAGGCAGAGCAGATGAAGTAACTTTAAATGTGTCCAAAATTGCGCACTTTTGCACTGGCACCGGCAGGTAAAAACCAAAAATGAACCAGCGCACTTTACCTTAGGCCCAATACTATATGGGATCAGTAAACCACCTTGATTACTATGAGAAAGGTAGTTTATTAAGTGTATTAATAGTAAGTGTTGTATTAATAGTAAGTTTTGTTATAAGTGATACATTTACTTCAGAAGATTGTACTTAGAATATCTATTTGCCATATACATCAGATTTTTTAGGTTGGGGAAGTTAATACATTTTAAAATGTAAAGAATGCATACGTTTTATTATGTGGGGAGGGAAGGGAAGTGGAAATGAAAGGGCCGTAACGTTTATCTAGGGCATATCATACTCTTGTATCAGCCCTAAGACACACACAGACTCCACCATTCACCAACCTCTCACACCCTCAGGGGCAGATCCTGGAGAAGGGTGGCAGGCAGGCAAGAGGGAATGGAGGAGTCCTATTTCTAGACCCAGGGGGTGGGTGGCCAAAGACCTCCCTGGCCCCATTAAACATTTCTCTGGCGCCCCCTAGTGCGGATGCCGAAGACTGAGAACAAAAAATAACAGGTCCAAAAACTGAGTGGTCAGAACAGGGCCTGCAAACAAGGGAAGCCAGGGTTCACATCTATTGCCATTCCTTGTGACCTGGGCAAGTCACTTCACCCTCTATTGCCTTCCCCGTGCCCTGGCCCTCGGTAGGGGGGGGGGGGGGGACGGGAACCATTTCATCCTTTACTCAGGCAGCAGATTGCCTTGAGCCGCCCGGGAGGGCCTATGCACTAAAGCTTAGTGGGCGCTCTAAAGCTGGTTAGGGTGCCAGAAAATACCATGCAGGCACAAGGGCATGCGGACACACTATAACCCGACTGAGAGACGTAAGCATATATTGCACTAAAATTAGCATGCACGCACATGTCAGTGAAGGAGTGTGAGAAATAAATCAGAATGTAGTGGGTATAGCTCAATGGCATGATTGCTCTCCTCCATCCATATTTAGCACACACTTGCTAAGGCCTAAAAATCTGACATCTATCTAGGACCATAAAAACACTAAAAAGAATAGGATACAAGTGTGTATTTCTGGATCAGCATGTGACTTCCGATGAATGCAGGAATTCAATCATGAAGCAGCTGGTTTATGCCTTAAAATAAATGAAACCCTAATATATATATTATATATATCTTTTTTTTTTCTGGTTACCATTAAGGCTAAAAATGCTCCACTCATTGACACTGAAGATCACTTGAAAAACTGCAGCAGTCTGGTTGCGATACTGATTCTTTCTACTTCAGCACATACTGGGCAGTTTTTCTTTAAGAAAGACACACACTGCTCGGAAATGGGGTTATTTATAGGGGGGATTTACTGAGCCAGAGCATTAGACGAAGGAGTTATAAATGCAGGCATTTCAAACCTCCCATTGAGGTTACCATGGGAAGCGCAGGAGGCAGAGGCTCTGCCCGGCCTGGGTGAAACAGCTGACAGCTAAAGCACGCCTGGGGTGGAGCTCTCTCCCACCATGCGCTCTTGATCCGTCATTTTGCCATCTCGTTACTATTTCGGTAACTCCGTCCAGCAGAACCCCGGATCCGTGCGTGCTCACACTACTGTAAACATAACCCTCCTATTTTCAGCTTGCAAATCTAGTTTCGTTTTTAATACACTGCATGAAGTACCTTTAATAGTTTACAATGCATTATCTTTAGTTATTTTCCATTGTTGTGGCCCAGCAGCTTCCTCCTGATCCTTTGCACTCCCAGCTCCTCACTTAAGCCCAGGCATTGTGGCAATAGTCCTGGGCTGAAAGCCATGCACCAAGGCTCTTTCCAGAACTCTGCAACCATGGGCCCTGAATCCGGCCACTAGGTGTCACCCTTAAGACAAGGACCATGACCCCTGCCTTCACCAGGGGCTGTGAATCTACTTAGATTTAGCTCACGCCTTGTCATTGGTAGCACAAGAGAGATTACAATCTAAGGGTTAACGGCCTAAGGCAGGAATAAAGTGAGGTGTTTCAAAACCTCGTGTTATTCTGCTGCCAGGCCCTGTGTGTTATGATGAGATGAAGCTAGCAAATGCATGCT
Organism: Rhinatrema bivittatum; assembly: GCF_901001135.1. Taxonomy (NCBI): domain Eukaryota; kingdom Metazoa; phylum Chordata; class Amphibia; order Gymnophiona; family Rhinatrematidae; genus Rhinatrema; species Rhinatrema bivittatum. Next base: position 44,556,146 of record NC_042623.1, on the reverse strand, counting down.
ATCAGCTCATTAATAGACTAAGTGACGCAAATCAAATAACGCAGGGCCTCAAAAAATTGTTAAGCCACGTTGTTTGATCTGAAGTTAGCTACAGCTCAAGAGTTGTAGCTAACTTGTAGCTAACTTCTCCCAGGAGCATCAGGACACTAACTCACATCCAGATGCTCCTGGGATAGGTTTAAAGGAAACCCGAGAAACCCCCCCCCCCCCCCCCACCACCACCAAAAGTTTAAAAAAACTCCAGGGCTCTCCATAGACACCCCCCCCTTCCCCCCGGTCCTATCCCACTCCACCACCTGGAGTTGGCCATAGTAAGAAAAAAAAGTAAAAATATTTTTTAAAGATCCCAGTCAGGCACCACACCAACCCCCTCAAACCACTCCCCATTAAGTACAA